>NW_027328741.1:27911214-28227602 GCF_048564905.1 Vicugna pacos
ACGGATTCGGCTATCATGGGTTTCTGACTTGTGGGCATGTGGATTACTGACCTTTCATCCACCAAACAAGGCATATATACATTTAGAAATATTTACTCTGACTTCAAAGGTTTTTTCTATCATCAGGTTCTAAAATCGGATATTTGGCACCATAAATTTCTCTTTGAGCGAATTCTCACCAATACACTTGTAATTTACATTGTTTACTTAACCATGGCATTCCGTATTCCGAAGATTTTTCATGCATCACGGATTCATCTAACATGAATTTCTGAGTTCTGAACATGCGCATGACTGATGTTTCAACCACCAAACAAGTTACCTATTCACTTTGAAATATTTACTTTCACTTCGTAGCTTCTTCCTATCACCAGTTTCAAGAATCACACTTTGATCATAGAAAAAGCCTCTTGGAGCAAATTCTACCCAAGAGAAATGTAATTTGAATAGATTCCATCAACATGATATTCTGTGTTCAGTACATGATACATGCATGATGGATTCGTCAAACATGCATTCCTGAGTTGAGAGCATGTGGATTACTGATTTTTCACCCTCTATAAAAGGAAAATTTTAATCAAGACACGTGTATTCATTTTCACAAGCTTTCCCTACATCAGTTTCGTATTCGTGCATTTTTCACTCAAAAATACTTCTGGAGCTATTTCAACCAAATACATATGTAATTTACATGAATTCCATCCACATGGCATTCTGGGTTCCGTACATGCTTCATGCATGACGGATTCGGAAAACATGTGTTTCTGGCATGTGAGCATGTGGATTACTGACCTTTCATCCACCAAACAAGGCATATATACACTTAGAAATATTTACTCTGACTTCATAGGTTTTTTCTAACACCAGGTTGTAAAATCGGACATTAGACACCAGAAAACACTCTTTGAGCGAATTCTCACCAATACACATGTAATTTACATTGTCTACATAACCATGGCATTCCGTATTTCGAACATGTTTCATGCAACACGGATTCCTCAAACATGCATTTCTGAGTTGTGAACATGCGCATGACTGATGTATCAACGATAATAAGTTACCTATGCACTTTGAAATATTTACTTTGACTTCGTACTTCTTCCTATCAACTGTTTCATAAATCACACTTTGATCCCAGAAAAAACCTCTTGGAGCGAATTATACCCTAGAGATATGTAGTTTGATTAGATTCCATCAACATGATATTCCGTGTTCCGTACATGCTTCATGCATGACGGATTCGACAAACATGCATTCCTGAGTTGAGAGCATGTGGATTACTGATCTTTCATCCTCTATAAAACGAATATTTTCATCTAGACTCGTGTATTCATTTTCACAAGCTTTACACAACACCAGTTTCGAATTCGTGCATTTTTCACAGAAAAATATTTCTGGAGCGATTTCCACCTAACAGATATGTAATTTACATGAATACCATCAACATGGCATTCCGGGTTCCGTACATGCTACATGCATGACGGATTCGACAAACATGAGTTTCTGAGTTGTGAGCATGTGGTTTAGTGAACTTTCATCCACCAAACAATGCATATAATCATGTAGAAATTTTTCCTGTGACTTCATAGGTTTTTTTTCTATCACCAGGATATAAATCGGACATTTAGCACCAGAAAAACCTCTTTGAGCGTTTTCTCACCAATACATATATATTTAAATTGTTTACATAACCATGGCTTTCCGTATCCCGAACATCTTTCATCAACACGGATTCCGCAAACATGCATTTCTGAGTTGTGAACATGCGCATGACTGTTGTATCAACCATAACAACTTACCTATGCACTTTGAAATATTTACTTTGGCTTCGTACTTCTTCCTATCACCATTTTCAAGAATCACACTTTGATCCCAGATAAACTCTCTTGGAGCGAATTCTTCCCTAGAGATATGGAATTTGAATAGATTCCATCAACATGATATTCCGTGTTCCGTACATGCTTCATGCATAACGGATTCGACAAACATGCATTCCTGAGTTGAGAGCATGTGGATGACTGATCTTTCATCCTCTATAAAAGGAATATTTTCATCTAGACATGTGTACTCATTTTCACAAGCTTTCCACAACACCAGTTTCGAATTCGTGAATTTTTCACAGATAAATACTTCTGGAGCGATTTCCACCTAACAGATATGTAATTTACATGAATTCCATCAACATGTCTTTCCGGGTTCCGTACATTGTACATGCATGATTGATTCAACAATCATGAGTTTCTGAGTTTCAGAATGTGGATTAGTGAACTTTCATCCACCAAACAAGTCGTTTATAAACTTAGAAATATTTACTCTGACTTCATAGGATTTTTCTATCACCAGGTTTTAAAATCAGACATTTGGCACCAGAAAACACTCTTTGAGTGAAATCTCACCAATACACATGTAATTTTCGTTGTTAAAATGACCATGGCATTCCATATTACGAAGAAGTTTCATGCATCACGGATTCCTCAAACAAGCATTTCTGAGTTGTGAACATGCGCATGACTCATATTTCAACCATAACATGTTACATATGCACTTTGAAATATCTACTTTGACTTCGTACCTTCTTCCTATCACCAGTTTCAAGAATCACACTTTGAACCAAGGAAAAACCTCTTGGAGTTAATAATACCCTAGAGATTTGTAATTTGAATAGATTCCATCTACATGATATTTTTTGTTCCGTACATGCTACATGCATGATGGATTCGACAAACATCCATTCCTGGGTTGAGAGCATTTGAATGACTGATCTTTCATCCTCTATAAAAGGAATATTTTCATCTAGACACGTGTACACTTTTTCACAAGCTTTCACTAACACCAGTTTCGAATTCGTGCATTTTTCACATAAGAATATTTCTGGAGCGATTTCCACCTAACAGATATGTAATTTACATGTATTCAATCAACATGGCATTCCGGGTTCCGTACATGATTCATGCAAGACGGATTCGGCAAACATAATTTTCTGACTTGTGAGCATGCGTTACTGACCTTTCATCCACCAAACAAGCATATATACACTTTGAAACATTTACTCTGACTTCATAGATTTTTTCTATCACCAGGTTTTAAAATCGGACTTTTGGCACCAGAAAACACTCCGATTGAATTCCCACCAATACACATGTTATTTACATTGTTTACATAACCATGGCATTCCGTATTCCGAAAATGTTTCATGCAATGCGGATTCCTCAAACATAATTTCTGAGTTGTGAAAATGCGCATGACTGATGTTTCAACCATAAGAATTTTCCTACGCACTTTGAAATATCAACTTTGAATTCGTAGCTTCTTCCTATCACCAGTTTTAAGAATCAAACTTTGATCCCAGAAAATCCCTCTTGTATCGAATACTAAACTAGAGATATTTCACTTGAATAGAATTCATCAACATGATATTCCATGTTGCATACATTCTACATGCATGACGGATTGGACAAACATGCATTCCTGAGTTGAGAGCATGTGGATTACTGATCTTTCATCTTCTATAAATGGAATATTTTCATCTAGACATGTGTACTCATTTTCACAAGCTTTCCACAACACCAGTTTCGAATTCGTGAATTTTTTCACAGATAAATACTTCTGGAGCGATTTCCACCTAACAGATATTTAATTTACATGAATTCCATCAACATGTCTTTCCGGGTTCCGTACATTGTACATGCATGATGGATTCAACAATCATGAGTTTCTGAGTTTCAGAATGTGGATTAGTGAACTTTCATCCACCAAACAAGACGTATATACACTTAGAAATATTTACTCTGACTTCATAGGATTTTTCTATCACTAGGTTTTAAAATCAGACTTTTGGCACCAAAAACTCTCTTTGAGTGAAATCTCACCAATACACATGTAATTTTCATTGTTAAAATAACCATGGCATTCCGTATTACGAAGAAGTTTCATGCATCACGGATTCCACAAACATGCATTTCTGAGTTGTGAACATGCGCAATACTCATATTTAAACCATAACATATTACATATGCACTTTGAAATATCTACTTTGACTTTGTACATTCTTCCTATCACCAGTTTCAAGAATCACACTTTGAACCAAGGAAAAACCTCTTGGAGTTAATAATACCCTAGAGATTTGTAATTTGAATAGATTCCATCTACATGATATTTTTTGTTCCGTACATGCTACATGCATGACGGATTCGGCAAACATGTGTTTCTGATTTGTGAGCATGTGGATTAGTGAACTGTCGTCCAACAGAACAAAGCATATATACACTTAGAAATATTTAGTGTGACTTCATACTTTTTTTCCTATCACCAGATTCTAAAATCGGACATTTGGCACCAGAGAAAAATCTTTGAGCGATTTCTCCCTAATACGCATGTAATTTACATTGTTTATATAACCATGGCATTCCGTATTCTAAACATGATTCATGCAACACGGATAACTCAAACATGCATTTCTGAGTTGTGAAAATGCGCATGACTCATGTTTCAAACACCAAACAAGTTACCTATGCACTTTGAATTATTTACCTTGACTTCGTACCTTCTTCCTATCACCAGTTTCCAGAATCAAATTTTATCCTAGAAAAACCCTCTTGGAGTGAATTCTACAATAGAGATATTTAATTTGAATAGATTCCATCAACATGAAATTCCGTGTTCCGTACATGCTACATATATGACGGATTCGACAAACATGCATTCCTGAGTTGAGAGCATGTGGATTGCTGACCTTTCATCCTCTATAAAACGAATATTTTCATCTAGACACGTGTAGTCATTTTCACAAGCTTTACAAAACACCAGTTTCGAATTCGTGCATTTTTCACCGAAAAATACTTCTGGAGCGATTTCCACCTAACAGTTATGTAATTTACATGTATTCCATCAACATGGCATTCCGGATTCCGTACATGATACATACTTGACGGAATCTACAAACATGAGATTCTGAGTTGTGAGCATGTGGATTAGTGAACTTTCATCCACTGAACAAGGCATGTATACACTTAGAAATATTTACTGTGCCTTCATATGTTTTTTCTATCACCAGGTTTTAAAATTGGACATTTGGCACCATAATATACTCTTTGAGCTAATTCTCACCAATATAATTGTAATTTACATTGTTTACATAACCGTGGCGTTCCGTATTCCGAACATGTTTCATGCAGCACGGATTCCTCAAACATGCATTTCTTAGTTGTGAACATGCGCATGACTGATGTATCAACCATAACAAGTTACCTATACACTTTGAAATATTTACTTTGACTTTGTACTTCTTCCTATACCAATGTCAAGAATCACACTTTGATCCCAGAAATACTCTCTTGGAACGAACACTTCCCTAGAGAAATGTAATTTGAATAGATTCCATCTACATGATATTTCATATTCCGTACATCCTACGTGCATGACGGACTCGACAAACATGCATTCCTGAGTTGAGAGCATGTGGATTACTGATTTTTCATCCTGTATAAAAGGAAAATTTTAATCAAGACACGTGTATTCATTTTCACAAGCTTTCCCTACATCAGTTTCGAATTCGTGCATTTTTCACTCAAAAATACTTCTGGAGCTATTTCAACCAAATAGATATGTAATTTACATGAATTCCATCCAAATGGCATTCTGGGTTCCGTACATGCTACATGCATGACGGATTCGGAAAACATGTGTTTCTGACATGTGAGCATGTGGATTACTGAACTTTCATCCACCTAACAAGGCATATATACACTTAGAAATATTTACTCTGACTTCATAGGTTTTTTCTATCACCAGGTTGTAAAATCGGACATTTGGCACCAGAAAACACTCTTTGAGCGAATTGTCACCAATACACATGTAATTTACATTGTCTACATAACCATGGCATTCCGTATTTCAAACATGTTTCATGCAACACGGATTCCTCAAACATGCATTTCTGAGTTGTGAACATGCGCATGGCTCATTTTTCCAACACGAAACAAGTTTCATATTCACTTTGAAATATTTACTTTGACTTCCTAGATTCTTCCTAACACTAGATTCAAGCATCACACTTTGTTCTCAGAAAAACCCTCTTGAAGTGAATTCTACCCTAGAGAAATGTAATTTGAATACATTCCATCAACATGATAGCCCGTGTTCTGTACATTCTTCATGCATGACGGATTCGACAAACATGAATTCCTGAGTTGAGAGAATGTGGATTATTGATCTTTCATTCTCTATAAAAGGAATATTTTCATCTAGACACTTGTACACATTTTCACAAGCTTCCCTCACAAAATTTTCGAATTCGTGCGTTTTTCCCAGTGTAAAACTTCTGGAGCGATTTCAACTTAATAGATATGTAATTTACATGAATTCCATCAACATGGCATTCCTGGTTCCGTACATGCTACATGCATGTCGGATTCGGCAAACATGCGTTTCTGAGTTGTGAGCATATGGATTACTGATCTTTCATCCACCAAAAAAGGCATATATACACTTAGAAATATTTACTCTGACTTCATAGTTTTTTTCTATCACCAGGTTCTAAAATCGGACATTTGGCTCAAGAAAACTCTCATTGAGCGAATTCTCACTAATAAACATGTAATTTACATTGTTTACATAACCATGGCATTCCGTATTCTGAAGATGTTTCATGTATAACGGATTCCTCAAACATACATTTCTGAGATGTGTTCATTCACATGACGGATGTATCAACCACCAAACAAGTTACCTATGCACTTTGAAATATTTACTTTCACTTCGTAGCTTCTTCCTATCACCAGTTTCAAGAATCACACTTTGATCCCAGAAAAACCCTCTTGGAGCACATTCTACCCAAGAGATATGTAATTTGAATAGATTCCATCAACATGATATTCTGTGTTTTGTACATGCTACATCCATGACGAATTCGTCAAACATGCATTCCTGAGTTGAGAGCATGTGGATTACTGATTTTTCATCCTGTATAAAAGGAAAATTTTAATCTAGACACGTGTATTCATTTTCACAAGCTTTCCCTACATCAGTTTCGGATTCGTGCATTTTTCACTCAAATATACTTCTGGAGCTATTTCAACCAAATAGATATGTAATTTACATGAATTCCATCCAAATGGCATTCTGGGTTCCGTACATGCTACATGCATGACGGATTCGGAAAACATGTGTTTCTGACATGTGAGCATGTGGATTACTGACCTTTCATCCACCAAACAAGGCATATATACACTTAGAAATATTTACTCTGACTCTTAGGTTTTTTCTATCACCAGGTTCTAAAATCGGACATTTGGCACCAGAAAATTCTCTTTGAGCGAATTTTCACCAATACGCATCTAATTTACACTGTTTACATAACCATGGCGTTCCGTATTCTGAACATGTTTCATGCAGTACGGATTCCTCAAACATGCATTTCTGAGTTGTGAGCATGTGCATGACTGATGTTTCAACCATACAAGTTACCTATGCACTTTGAAATATCTACTGTGTCTTTGTGGCTTCTTCCTATCACCAGTTTCAGAATCACACATTGATCCCAAAAAAACCCTCTTGGATTGAATACTACCCTAGAGATATGTAATTTTAATAGATTCCATCTACATGATATTCCGTGTTCATACATGCTACATGCATGACGGATTCGACAAACATGCATTCCTGAGTTGAGAGCATGTGGATGACTGATCTTTCATTCTCTATAAATGGAATATTTTCTTCTAGACACGTGTACTCATTTTCACAATATTTCCCTAACACCAGTTTCGAATTCGTGCATTTTTCAAAGAAAAATACTTCTGGAGCGATTTCCACCTAACAGATATGTAATTTACATGAATTCCATCCACATGGCATTCCGGGTTTCGTACATGCTACATGCATCACGAATTCGGCAAACATGCGTTTCTGACTTGTGAGCATGTTGATTACTGATCTTTCTTCCACTGAACTAGGCATATATACACTTAGAAATATTTACTCTGACTTCATAGTTTTTTTCTATCACCAAGTTTTGAAATCGGACATTTGGCACCAGAAAACACTCTTTTATCGTATTCTCACCAATACACATGTAATTTAAATTGTTTACATAACCATGGCATTCCTTATTCCGAACATGATTCATTCAACACGGATTCCTCAAACATGCATTTCTGAGTTGTGAACATGCGCATAACTCATGTTTCCAACACCAAACAATTACCTATTCAATTTGAAATATTTACTTTGTCTTCGTAGCTTCTTTCTATCACTAGTTTCATGAATCACACTTTGTTCCCAGAAAAACCCTCTTGAATTCAATTCTAGCCTAGATAAATATAATTTGAATACATTCCATCAAAATGTTATTCCGTGTTCCGTACATGCTTCATGCATGACTGATTGGATAAACATGAATTACTGAGATGAGATCATGTGGCTTACTTGTCTTTCATTCTTTATAAAAGGAATATTTTCATCTTGACGCGTGTACACATTTTCACAAGCTTCTCTCACACCAGTTTCGAATTCGTGCATTTTTCCCAGTAAAATACTTCTGTAGCGATTTCCACCTAACAGATATGTAATTTACATGACTTCTATCAAGATGGCTTTCCGGGTTCCGTACATGCTTCATGCTTGATGGATTCGACAAACATGCATTCCTGAGTTGAGAGCATGTGGATTACTGATCTTACATCCTCTATAAAACGAATATTTTCATCTAGACACGTGTACTCATTTTCACAAGCTTTACACAACACCAGTTTCGGATTTGTGCATTTTTCACAGAAAAATACTTCTGGAGCTATTTCCACCTAACAGATATGTAATTTACATGAATACCATCAACATGGCATTCCGCGTTCCGTACATGCTACATGCTTGACAGTTTCGACAAACATGAGTTTCTGAGTTGTGAGCATGTGGATTAGTGAACTTTCAACCACCAAACAAGGCATATATACTCTTAGAAGTATTTACTATGACTTTAGAGGACATTTTGTATCACCAGGTTCTAAAATCAGACATTTGGCACCAGAAAACACTCTATGAGCGAATTCTCACGTATAAACATTTAATTTACATTGTTTACATAACCATGGCATTCCGTGTTCCGAACATGTTTCATGCATCACGGATTCCTAATACATGCATTTCTGAGTTGTGAACATGCGCATGACTGATGTTTCAACCATAAGAAGTTACATATGCACTTTGAAATATTTACTTTGACTTCGTAGCTTCTTCCTATCACCAGTTTCAAAAATCACAATTTGAACCGAGAAAAACCATCTTGGAGCGAATTCTACCCTAGAGATATGTAATTTGAATACATTCCTTCTAAATCATATTCCATGTTCCGTACATGCTTCATGCAAGACGGATTCGACTAATATGAATTCCTGATTTGAGAGCATGTGGGTTACAGATCTTTCATTCTCTATAAAAGGAATAATTCCATCCTGACACATGTACTCACTTTCACAATCTTTCCCTAAAAGTATTTTTGAATTCGTGCATTTATCACAGAAAAATACTTCTAGAGCGATTTCCACCTAACAGATATGTAATTTACATTAATTTCATCAACATGGCATTCCGGGTTCCGTACATGATACATGCATGACAGATACGGCAAACAAGCGTTTCTGACTTGTGAGCATGTGGATTACTGACCTTTCATCCACCAAAAAAGGCATATATACACGTAGAAATATTTACTCTGACTTCATATATTTTCTCTATCACCAGGTTCTAAAATCGGACATTTGACACCAGAAAGCACTCTTTGAGCGAATTCTCACCAATACACATTTAATTTACATTCTTTACATAACCATGGCATTCCGAATTACGAACATGTTTCATGCATCACGGATTCCTCAAATATGCATTTCTGAGTTGTGAACATGTGCATGACTGATGTTTCTACCACCAAACAAGTTACCTATGCACTTTGAAATATTTAATTTGACTTCGTAGCGTCTTGCTATCACTAGTTTCAAGAATCACTCTTTGATCCCAGAAAGACCCTCTTGGAGCGAATTCTAACCTAGAGATATTTAATTTGATTAGATTCCATCTACATGATATTCCGAGTTTCGTACAAGCTACATGCATTACGGATTCAACAAACATGCATTCCTGAGTAGAGAACATGTGGATTAATGATTTTTCATTCTCTATAAAACAAATATTTTCATCTAGACACGTTTACAAATTTTCACAAACTTTCCCTAACACCAGTTTCGAATTCGTGCATTTTTCACAAAATAATTCTTATGGAGCGATTTCCACCTAACAGATATGTAATTTACATGAATTCCATGAGCATGGCATTCCGGGTTCTGTACATGCTACATGCATGACGGATTCGGCTATCATGGGTTTCTGACTTGTGGGCATGTGGATTACTGACCTTTCATCCACCAAACAAGGCATATATACATTTAGAAATATTTACTCTGACTTCAAAGGTTTTTTCTATCATCAGGTTCTAAAATCGGATATTTGGCACCATAAATTTCTCTTTGAGCGAATTCTCACCAATACACTTGTAATTTACATTACTTAACCATGGCATTCCGTATTCCGAAGATTTTTCATGCATCACGGATTCATCTAACATGAATTTCTGAGTTCTGAACATGCGCATGACTGATGTTTCAACCACCAAACAAGTTACCTATTCACTTTGAAATATTTACTTTCACTTCGTAGCTTCTTCCTATCACCAGTTTCAAGAATCACACTTTGATCATAGAAAAAGCCTCTTGGAGCAAATTCTACCCAAGAGAAATGTAATTTGAATAGATTCCATCAACATGATATTCTGTGTTCAGTACATGATACATGCATGATGGATTCGTCAAACATGCATTCCTGAGTTGAGAGCATGTGGATTACTGATTTTTCACCCTCTATAAAAGGAAAATTTTAATCAAGACACGTGTATTCATTTTCACAAGCTTTCCCTACATCAGTTTCGTATTCGTGCATTTTTCACTCAAAAATACTTCTGGAGCTATTTCAACCAAATACATATGTAATTTACATGAATTCCATCCACATGGCATTCTGGGTTCCGTACATGCTTCATGCATGACGGATTCGGAAAACATGTGTTTCTGGCATGTGAGCATGTGGATTACTGACCTTTCATCCACCAAACAAGGCATATATACACTTAGAAATATTTACTCTGACTTCATAGGTTTTTTCTAACACCAGGTTGTAAAATCGGACATTAGACACCAGAAAACACTCTTTGAGCGAATTCTCACCAATACACATGTAATTTACATTGTCTACATAACCATGGCATTCCGTATTTCGAACATGTTTCATGCAACACGGATTCCTCAAACATGCATTTCTGAGTTGTGAACATGCGCATGACTGATGTATCAACGATAATAAGTTACCTATGCACTTTGAAATATTTACTTTGACTTCGTACTTCTTCCTATCAACTGTTTCATAAATCACACTTTGATCCCAGAAAAAACCTCTTGGAGCGAATTATACCCTAGAGATATGTAGTTTGATTAGATTCCATCAACATGATATTCCGTGTTCCGTACATGCTTCATGCATGACGGATTCGACAAACATGCATTCCTGAGTTGAGAGCATGTGGATTACTGATCTTTCATCCTCTATAAAACGAATATTTTCATCTAGACTCGTGTATTCATTTTCACAAGCTTTACACAACACCAGTTTCGAATTCGTGCATTTTTCACAGAAAAATATTTCTGGAGCGATTTCCACCTAACAGATATGTAATTTACATGAATACCATCAACATGGCATTCCGGGTTCCGTACATGCTACATGCATGACGGATTCGACAAACATGAGTTTCTGAGTTGTGAGCATGTGGTTTAGTGAACTTTCATCCACCAAACAATGCATATAATCATGTAGAAATTTTTCCTGTGACTTCATAGGTTTTTTTCTATCACCAGGATATAAATCGGACATTTAGCACCAGAAAAACCTCTTTGAGCGTTTTCTCACCAATACATATATATTTAAATTGTTTACATAACCATGGCTTTCCGTATCCCGAACATCTTTCATCAACACGGATTCCGCAAACATGCATTTCTGAGTTGTGAACATGCGCATGACTGTTGTATCAACCATAACAACTTACCTATGCACTTTGAAATATTTACTTTGGCTTCGTACTTCTTCCTATCACCATTTTCAAGAATCACACTTTGATCCCAGATAAACTCTCTTGGAGCGAATTCTTCCCTAGAGATATGGAATTTGAATAGATTCCATCAACATGATATTCCGTGTTCCGTACATGCTTCATGCATAACGGATTCGACAAACATGCATTCCTGAGTTGAGAGCATGTGGATGACTGATCTTTCATCCTCTATAAAAGGAATATTTTCATCTAGACATGTGTACTCATTTTCACAAGCTTTCCACAACACCAGTTTCGAATTCGTGAATTTTTCACAGATAAATACTTCTGGAGCGATTTCCACCTAACAGATATGTAATTTACATGAATTCCATCAACATGTCTTTCCGGGTTCCGTACATTGTACATGCATGATTGATTCAACAATCATGAGTTTCTGAGTTTCAGAATGTGGATTAGTGAACTTTCATCCACCAAACAAGTCGTTTATAAACTTAGAAATATTTACTCTGACTTCATAGGATTTTTCTATCACCAGGTTTTAAAATCAGACATTTGGCACCAGAAAACACTCTTTGAGTGAAATCTCACCAATACACATGTAATTTTCATTGTTAAAATGACCATGGCATTCCATATTACGAAGAAGTTTCATGCATCACGGATTCCTCAAACAAGCATTTCTGAGTTGTGAACATGCGCATGACTCATATTTCAACCATAACATGTTACATATGCACTTTGAAATATCTACTTTGACTTCGTACCTTCTTCCTATCACCAGTTTCAAGAATCACACTTTGAACCAAGGAAAAACCTCTTGGAGTTAATAATACCCTAGAGATTTGTAATTTGAATAGATTCCATCTACATGATATTTTTTGTTCCGTACATGCTACATGCATGATGGATTCGACAAACATCCATTCCTGGGTTGAGAGCATTTGAATGACTGATCTTTCATCCTCTATAAAAGGAATATTTTCATCTAGACACGTGTACACTTTTTCACAAGCTTTCACTAACACCAGTTTCGAATTCGTGCATTTTTCACATAAGAATATTTCTGGAGCGATTTCCACCTAACAGATATGTAATTTACATGTATTCAATCAACATGGCATTCCGGGTTCCGTACATGATTCATGCAAGACGGATTCGGCAAACATAATTTTCTGACTTGTGAGCATGCGTTACTGACCTTTCATCCACCAAACAAGCATATATACACTTTGAAACATTTACTCTGACTTCATAGATTTTTTCTATCACCAGGTTTTAAAATCGGACTTTTGGCACCAGAAAACACTCCGATTGAATTCCCACCAATACACATGTTATTTACATTGTTTACATAACCATGGCATTCCGTATTCCGAAAATGTTTCATGCAATGCGGATTCCTCAAACATAATTTCTGAGTTGTGAAAATGCGCATGACTGATGTTTCAACCATAAGAATTTTCCTATGCACTTTGAAATATCAACTTTGAATTCGTAGCTTCTTCCTATCACCAGTTTTAAGAATCAAACTTTGATCCCAGAAAATCCCTCTTGTATCGAATACTAAACTAGAGATATTTCACTTGAATAGAATTCATCAACATGATATTCCATGTTGCATACATTCTACATGCATGACGGATTGGACAAACATGCATTCCTGAGTTGAGAGCATGTGGATTACTGATCTTTCATCTTCTATAAATGGAATATTTTCATCTAGACATGTGTACTCATTTTCACAAGCTTTCCACAACACCAGTTTCGAATTCGTGAATTTTTCACAGATAAATACTTCTGGAGCGATTTCCACCTAACAGATATTTAATTTACATGAATTCCATCAACATGTCTTTCCGGGTTCCGTACATTGTACATGCATGATGGATTCAACAATCATGAGTTTCTGAGTTTCAGAATGTGGATTAGTGAACTTTCATCCACCAAACAAGACGTATATACACTTAGAAATATTTACTCTGACTTCATAGGATTTTTCTATCACTAGGTTTTAAAATCAGACTTTTGGCACCAAAAACTCTCTTTGAGTGAAATCTCACCAATACACATGTAATTTTCATTGTTAAAATAACCATGGCATTCCGTATTACGAAGAAGTTTCATGCATCACGGATTCCACAAACATGCATTTCTGAGTTGTGAACATGCGCAATACTCATATTTAAACCATAACATATTACATATGCACTTTGAAATATCTACTTTGACTTTGTACATTCTTCCTATCACCAGTTTCAAGAATCACACTTTGATCCAAGGAAAAACCTCTTGGAGTTAATAATACCCTAGAGATTTGTAATTTGAATAGATTCCATCTACATGATATTTTTTGTTCCGTACATGCTACATGCATGACGGATTCGGCAAACATGTGTTTCTGATTTGTGAGCATGTGGATTAGTGAACTGTCGTCCAACAGAACAAAGCATATATACACTTAGAAATATTTAGTGTGACTTCATACTTTTTTTCCTATCACCAGATTCTAAAATCGGACATTTGGCACCAGAGAAAAATCTTTGAGCGATTTCTCCCTAATACGCATGTAATTTACATTGTTTATATAACCATGGCATTCCGTATTCTAAACATGATTCATGCAACACGGATAACTCAAACATGCATTTCTGAGTTGTGAAAATGCGCATGACTCATGTTTCAACCACCAAACAAGTTACCTATGCACTTTGAATTATTTACCTTGACTTCGTACCTTCTTCCTATCACCAGTTTCCAGAATCAAATTTTATCCTAGAAAAACCCTCTTGGAGTGAATTCTACAATAGAGATATTTAATTTGAATAGATTCCATCAACATGAAATTCCGTGTTCCGTACATGCTACATATATGACGGATTCGACAAACATGCATTCCTGAGTTGAGAGCATGTGGATTACTGACCTTTCATCCTCTATAAAACGAATATTTTCATCTAGACACGTGTAGTCATTTTCACAAGCTTTACAAAACACCAGTTTCGAATTCGTGCATTTTTCACCGAAAAATACTTCTGGAGCGATTTCCACCTAACAGTTATGTAATTTACATGTATTCCATCAACATGGCATTCCGGATTCCGTACATGATACATACTTGACGGAATCTACAAACATGAGATTCTGAGTTGTGAGCATGTGGATTAGTGAACTTTCATCCACTGAACAAGGCATGTATACACTTAGAAATATTTACTGTGACTTCATATGTTTTTTCTATCACCAGGTTTTAAAATTGGACATTTGGCACCATAATATACTCTTTGAGCTAATTCTCACCAATATAATTGTAATTTACATTGTTTACATAACCGTGGCGTTCCGTATTCCGAACATGTTTCATGCAGCACGGATTCCTCAAACATGCATTTCTTAGTTGTGAACATGCGCATGACTGATGTATCAACCATAACAAGTTACCTATACACTTTGAAATATTTACTTTGACTTTGTACTTCTTCCTATACCAATGTCAAGAATCACACTTTGATCCCAGAAATACTCTCTTGGAACGAACACTTCCCTAGAGAAATGTAATTTGAATAGATTCCATCTACATGATATTTCATATTCCGTACATCCTACGTGCATGACGGACTCGACAAACATGCATTCCTGAGTTGAGAGCATGTGGATTACTGATTTTTCATCCTGTATAAAAGGAAAATTTTAATCAAGACACGTGTATTCATTTTCACAAGCTTTCCCTACATCAGTTTCGAATTCGTGCATTTTTCACTCAAAAATACTTCTGGAGCTATTTCAACCAAATAGATATGTAATTTACATGAATTCCATCCAAATGGCATTCTGGGTTCCGTACATGCTACATGCATGACGGATTCGGAAAACATGTGTTTCTGACATGTGAGCATGTGGATTACTGAACTTTCATCCACCTAACAAGGCATATATACACTTAGAAATATTTACTCTGACTTCATAGGTTTTTTCTATCACCAGGTTGTAAAATCGGACATTTGGCACCAGAAAACACTCTTTGAGCGAATTGTCACCAATACACATGTAATTTACATTGTCTACATAACCATGGCATTCCGTATTTCAAACATGTTTCATGCAACACGGATTCCTCAAACATGCATTTCTGAGTTGTGAACATGCGCATGGCTCATTTTTCCAACACGAAACAAGTTTCATATTCACTTTGAAATATTTACTTTGACTTCCTAGATTCTTCCTAACACTAGATTCAAGCATCACACTTTGTTCTCAGAAAAACCCTCTTGAAGTGAATTCTACCCTAGAGAAATGTAATTTGAATACATTCCATCAACATGATAGCCCGTGTTCTGTACATTCTTCATGCATGACGGATTCGACAAACATGAATTCCTGAGTTGAGAGAATGTGGATTATTGATCTTTCATTCTCTATAAAAGGAATATTTTCATCTAGACACTTGTACACATTTTCACAAGCTTCCCTCACAAAATTTTCGAATTCGTGCGTTTTTCCCAGTGTAAAACTTCTGGAGCGATTTCAACTTAATAGATATGTAATTTACATGAATTCCATCAACATGGCATTCCTGGTTCCGTACATGCTACATGCATGTCGGATTCGGCAAACATGCGTTTCTGAGTTGTGAGCATATGGATTACTGATCTTTCATCCACCAAAAAAGGCATATATACACTTAGAAATATTTACTCTGACTTCATAGTTTTTTTCTATCACCAGGTTCTAAAATCGGACATTTGGCTCAAGAAAACTCTCATTGAGCGAATTCTCACTAATAAACATGTAATTTACATTGTTTACATAACCATGGCATTCCGTATTCTGAAGATGTTTCATGTATAACGGATTCCTCAAACATACATTTCTGAGATGTGTTCATTCACATGACGGATGTATCAACCACCAAACAAGTTACCTATGCACTTTGAAATATTTACTTTCACTTCGTAGCTTCTTCCTATCACCAGTTTCAAGAATCACACTTTGATCCCAGAAAAACCCTCTTGGAGCACATTCTACCCAAGAGATATGTAATTTGAATAGATTCCATCAACATGATATTCTGTGTTTTGTACATGCTACATCCATGACGAATTCGTCAAACATGCATTCCTGAGTTGAGAGCATGTGGATTACTGATTTTTCATCCTGTATAAAAGGAAAATTTTAATCTAGACACGTGTATTCATTTTCACAAGCTTTCCCTACATCAGTTTCGGATTCGTGCATTTTTCACTCAAATATACTTCTGGAGCTATTTCAACCAAATAGATATGTAATTTACATGAATTCCATCCAAATGGCATTCTGGGTTCCGTACATGCTACATGCATGACGGATTCGGAAAACATGTGTTTCTGACATGTGAGCATGTGGATTACTGACCTTTCATCCACCAAACAAGGCATATATACACTTAGAAATATTTACTCTGACTCTTAGGTTTTTTCTATCACCAGGTTCTAAAATCGGACATTTGGCACCAGAAAATTCTCTTTGAGCGAATTTTCACCAATACGCATCTAATTTACACTGTTTACATAACCATGGCGTTCCGTATTCTGAACATGTTTCATGCAGTACGGATTCCTCAAACATGCATTTCTGAGTTGTGAGCATGTGCATGACTGATGTTTCAACCATACAAGTTACCTATGCACTTTGAAATATCTACTGTGTCTTTGTGGCTTCTTCCTATCACCAGTTTCAGAATCACACATTGATCCCAAAAAAACCCTCTTGGATTGAATACTACCCTAGAGATATGTAATTTTAATAGATTCCATCTACATGATATTCCGTGTTCATACATGCTACATGCATGACGGATTCGACAAACATGCATTCCTGAGTTGAGAGCATGTGGATGACTGATCTTTCATTCTCTATAAATGGAATATTTTCTTCTAGACACGTGTACTCATTTTCACAATATTTCCCTAACACCAGTTTCGAATTCGTGCATTTTTCAAAGAAAAATACTTCTGGAGCGATTTCCACCTAACAGATATGTAATTTACATGAATTCCATCCACATGGCATTCCGGGTTTCGTACATGCTACATGCATCACGAATTCGGCAAACATGCGTTTCTGACTTGTGAGCATGTTGATTACTGATCTTTCTTCCACTGAACTAGGCATATATACACTTAGAAATATTTACTCTGACTTCATAGTTTTTTTCTATCACCAAGTTTTGAAATCGGACATTTGGCACCAGAAAACACTCTTTTATCGTATTCTCACCAATACACATGTAATTTAAATTGTTTACATAACCATGGCATTCCTTATTCCGAACATGATTCATTCAACACGGATTCCTCAAACATGCATTTCTGAGTTGTGAACATGCGCATAACTCATGTTTCCAACACCAAACAATTACCTATTCAATTTGAAATATTTACTTTGTCTTCGTAGCTTCTTTCTATCACTAGTTTCATGAATCACACTTTGTTCCCAGAAAAACCCTCTTGAATTCAATTCTAGCCTAGATAAATATAATTTGAATACATTCCATCAAAATGTTATTCCGTGTTCCGTACATGCTTCATGCATGACTGATTGGATAAACATGAATTACTGAGATGAGATCATGTGGCTTACTTGTCTTTCATTCTTTATAAAAGGAATATTTTCATCTTGACGCGTGTACACATTTTCACAAGCTTCTCTCACACCAGTTTCGAATTCGTGCATTTTTCCCAGTAAAATACTTCTGTAGCGATTTCCACCTAACAGATATGTAATTTACATGACTTCTATCAAGATGGCTTTCCGGGTTCCGTACATGCTTCATGCTTGATGGATTCGACAAACATGCATTCCTGAGTTGAGAGCATGTGGATTACTGATCTTACATCCTCTATAAAACGAATATTTTCATCTAGACACGTGTACTCATTTTCACAAGCTTTACACAACACCAGTTTCGAATTTGTGCATTTTTCACAGAAAAATACTTCTGGAGCTATTTCCACCTAACAGATATGTAATTTACATGAATACCATCAACATGGCATTCCGCGTTCCGTACATGCTACATGCTTGACAGTTTCGACAAACATGAGTTTCTGAGTTGTGAGCATGTGGATTAGTGAACTTTCAACCACCAAACAAGGCATATATACTCTTAGAAGTATTTACTATGACTTTAGAGGACATTTTGTATCACCAGGTTCTAAAATCAGACATTTGGCACCAGAAAACACTCTATGAGCGAATTCTCACGTATAAACATTTAATTTACATTGTTTACATAACCATGGCATTCCGTGTTCCGAACATGTTTCATGCATCACGGATTCCTAATACATGCATTTCTGAGTTGTGAACATGCGCATGACTGATGTTTCAACCATAAGAAGTTACATATGCACTTTGAAATATTTACTTTGACTTCGTAGCTTCTTCCTATCACCAGTTTCAAAAATCACAATTTGAACCGAGAAAAACCATCTTGGAGCGAATTCTACCCTAGAGATATGTAATTTGAATACATTCCTTCTAAATCATATTCCATGTTCCGTACATGCTTCATGCAAGACGGATTCGACTAATATGAATTCCTGATTTGAGAGCATGTGGGTTACAGATCTTTCATTCTCTATAAAAGGAATAATTCCATCCTGACACATGTACTCACTTTCACAATCTTTCCCTAAAAGTATTTTTGAATTCGTGCATTTATCACAGAAAAATACTTCTAGAGCGATTTCCACCTAACAGATATGTAATTTACATTAATTTCATCAACATGGCATTCCGGGTTCCGTACATGATACATGCATGACAGATACGGCAAACAAGCGTTTCTGACTTGTGAGCATGTGGATTACTGACCTTTCATCCACCAAAAAAGGCATATATACACGTAGAAATATTTACTCTGACTTCATATATTTTCTCTATCACCAGGTTCTAAAATCGGACATTTGACACCAGAAAGCACTCTTTGAGCGAATTCTCACCAATACACATTTAATTTACATTCTTTACATAACCATGGCATTCCGAATTACGAACATGTTTCATGCATCACGGATTCCTCAAATATGCATTTCTGAGTTGTGAACATGTGCATGACTGATGTTTCTACCACCAAACAAGTTACCTATGCACTTTGAAATATTTAATTTGACTTCGTAGCGTCTTGCTATCACTAGTTTCAAGAATCACTCTTTGATCCCAGAAAGACCCTCTTGGAGCGAATTCTAACCTAGAGATATTTAATTTGATTAGATTCCATCTACATGATATTCCGAGTTTCGTACAAGCTACATGCATTACGGATTCAACAAACATGCATTCCTGAGTAGAGAACATGTGGATTAATGATTTTTCATTCTCTATAAAACAAATATTTTCATCTAGACACGTTTACAAATTTTCACAAACTTTCCCTAACACCAGTTTCGAATTCGTGCATTTTTCACAAAATAATTCTTATGGAGCGATTTCCACCTAACAGATATGTAATTTACATGAATTCCATGAGCATGGCATTCCGGGTTCTGTACATGCTACATGCATGACGGATTCGGCTATCATGGGTTTCTGACTTGTGGGCATGTGGATTACTGACCTTTCATCCACCAAACAAGGCATATATACATTTAGAAATATTTACTCTGACTTCAAAGGTTTTTTCTATCATCAGGTTCTAAAATCGGATATTTGGCACCATAAATTTCTCTTTGAGCGAATTCTCACCAATACACTTGTAATTTACATTGTTTACTTAACCATGGCATTCCGTATTCCGAAGATTTTTCATGCATCACGGATTCATCTAACATGAATTTCTGAGTTCTGAACATGCGCATGACTGATGTTTCAACCACCAAACAAGTTACCTATTCACTTTGAAATATTTACTTTCACTTCGTAGCTTCTTCCTATCACCAGTTTCAAGAATCACACTTTGATCATAGAAAAAGCCTCTTGGAGCAAATTCTACCCAAGAGAAATGTAATTTGAATAGATTCCATCAACATGATATTCTGTGTTCAGTACATGATACATGCATGATGGATTCGTCAAACATGCATTCCTGAGTTGAGAGCATGTGGATTACTGATTTTTCACCCTCTATAAAAGGAAAATTTTAATCAAGACACGTGTATTCATTTTCACAAGCTTTCCCTACATCAGTTTCGTATTCGTGCATTTTTCACTCAAAAATACTTCTGGAGCTATTTCAACCAAATACATATGTAATTTACATGAATTCCATCCACATGGCATTCTGGGTTCCGTACATGCTTCATGCATGACGGATTCGGAAAACATGTGTTTCTGGCATGTGAGCATGTGGATTACTGACCTTTCATCCACCAAACAAGGCATATATACACTTAGAAATATTTACTCTGACTTCATAGGTTTTTTCTAACACCAGGTTGTAAAATCGGACATTAGACACCAGAAAACACTCTTTGAGCGAATTCTCACCAATACACATGTAATTTACATTGTCTACATAACCATGGCATTCCGTATTTCGAACATGTTTCATGCAACACGGATTCCTCAAACATGCATTTCTGAGTTGTGAACATGCGCATGACTGATGTATCAACGATAATAAGTTACCTATGCACTTTGAAATATTTACTTTGACTTCGTACTTCTTCCTATCAACTGTTTCATAAATCACACTTTGATCCCAGAAAAAACCTCTTGGAGCGAATTATACCCTAGAGATATGTAGTTTGATTAGATTCCATCAACATGATATTCCGTGTTCCGTACATGCTTCATGCATGACGGATTCGACAAACATGCATTCCTGAGTTGAGAGCATGTGGATTACTGATCTTTCATCCTCTATAAAACGAATATTTTCATCTAGACTCGTGTATTCATTTTCACAAGCTTTACACAACACCAGTTTCGAATTCGTGCATTTTTCACAGAAAAATATTTCTGGAGCGATTTCCACCTAACAGATATGTAATTTACATGAATACCATCAACATGGCATTCCGGGTTCCGTACATGCTACATGCATGACGGATTCGACAAACATGAGTTTCTGAGTTGTGAGCATGTGGTTTAGTGAACTTTCATCCACCAAACAATGCATATAATCATGTAGAAATTTTTCCTGTGACTTCATAGGTTTTTTTCTATCACCAGGATATAAATCGGACATTTAGCACCAGAAAAACCTCTTTGAGCGTTTTCTCACCAATACATATATATTTAAATTGTTTACATAACCATGGCTTTCCGTATCCCGAACATCTTTCATCAACACGGATTCCGCAAACATGCATTTCTGAGTTGTGAACATGCGCATGACTGTTGTATCAACCATAACAACTTACCTATGCACTTTGAAATATTTACTTTGGCTTCGTACTTCTTCCTATCACCATTTTCAAGAATCACACTTTGATCCCAGATAAACTCTCTTGGAGCGAATTCTTCCCTAGAGATATGGAATTTGAATAGATTCCATCAACATGATATTCCGTGTTCCGTACATGCTTCATGCATAACGGATTCGACAAACATGCATTCCTGAGTTGAGAGCATGTGGATGACTGATCTTTCATCCTCTATAAAAGGAATATTTTCATCTAGACATGTGTACTCATTTTCACAAGCTTTCCACAACACCAGTTTCGAATTCGTGAATTTTTCACAGATAAATACTTCTGGAGCGATTTCCACCTAACAGATATGTAATTTACATGAATTCCATCAACATGTCTTTCCGGGTTCCGTACATTGTACATGCATGATTGATTCAACAATCATGAGTTTCTGAGTTTCAGAATGTGGATTAGTGAACTTTCATCCACCAAACAAGTCGTTTATAAACTTAGAAATATTTACTCTGACTTCATAGGATTTTTCTATCACCAGGTTTTAAAATCAGACATTTGGCACCAGAAAACACTCTTTGAGTGAAATCTCACCAATACACATGTAATTTTCATTGTTAAAATGACCATGGCATTCCATATTACGAAGAAGTTTCATGCATCACGGATTCCTCAAACAAGCATTTCTGAGTTGTGAACATGCGCATGACTCATATTTCAACCATAACATGTTACATATGCACTTTGAAATATCTACTTTGACTTCGTACCTTCTTCCTATCACCAGTTTCAAGAATCACACTTTGAACCAAGGAAAAACCTCTTGGAGTTAATAATACCCTAGAGATTTGTAATTTGAATAGATTCCATCTACATGATATTTTTTGTTCCGTACATGCTACATGCATGATGGATTCGACAAACATCCATTCCTGGGTTGAGAGCATTTGAATGACTGATCTTTCATCCTCTATAAAAGGAATATTTTCATCTAGACACGTGTACACTTTTTCACAAGCTTTCACTAACACCAGTTTCGAATTCGTGCATTTTTCACATAAGAATATTTCTGGAGCGATTTCCACCTAACAGATATGTAATTTACATGTATTCAATCAACATGGCATTCCGGGTTCCGTACATGATTCATGCAAGACGGATTCGGCAAACATAATTTTCTGACTTGTGAGCATGCGTTACTGACCTTTCATCCACCAAACAAGCATATATACACTTTGAAACATTTACTCTGACTTCATAGATTTTTTCTATCACCAGGTTTTAAAATCGGACTTTTGGCACCAGAAAACACTCCGATTGAATTCCCACCAATACACATGTTATTTACATTGTTTACATAACCATGGCATTCCGTATTCCGAAAATGTTTCATGCAATGCGGATTCCTCAAACATAATTTCTGAGTTGTGAAAATGCGCATGACTGATGTTTCAACCATAAGAATTTTCCTATGCACTTTGAAATATCAACTTTGAATTCGTAGCTTCTTCCTATCACCAGTTTTAAGAATCAAACTTTGATCCCAGAAAATCCCTCTTGTATCGAATACTAAACTAGAGATATTTCACTTGAATAGAATTCATCAACATGATATTCCATGTTGCATACATTCTACATGCATGACGGATTGGACAAACATGCATTCCTGAGTTGAGAGCATGTGGATTACTGATCTTTCATCTTCTATAAATGGAATATTTTCATCTAGACATGTGTACTCATTTTCACAAGCTTTCCACAACACCAGTTTCGAATTCGTGAATTTTTCACAGATAAATACTTCTGGAGCGATTTCCACCTAACAGATATTTAATTTACATGAATTCCATCAACATGTCTTTCCGGGTTCCGTACATTGTACATGCATGATGGATTCAACAATCATGAGTTTCTGAGTTTCAGAATGTGGATTAGTGAACTTTCATCCACCAAACAAGACGTATATACACTTAGAAATATTTACTCTGACTTCATAGGATTTTTCTATCACTAGGTTTTAAAATCAGACTTTTGGCACCAAAAACTCTCTTTGAGTGAAATCTCACCAATACACATGTAATTTTCATTGTTAAAATAACCATGGCATTCCGTATTACGAAGAAGTTTCATGCATCACGGATTCCACAAACATGCATTTCTGAGTTGTGAACATGCGCAATACTCATATTTAAACCATAACATATTACATATGCACTTTGAAATATCTACTTTGACTTTGTACATTCTTCCTATCACCAGTTTCAAGAATCACACTTTGATCCAAGGAAAAACCTCTTGGAGTTAATAATACCCTAGAGATTTGTAATTTGAATAGATTCCATCTACATGATATTTTTTGTTCCGTACATGCTACATGCATGACGGATTCGGCAAACATGTGTTTCTGATTTGTGAGCATGTGGATTAGTGAACTGTCGTCCAACAGAACAAAGCATATATACACTTAGAAATATTTAGTGTGACTTCATACTTTTTTTCCTATCACCAGATTCTAAAATCGGACATTTGGCACCAGAGAAAAATCTTTGAGCGATTTCTCCCTAATACGCATGTAATTTACATTGTTTATATAACCATGGCATTCCGTATTCTAAACATGATTCATGCAACACGGATAACTCAAACATGCATTTCTGAGTTGTGAAAATGCGCATGACTCATGTTTCAACCACCAAACAAGTTACCTATGCACTTTGAATTATTTACCTTGACTTCGTACCTTCTTCCTATCACCAGTTTCCAGAATCAAATTTTATCCTAGAAAAACCCTCTTGGAGTGAATTCTACAATAGAGATATTTAATTTGAATAGATTCCATCAACATGAAATTCCGTGTTCCGTACATGCTACATATATGACGGATTCGACAAACATGCATTCCTGAGTTGAGAGCATGTGGATTACTGACCTTTCATCCTCTATAAAACGAATATTTTCATCTAGACACGTGTAGTCATTTTCACAAGCTTTACAAAACACCAGTTTCGAATTCGTGCATTTTTCACCGAAAAATACTTCTGGAGCGATTTCCACCTAACAGTTATGTAATTTACATGTATTCCATCAACATGGCATTCCGGATTCCGTACATGATACATACTTGACGGAATCTACAAACATGAGATTCTGAGTTGTGAGCATGTGGATTAGTGAACTTTCATCCACTGAACAAGGCATGTATACACTTAGAAATATTTACTGTGACTTCATATGTTTTTTCTATCACCAGGTTTTAAAATTGGACATTTGGCACCATAATATACTCTTTGAGCTAATTCTCACCAATATAATTGTAATTTACATTGTTTACATAACCGTGGCGTTCCGTATTCCGAACATGTTTCATGCAGCACGGATTCCTCAAACATGCATTTCTTAGTTGTGAACATGCGCATGACTGATGTATCAACCATAACAAGTTACCTATACACTTTGAAATATTTACTTTGACTTTGTACTTCTTCCTATACCAATGTCAAGAATCACACTTTGATCCCAGAAATACTCTCTTGGAACGAACACTTCCCTAGAGAAATGTAATTTGAATAGATTCCATCTACATGATATTTCATATTCCGTACATCCTACGTGCATGACGGACTCGACAAACATGCATTCCTGAGTTGAGAGCATGTGGATTACTGATTTTTCATCCTGTATAAAAGGAAAATTTTAATCAAGACACGTGTATTCATTTTCACAAGCTTTCCCTACATCAGTTTCGAATTCGTGCATTTTTCACTCAAAAATACTTCTGGAGCTATTTCAACCAAATAGATATGTAATTTACATGAATTCCATCCAAATGGCATTCTGGGTTCCGTACATGCTACATGCATGACGGATTCGGAAAACATGTGTTTCTGACATGTGAGCATGTGGATTACTGAACTTTCA
Source organism: Vicugna pacos (assembly GCF_048564905.1). Classification (NCBI taxonomy): domain Eukaryota; kingdom Metazoa; phylum Chordata; class Mammalia; order Artiodactyla; family Camelidae; genus Vicugna; species Vicugna pacos. The sequence continues at coordinate 27,937,630 of NW_027328741.1, forward strand.
TCCACCTAACAAGGCATATATACACTTAGAAATATTTACTCTGACTTCATAGGTTTTTTCTATCACCAGGTTGTAAAATCGGACATTTGGCACCAGAAAACACTCTTTGAGCGAATTGTCACCAATACACATGTAATTTACATTGTCTACATAACCATGGCATTCCGTATTTCAAACATGTTTCATGCAACACGGATTCCTCAAACATGCATTTCTGAGTTGTGAACATGCGCATGGCTCATTTTTCCAACACGAAACAAGTTTCATATTCACTTTGAAATATTTACTTTGACTTCCTAGATTCTTCCTAACACTAGATTCAAGCATCACACTTTGTTCTCAGAAAAACCCTCTTGAAGTGAATTCTACCCTAGAGAAATGTAATTTGAATACATTCCATCAACATGATAGCCCGTGTTCTGTACATTCTTCATGCATGACGGATTCGACAAACATGAATTCCTGAGTTGAGAGAATGTGGATTATTGATCTTTCATTCTCTATAAAAGGAATATTTTCATCTAGACACTTGTACACATTTTCACAAGCTTCCCTCACAAAATTTTCGAATTCGTGCGTTTTTCCCAGTGTAAAACTTCTGGAGCGATTTCAACTTAATAGATATGTAATTTACATGAATTCCATCAACATGGCATTCCTGGTTCCGTACATGCTACATGCATGTCGGATTCGGCAAACATGCGTTTCTGAGTTGTGAGCATATGGATTACTGATCTTTCATCCACCAAAAAAGGCATATATACACTTAGAAATATTTACTCTGACTTCATAGTTTTTTTCTATCACCAGGTTCTAAAATCGGACATTTGGCTCAAGAAAACTCTCATTGAGCGAATTCTCACTAATAAACATGTAATTTACATTGTTTACATAACCATGGCATTCCGTATTCTGAAGATGTTTCATGTATAACGGATTCCTCAAACATACATTTCTGAGATGTGTTCATTCACATGACGGATGTATCAACCACCAAACAAGTTACCTATGCACTTTGAAATATTTACTTTCACTTCGTAGCTTCTTCCTATCACCAGTTTCAAGAATCACACTTTGATCCCAGAAAAACCCTCTTGGAGCACATTCTACCCAAGAGATATGTAATTTGAATAGATTCCATCAACATGATATTCTGTGTTTTGTACATGCTACATCCATGACGAATTCGTCAAACATGCATTCCTGAGTTGAGAGCATGTGGATTACTGATTTTTCATCCTGTATAAAAGGAAAATTTTAATCTAGACACGTGTATTCATTTTCACAAGCTTTCCCTACATCAGTTTCGGATTCGTGCATTTTTCACTCAAATATACTTCTGGAGCTATTTCAACCAAATAGATATGTAATTTACATGAATTCCATCCAAATGGCATTCTGGGTTCCGTACATGCTACATGCATGACGGATTCGGAAAACATGTGTTTCTGACATGTGAGCATGTGGATTACTGACCTTTCATCCACCAAACAAGGCATATATACACTTAGAAATATTTACTCTGACTCTTAGGTTTTTTCTATCACCAGGTTCTAAAATCGGACATTTGGCACCAGAAAATTCTCTTTGAGCGAATTTTCACCAATACGCATCTAATTTACACTGTTTACATAACCATGGCGTTCCGTATTCTGAACATGTTTCATGCAGTACGGATTCCTCAAACATGCATTTCTGAGTTGTGAGCATGTGCATGACTGATGTTTCAACCATACAAGTTACCTATGCACTTTGAAATATCTACTGTGTCTTTGTGGCTTCTTCCTATCACCAGTTTCAGAATCACACATTGATCCCAAAAAAACCCTCTTGGATTGAATACTACCCTAGAGATATGTAATTTTAATAGATTCCATCTACATGATATTCCGTGTTCATACATGCTACATGCATGACGGATTCGACAAACATGCATTCCTGAGTTGAGAGCATGTGGATGACTGATCTTTCATTCTCTATAAATGGAATATTTTCTTCTAGACACGTGTACTCATTTTCACAATATTTCCCTAACACCAGTTTCGAATTCGTGCATTTTTCAAAGAAAAATACTTCTGGAGCGATTTCCACCTAACAGATATGTAATTTACATGAATTCCATCCACATGGCATTCCGGGTTTCGTACATGCTACATGCATCACGAATTCGGCAAACATGCGTTTCTGACTTGTGAGCATGTTGATTACTGATCTTTCTTCCACTGAACTAGGCATATATACACTTAGAAATATTTACTCTGACTTCATAGTTTTTTTCTATCACCAAGTTTTGAAATCGGACATTTGGCACCAGAAAACACTCTTTTATCGTATTCTCACCAATACACATGTAATTTAAATTGTTTACATAACCATGGCATTCCTTATTCCGAACATGATTCATTCAACACGGATTCCTCAAACATGCATTTCTGAGTTGTGAACATGCGCATAACTCATGTTTCCAACACCAAACAATTACCTATTCAATTTGAAATATTTACTTTGTCTTCGTAGCTTCTTTCTATCACTAGTTTCATGAATCACACTTTGTTCCCAGAAAAACCCTCTTGAATTCAATTCTAGCCTAGATAAATATAATTTGAATACATTCCATCAAAATGTTATTCCGTGTTCCGTACATGCTTCATGCATGACTGATTGGATAAACATGAATTACTGAGATGAGATCATGTGGCTTACTTGTCTTTCATTCTTTATAAAAGGAATATTTTCATCTTGACGCGTGTACACATTTTCACAAGCTTCTCTCACACCAGTTTCGAATTCGTGCATTTTTCCCAGTAAAATACTTCTGTAGCGATTTCCACCTAACAGATATGTAATTTACATGACTTCTATCAAGATGGCTTTCCGGGTTCCGTACATGCTTCATGCTTGATGGATTCGACAAACATGCATTCCTGAGTTGAGAGCATGTGGATTACTGATCTTACATCCTCTATAAAACGAATATTTTCATCTAGACACGTGTACTCATTTTCACAAGCTTTACACAACACCAGTTTCGAATTTGTGCATTTTTCACAGAAAAATACTTCTGGAGCTATTTCCACCTAACAGATATGTAATTTACATGAATACCATCAACATGGCATTCCGCGTTCCGTACATGCTACATGCTTGACAGTTTCGACAAACATGAGTTTCTGAGTTGTGAGCATGTGGATTAGTGAACTTTCAACCACCAAACAAGGCATATATACTCTTAGAAGTATTTACTATGACTTTAGAGGACATTTTGTATCACCAGGTTCTAAAATCAGACATTTGGCACCAGAAAACACTCTATGAGCGAATTCTCACGTATAAACATTTAATTTACATTGTTTACATAACCATGGCATTCCGTGTTCCGAACATGTTTCATGCATCACGGATTCCTAATACATGCATTTCTGAGTTGTGAACATGCGCATGACTGATGTTTCAACCATAAGAAGTTACATATGCACTTTGAAATATTTACTTTGACTTCGTAGCTTCTTCCTATCACCAGTTTCAAAAATCACAATTTGAACCGAGAAAAACCATCTTGGAGCGAATTCTACCCTAGAGATATGTAATTTGAATACATTCCTTCTAAATCATATTCCATGTTCCGTACATGCTTCATGCAAGACGGATTCGACTAATATGAATTCCTGATTTGAGAGCATGTGGGTTACAGATCTTTCATTCTCTATAAAAGGAATAATTCCATCCTGACACATGTACTCACTTTCACAATCTTTCCCTAAAAGTATTTTTGAATTCGTGCATTTATCACAGAAAAATACTTCTAGAGCGATTTCCACCTAACAGATATGTAATTTACATTAATTTCATCAACATGGCATTCCGGGTTCCGTACATGATACATGCATGACAGATACGGCAAACAAGCGTTTCTGACTTGTGAGCATGTGGATTACTGACCTTTCATCCACCAAAAAAGGCATATATACACGTAGAAATATTTACTCTGACTTCATATATTTTCTCTATCACCAGGTTCTAAAATCGGACATTTGACACCAGAAAGCACTCTTTGAGCGAATTCTCACCAATACACATTTAATTTACATTCTTTACATAACCATGGCATTCCGAATTACGAACATGTTTCATGCATCACGGATTCCTCAAATATGCATTTCTGAGTTGTGAACATGTGCATGACTGATGTTTCTACCACCAAACAAGTTACCTATGCACTTTGAAATATTTAATTTGACTTCGTAGCGTCTTGCTATCACTAGTTTCAAGAATCACTCTTTGATCCCAGAAAGACCCTCTTGGAGCGAATTCTAACCTAGAGATATTTAATTTGATTAGATTCCATCTACATGATATTCCGAGTTTCGTACAAGCTACATGCATTACGGATTCAACAAACATGCATTCCTGAGTAGAGAACATGTGGATTAATGATTTTTCATTCTCTATAAAACAAATATTTTCATCTAGACACGTTTACAAATTTTCACAAACTTTCCCTAACACCAGTTTCGAATTCGTGCATTTTTCACAAAATAATTCTTATGGAGCGATTTCCACCTAACAGATATGTAATTTACATGAATTCCATGAGCATGGCATTCCGGGTTCTGTACATGCTACATGCATGACGGATTCGGCTATCATGGGTTTCTGACTTGTGGGCATGTGGATTACTGACCTTTCATCCACCAAACAAGGCATATATACATTTAGAAATATTTACTCTGACTTCAAAGGTTTTTTCTATCATCAGGTTCTAAAATCGGATATTTGGCACCATAAATTTCTCTTTGAGCGAATTCTCACCAATACACTTGTAATTTACATTGTTTACTTAACCATGGCATTCCGTATTCCGAAGATTTTTCATGCATCACGGATTCATCTAACATGAATTTCTGAGTTCTGAACATGTGCATGACTGATGTTTCAACCACCAAACAAGTTACCTATTCACTTTGAAATATTTACTTTCACTTCGTAGCTTCTTCCTATCACCAGTTTCAAGAATCACACTTTGATCATAGAAAAAGCCTCTTGGAGCAAATTCTACCCAAGAGAAATGTAATTTGAATAGATTCCATCAACATGATATTCTGTGTTCAGTACATGATACATGCATGATGGATTCGTCAAACATGCATTCCTGAGTTGAGAGCATGTGGATTACTGATTTTTCACCCTCTATAAAAGGAAAATTTTAATCAAGACACGTGTATTCATTTTCACAAGCTTTCCCTACATCAGTTTCGTATTCGTGCATTTTTCACTCAAAAATACTTCTGGAGCTATTTCAACCAAATACATATGTAATTTACATGAATTCCATCCACATGGCATTCTGGGTTCCGTACATGCTTCATGCATGACGGATTCGGAAAACATGTGTTTCTGGCATGTGAGCATGTGGATTACTGACCTTTCATCCACCAAACAAGGCATATATACACTTAGAAATATTTACTCTGACTTCATAGGTTTTTTCTAACACCAGGTTGTAAAATCGGACATTAGACACCAGAAAACACTCTTTGAGCGAATTCTCACCAATACACATGTAATTTACATTGTCTACATAACCATGGCATTCCGTATTTCGAACATGTTTCATGCAACACGGATTCCTCAAACATGCATTTCTGAGTTGTGAACATGCGCATGACTGATGTATCAACGATAATAAGTTACCTATGCACTTTGAAATATTTACTTTGACTTCGTACTTCTTCCTATCAACTGTTTCATAAATCACACTTTGATCCCAGAAAAAACCTCTTGGAGCGAATTATACCCTAGAGATATGTAGTTTGATTAGATTCCATCAACATGATATTCCGTGTTCCGTACATGCTTCATGCATGACGGATTCGACAAACATGCATTCCTGAGTTGAGAGCATGTGGATTACTGATCTTTCATCCTCTATAAAACGAATATTTTCATCTAGACTCGTGTATTCATTTTCACAAGCTTTACACAACACCAGTTTCGAATTCGTGCATTTTTCACAGAAAAATATTTCTGGAGCGATTTCCACCTAACAGATATGTAATTTACATGAATACCATCAACATGGCATTCCGGGTTCCGTACATGCTACATGCATGACGGATTCGACAAACATGAGTTTCTGAGTTGTGAGCATGTGGTTTAGTGAACTTTCATCCACCAAACAATGCATATAATCATGTAGAAATTTTTCCTGTGACTTCATAGGTTTTTTTCTATCACCAGGATATAAATCGGACATTTAGCACCAGAAAAACCTCTTTGAGCGTTTTCTCACCAATACATATATATTTAAATTGTTTACATAACCATGGCTTTCCGTATCCCGAACATCTTTCATCAACACGGATTCCGCAAACATGCATTTCTGAGTTGTGAACATGCGCATGACTGTTGTATCAACCATAACAACTTACCTATGCACTTTGAAATATTTACTTTGGCTTCGTACTTCTTCCTATCACCATTTTCAAGAATCACACTTTGATCCCAGATAAACTCTCTTGGAGCGAATTCTTCCCTAGAGATATGGAATTTGAATAGATTCCATCAACATGATATTCCGTGTTCCGTACATGCTTCATGCATAACGGATTCGACAAACATGCATTCCTGAGTTGAGAGCATGTGGATGACTGATCTTTCATCCTCTATAAAAGGAATATTTTCATCTAGACATGTGTACTCATTTTCACAAGCTTTCCACAACACCAGTTTCGAATTCGTGAATTTTTCACAGATAAATACTTCTGGAGCGATTTCCACCTAACAGATATGTAATTTACATGAATTCCATCAACATGTCTTTCCGGGTTCCGTACATTGTACATGCATGATTGATTCAACAATCATGAGTTTCTGAGTTTCAGAATGTGGATTAGTGAACTTTCATCCACCAAACAAGTCGTTTATAAACTTAGAAATATTTACTCTAACTCATAGGTTTTTTCTATCACCATGTTGTAAAATCGGACATTTGGCACCAGAAAACACACTTTGAGTGAATTCTCACCAAAACACATGTAATTTACATTGTCTAAATAACCATGGCATTCCGTATTCCGAACATCTTTCATGCAACACGGATTCCTCAAACATGCATTTCTGAGTGGTGAACATGCGCATGACTCATGTTTCCAACACCAAACAACTTACATATGCACTTTGAAATATCTACTTTGACTTCGTAGCTTCTTCCTATCACTAGATTGGAGAATCACACTTTGTTCTCAGAAAAACCCTCTTGAAATGAATTCTACCCTAGGGAAATGTAATTTGAATACATTCCATCAACATGATATTCCGTGTTCTGTACATGCTTCATGCATGACGGATACGACAAACATGAATTCCTGAGTTGAGAGCATGTGGATTACTGATCTGTCATTCTGTATAAAAGGAATATTTTCGTCTAGACACTTGTACACATTTTCAAAAGCTTCCCTCACACCAGTTTCGAATTCGTGCATTTTTCCCAGTATAATACTAGTGGAGCAATTTCAACTTAATAGATATGTAATTTACATGAATTCCATCAACATGGTATTCCGGGTTCCGTACATGCTACATGCATGAGGGATTCGGCATAAATGCGTTTCTGACTTCTGAGCATTGGGATTACTGACCATTCATTCACCAGACAAGGCTTATATAGAGCTAGAAATATTTACTCTGACTTCATAAGTTTTTTCTAAAACTAGGTTCAGAAATCGGACATTTGGCACCAGAAAACAATCTTTGAGCGAATTTTCACCAATACGCGTCTAATTTACACTGTTTACATAACCATGGCATTCCGCATTCTGAACATGTTTCATGCAGCACAGATTACTCAAACATGCATTTCTGAGTTTTGAACATGTGTATGACTGATGTTTCAACCATAACAAGTTACCTATGCACTTTGGAATATCTACATTGACTTTGTGTCTTCTTCCTATCACCAGTTTCAAGAATCACAGATTGATCGCAGAAAAACCCTCTTGGAGCGAATACTACCCTAGAGATATGTAATTTGAATAGATTCCATCTAAATGATATTCCGTGTTTCGTACAAACTACATGAATGACGGGATCGACAAATATGCATTCCTGAGTTGAGAGCATGTGGATAAATATCTTTCATCCTCTATAAATGGAATATTTTCATCTAGACATGTTTACAAATTTTCACAAACTTTCCCTAACACCAGTTTCGAATACGTGCATTTTTCACAGAATAATTCTTCTGGAGCGATTTCACTTAACAGATATATATGATTTACATGAATTCCATCAGCATAACATTCCGGGTTCTGTATATGCTACATGCATGACATATTTGGCAAACATGTGTTTCTGACTTGTGGGCATGTGGATTACTTACCTTTCAAACACCAAACAAGGCATATATACACTTAGAAATATTTACTCTGACTTCATTGATTTTTTCTATCACCAGGTTCTAAAATCCGACATTTGGCACCAGAAAACACTCTTTGAGAGAATTCTCACCAATACACATGTAATTTGCATTGTTTACATAACCATGGCATCCGTATTCCGAAAATGTTTCATGCAATGCGGATTCCTCATATATGCATTTCTGAATTGTGAACATGCTCATGATTGATGTTTCAACCATAACAAGTTACATATGCACTTTGAAATATCTACTTTGACTTCGTAGATTCTTCATATCCCCAGTTTCCAGAATCATACTTTGATACCACAAATACCCTCTTGGAGCGAATACTACCCTAGAGATATGTAATCTGAATAGATTCCATTTACATGATATTCCGTGTTCCAGATATTTTTCATGCATGACGGATTTGACAAACTTAGATTCCTGAGTTGAGAGCATGTGGATTACTGATCATTCATCCTCTATAAAGGAATATTTTCATCTAGACCCGTGTACTCATTTTCACAAGCTTTCCCTAACACCAGTTTCGACTTCAAGCATTTTTCACAGAAAAATAAATCGGGAGGGATTTCCACCTAACAGATATGTAATTTACATAAATTCCATCCACATGGCATTCCGGGTTCCGTAAATAATACATGCATGACGGATTCGGCAAATATATGTTTCTGACTTGTGGGCATTTGTTACTGAACTTTCATCCACCAAACAAGGCATATATACACTTAGAAATATTTACTCTGACTTCATAGGGTTTTTTCTATCACCAGGTTTTAAAATCGGACATTTAGCACCCGAAAACACTCTTTGAGTGTATTCTCACCAATAGACATGTAATTTACATTATTTACATAACCATGGCATTCCGTATTCCGATAATGTTTCATGCAACTAGGATTCCCCAAACAGGCATTTCTAAGTTGTGAACATGCGCATGAATGATGGTTCAACCATAAGAAATTTCCTATGCACTTTGAAATATCTACTTTGAATTCGAAGCTTCTTCCTATCACCAGTTTCAAGAATCACACTTTGATCCCAGAAAAACCCTCTTGGATCGAATACTACCCTAGAGATATGTCACTTGAATGGAATCCATCAACATGATATTCCGTGTTGCATACATGCTACATGCATGACGGATTCGTCAAACATGCATTCCTGAGTTGAGAGCATGTGGATTACTGGTCTTTCATCCTGTATAAATTTAATATTTTCATCTAGTCATGTGTACTCATTTTCACAAGCTTTCCTTAAAACCAGTTTGTATATGTGCATTTTTCACAGAAAAATACTTCTGGAGCGATATTAACCTGATAAATATTTAATTTACATGAATTCCATCAATATGGCATTGCAGATTCCGTACATGCTACATGCATGACTGATTCAACAAACATGCATTTCTCAGTAGTGAACATGTGGAGAACTGACCTTTCATTCACCAAACAAGGCATATATACACCTAGAAATATTTACTCTGACTTCATAGATTTTTTCTATCACCATGCTCTAAATTCGGACAATTGGGTCCAGAAAATCCTCTTTGAGCGAATTCTCACCAATACACATGTAATTTGCAGTGTTTACATAAACATGCCATTCCGTATTACGAAGATGTTTCATGCATCACGGATTCCTCATACATGCATTTCTGAGTTGTGAACATGCGCATGAATCATGTTTTCACCATAAAAAGTTACATGTGCACTTTTAAATATCAAATTTGACTTCGTACCTTCTCCCTATCACCAGTTTCAAGAATCACAACTTGAACCCAGAAAAAACCTCTTGGAGTGAATACTACCCTAGAGATATGTAATTTGATTAGATTCCATCTACATGATATTCCGTGTTCCGTACATGCTACATGCATGACGGATTCGACAAACAAGCATTCCTGAGTTGAGGGCATGTGGATTAATGATCTTTCATCCTTTATAAAAGGAATATTTTCATCTAGACACGTGTACACATTTTAACAAGCTTTCCACAACACCAGTTTCGAATTTTTTCATTTTTCACAGAAAAATACTTCTGGAGCGATTTACACCTCACAGATATGTAATTTACATGAATTTCATCAGCATGGCATTCCGGGTTCCTTACATGCTACATCATGACTGATTCGACAAACATGCATTTCTGAGTTGTGAGCATGTGGATTAGTGAATTTTCATCCACCAGAAAAAGGCATATACACACTTAGAAATATTTAGTGTGACTTCATATGTATTTTTCTATCACCAGATTCTAAAATCGGACATTTGGCCCCAGAAAACCCTCTTTGAGCGAATTCTCACCAATACACATCTAATTTACTTTGTTTACATAACCATGACATTCCATATTCAGAACATGTTTCATGCACCATGGATTCCTTAAACATGCATTTCTGAGTTGTGAACAGGTGCATGACTGATGTTTCTACCACTGAACATGTTACCCATGCACTTTGAAATATTTACCTTGACTTCGTAGATTCTTCCTATCACCAGTTTCAAGAATCACACATTGATCCCAGAAAAAACCCTCTTGGAGCGAATACTATCCTAGAGATATTTAATTTGAATAGATTCCATCTACTTGATATTCCGTGTTCTGTACATGCTACATGTATGACGGATTCGACAAACATGCATTCCTCAGTTGAGCATGTGGATTACTGATCTTTCATCCTCTATATAAGGAATATTTCCATCTAGACAGGTGTACTCATGTTCACAAGCTTTCCACAACACCAGTTTCGAATTCGTGCATTTTTCACAGAAAAATACTTCTGGAGCGAATTCCACATAACAGATATGTAATTTACATGAATTTCATCAACATGGCATTCCGGGTTCATACATGCTACATGCATGACAGATTCGACAATCATGCATTTTAGAGTTGTGAGCATGTGGATTACTGACCTTTCATCCACCAAACAAGGCATATATACACTAAGAAATATTTACTCTGACTTCATAGATTTTTTCTATCACCAAATTCTAAAATCGGACATTTGGCACTAGAAAACACTCTTTGAGCGAATTCTCACCAATACACATATAATTTGCAGTGTTTACATAAGCATGGCATTCCGTATTCTGAACATGATTCATGCATCACGGATTCCTCAAACATGCATTTCTGAGTTGTGAACATGCGCATGACTGATATTTCAACCATAAAAATTAACCTATGCACTTTGAAATATCTACTTTGTCTTCGTAGCTTCTTCCTATCACCAGTTTCAAGAATCACAATTTGATCCCAGAAAAACCCTCTTGGAACGAATGCTTCCCTAGAGATATGTAATTTGAATAGATTCAATCTATATGATATTTCATGTTCCGTACATGCTACATGCATGACGGATTCGACAAACATGCATTCTTGAGTTGAGAGCATGTGGATTACTGATCTTTCATTCTCTATAAAAGGAATATTTTCATCTTGACACGTGTACAAATTTTCACAATCCTTCCCGAGCACCTGTTTCGAATTCTTTCATTTTTCACAGAATAATACTTCTGGAGCGATTTCCACCTAACAGATATGTAATTTACATGAATTCTATCAACATGGCTTTCCGGGTTCTGTACATGCTACATGCATGACGGATTGGGTAAACATGCATTTCTGAGTTGTGAGCATGTGGATTACTGAACTTTCATCCACCAAACAAGGCTTATATACACTTTGATATATTTATTCTGACTTCATAGGTTTTTTTTTATCACCAGGTTCTAAAATCGGACATTTGACACCAAAAAAATCTCTTTGTGCGAATTCTAACCAATACACATGTAATTTACATTGTTTACATAACCATGGCATTCCGTATTCCGAACATGTTTCATGCACCATGGAATCCTTAAACATGAATTTCTGAGTTGTAAACATGTGCATGACTGATGTTTCTACCACCAAACAAGTTACCTATGCACTTTGAAATATTTACTTTGACTTTGTAGCTTCTTCCTTTCACCAGTTTCAAGAATCACACTTTGATCCCAGAAAAACCCTCTTGGAGTGAATACTACCCTTGATATATGTAATTTGACTAGATTCCATCAACATGATATTCCGTGTTGCATACATGCTACATGCATGACGGATTCGTCAAACATGCATTCCTGAGTTGAGAGCATGTGGATTACTGGTCTTTCATCCTGTATAAATTTAATATTTTCATCTAGTCATGTGTACTCATTTTCACAAGCTTTCCTTAAAACCAGTTTGTATATGTGCATTTTTCACAGAAAAATACTTCTGGAGCGATATTAACCTGATAAATATTTAATTTACATGAATTCCATCAATATGGCATTGCAGATTCCGTACATGCTACATGCATGACTGATTCGACAAACATGCATTTCTCAGTAGTGAACATGTGGAGAACTGACCTTTCATTCACCAAACAAGGCATATATACACCTAGAAATATTTACTCTGACTTCATAGATTTTTTCTATCACCATGCTCTAAATTCGGACAATTGGGTCCAGAAAATCCTCTTTGAGCGAATTCTCACCAATACACATGTAATTTGCAGTGTTTACATAAACATGCCATTCCGTATTACGAAGATGTTTCATGCATCACGGATTCCTCATACATGCATTTCTGAGTTGTGAACATGCGCATGAATCATGTTTTCACCATAAAAAGTTACATGTGCACTTTTAAATATCAAATTTGACTTCGTACCTTCTCCCTATCACCAGTTTCAAGAATCACAACTTGAACCCAGAAAAAACCTCTTGGAGTGAATACTACCCTAGAGATATGTAATTTGATTAGATTCCATCTACATGATATTCCGTGTTCCGTACATGCTACATGCATGACGGATTCGACAAACAAGCATTCCTGAGTTGAGGGCATGTGGATTAATGATCTTTCATCCTTTATAAAAGGAATATTTTCATCTAGACACGTGTACACATTTTAACAAGCTTTCCACAACACCAGTTTCGAATTTTTTCATTTTTCACAGAAAAATACTTCTGGAGCGATTTACACCTCACAGATATGTAATTTACATGAATTTCATCAGCATGGCATTCCGGGTTCCTTACATGCTACATCATGACTGATTCGACAAACATGCATTTCTGAGTTGTGAGCATGTGGATTAGTGAATTTTCATCCACCAGAAAAAGGCATATACACACTTAGAAATATTTAGTGTGACTTCATATGTATTTTTCTATCACCAGATTCTAAAATCGGACATTTGGCCCCAGAAAACCCTCTTTGAGCGAATTCTCACCAATACACATCTAATTTACTTTGTTTACATAACCATGACATTCCATATTCAGAACATGTTTCATGCACCATGGATTCCTTAAACATGCATTTCTGAGTTGTGAACAGGTGCATGACTGATGTTTCTACCACTGAACATGTTACCCATGCACTTTGAAATATTTACCTTGACTTCGTAGATTCTTCCTATCACCAGTTTCAAGAATCACACATTGATCCCAGAAAAAACCCTCTTGGAGCGAATACTATCCTAGAGATATTTAATTTGAATAGATTCCATCTACTTGATATTCCGTGTTCTGTACATGCTACATGTATGACGGATTCGACAAACATGCATTCCTCAGTTGAGCATGTGGATTACTGATCTTTCATCCTCTATATAAGGAATATTTCCATCTAGACAGGTGTACTCATGTTCACAAGCTTTCCACAACACCAGTTTCGAATTCGTGCATTTTTCACAGAAAAATACTTCTGGAGCGAATTCCACATAACAGATATGTAATTTACATGAATTTCATCAACATGGCATTCCGGGTTCATACATGCTACATGCATGACAGATTCGACAATCATGCATTTTAGAGTTGTGAGCATGTGGATTACTGACCTTTCATCCACCAAACAAGGCATATATACACTAAGAAATATTTACTCTGACTTCATAGATTTTTTCTATCACCAAATTCTAAAATCGGACATTTGGCACTAGAAAACACTCTTTGAGCGAATTCTCACCAATACACATATAATTTGCAGTGTTTACATAAGCATGGCATTCCGTATTCTGAACATGATTCATGCATCACGGATTCCTCAAACATGCATTTCTGAGTTGTGAACATGCGCATGACTGATATTTCAACCATAAAAATTAACCTATGCACTTTGAAATATCTACTTTGTCTTCGTAGCTTCTTCCTATCACCAGTTTCAAGAATCACAATTTGATCCCAGAAAAACCCTCTTGGAACGAATGCTTCCCTAGAGATATGTAATTTGAATAGATTCAATCTATATGATATTTCATGTTCCGTACATGCTACATGCATGACGGATTCGACAAACATGCATTCTTGAGTTGAGAGCATGTGGATTACTGATCTTTCATTCTCTATAAAAGGAATATTTTCATCTTGACACGTGTACAAATTTTCACAATCCTTCCCGAGCACCTGTTTCGAATTCTTTCATTTTTCACAGAATAATACTTCTGGAGCGATTTCCACCTAACAGATATGTAATTTACATGAATTCTATCAACATGGCTTTCCGGGTTCTGTACATGCTACATGCATGACGGATTGGGTAAACATGCATTTCTGAGTTGTGAGCATGTGGATTACTGAACTTTCATCCACCAAACAAGGCTTATATACACTTTGATATATTTATTCTGACTTCATAGGTTTTTTTTTATCACCAGGTTCTAAAATCGGACATTTGACACCAAAAGAATTTCTTTGTGCGAATTCTAACCAATACACATGTAATTTACATTGTTTACATAACCATGGCATTCCGTATTCCGAACATGTTTCATGCAACATGGATTCCTCAAACATGCATTTCTGAGTTGTGAACATGCAAATGACTCATGTTTCAACCACCAAACAAGTTACCTATGACCTTTGAAATATTTACTTTGACTTCGTAGCTTCTTCCTATCACCAGTTTGAAAAATCACACTTTGATCCCAAAAAAATGCTCTTGGAGTGAATTCTACCCTATAGATATTCAATTTGAATAGATTCCATCAACATGATATTACGTGTTCCGTACATGCTTCATCCATGACGGACTTGACAAACATGCATTCCTGATTTGAGAGCATGTGGATTACGGATCTTCCATCTACTATAAATGGAATATTTTCATCTAAACTCGTGGACTCATTTTCACAAGCTCTCCCAAAAAGAAGTTACAAATTCGTTCATTTTTCACAGAAAAATACTTCTGGAGCGATTTACACCTTACAGTTATGTAATTTACATGAATTTCATCATCATGGCATTCCGGGTTCCGTACATGCTACATGCATGACGGATTCGACAAACATGAGCTTCTGATTTGTGACCATGTGGTTTAGTGAACTTTCATCCAACAGAACAAGGCATATATGCACTTAGAAATATTTATTGTGACTTCATATGTTTTTTTCTTTCACCAGATTCTAAAATCGGACATTTGGCCCCAGAAAAAAATCTTTGAGCGAATTCTCACCAATACACACGTAATTTACATTGTTTACATAACCATGGCATTCCGTATTCCGAACATGTTTCATGCACCATGGAATCCTTAAACATGAATTTCTGAGTTGTAAACATGTGCATGACTGATGTTTCTACCACCAAACAAGTTACCTATGCACTTTGAAATATTTACTTTGACTTTGTAGCTTCTTCCTTTCACCAGTTTCAAGAATCACACTTTGATCCCAGAAAAACCCTCTTGGATCGAATACTACCCTAGAGATATGTCACTTGAATGGAATCCATCAACATGATATTCCGTGTTGCATACATGCTACATGCATGACGGATTCGTCAAACATGCATTCCTGAGTTGAGAGCATGTGGATTACTGGTCTTTCATCCTGTATAAATTTAATATTTTCATCTAGTCATGTGTACTCATTTTCACAAGCTTTCCTTAAAACCAGTTTGTATATGTGCATTTTTCACAGAAAAATACTTCTGGAGCGATATTAACCTGATAGATACTTAATTTACATGAATTCCATCAATATGGCATTGCAGATTCCGTACATGCTACATGCATGACTGATTCAACAAACATGCATTTCTCAGTAGTGAACATGTGGAGAACTGACCTTTCATTCACCAAACAAGGCATATATACACCTAGAAATATTTACTCTGACTTCATAGATTTTTTCTATCACCATGCTCTAAATTCGGACAATTGGGTCCAGAAAATCCTCTTTGAGCGAATTCTCACCAATACACATGTAATTTGCAGTGTTTACATAAACATGCCATTCCGTATTACGAAGATGTTTCATGCATCACGGATTCCTCATACATGCATTTCTGAGTTGTGAACATGCACATGAATCATGTTTTCACCATAAAAAGTTACATGTGCACTTTTAAATATCAAATTTGACTTCGTACCTTCTCCCTATCACCAGTTTCAAGAATCACAACTTGAACCCAGAAAAAACCTCTTGGAGTGAATACTACCCTAGAGATATGTAATTTGATTAGATTCCATCTACATGATATTCCGTGTTCCGTACATGCTACATGCATGACGGATTCGACAAACAAGCATTCCTGAGTTGAGGGCATGTGGATTAATGATCTTTCATCCTTTATAAAAGGAATATTTTCATCTAGACACGTGTACACATTTTAACAAGCTTTCCACAACACCAGTTTCGAATTTTTTCATTTTTCACAGAAAAATACTTCTGGAGCGATTTACACCTCACAGATATGTAATTTACATGAATTTCATCAGCATGGCATTCCGGGTTCCTTACATGCTACATCATGACTGATTCGACAAACATGCATTTCTGAGTTGTGAGCATGTGGATTAGTGAATTTTCATCCACCAGAAAAAGGCATATACACACTTAGAAATATTTAGTGTGACTTCATATGTATTTTTCTATCACCAGATTCTAAAATCGGACATTTGGCCCCAGAAAACCCTCTTTGAGCGAATTCTCACCAATACACATCTAATTTACTTTGTTTACATAACCATGACATTCCATATTCAGAACATGTTTCATGCACCATGGATTCCTTAAACATGCATTTCTGAGTTGTGAACAGGTGCATGACTGATGTTTCTACCACTGAACATGTTACCCATGCACTTTGAAATATTTACCTTGACTTCGTAGATTCTTCCTATCACCAGTTTCAAGAATCACACATTGATCCCAGAAAAAACCCTCTTGGAGCGAATACTATCCTAGAGATATTTAATTTGAATAGATTCCATCTACTTGATATTCCGTGTTCTGTACATGCTACATGTATGACGGATTCGACAAACATGCATTCCTCAGTTGAGCATGTGGATTACTGATCTTTCATCCTCTATATAAGGAATATTTCCATCTAGACAGGTGTACTCATGTTCACAAGCTTTCCACAACACCAGTTTCGAATTCGTGCATTTTTCACAGAAAAATACTTCTGGAGCGAATTCCACATAACAGATATGTAATTTACATGAATTTCATCAACATGGCATTCCGGGTTCATACATGCTACATGCATGACAGATTCGACAATCATGCATTTTAGAGTTGTGAGCATGTGGATTACTGACCTTTCATCCACCAAACAAGGCATATATACACTAAGAAATATTTACTCTGACTTCATAGATTTTTTCTATCACCAAATTCTAAAATCGGACATTTGGCACTAGAAAACACTCTTTGAGCGAATTCTCACCAATACACATATAATTTGCAGTGTTTACATAAGCATGGCATTCCGTATTCTGAACATGATTCATGCATCACGGATTCCTCAAACATGCATTTCTGAGTTGTGAACATGCGCATGACTGATATTTCAACCATAAAAATTAACCTATGCACTTTGAAATATCTACTTTGTCTTCGTAGCTTCTTCCTATCACCAGTTTCAAGAATCACAATTTGATCCCAGAAAAACCCTCTTGGAACGAATGCTTCCCTAGAGATATGTAATTTGAATAGATTCAATCTATATGATATTTCATGTTCCGTACATGCTACATGCATGACGGATTCGACAAACATGCATTCTTGAGTTGAGAGCATGTGGATTACTGATCTTTCATTCTCTATAAAAGGAATATTTTCATCTTGACACGTGTACAAATTTTCACAATCCTTCCCGAGCACCTGTTTCGAATTCTTTCATTTTTCACAGAATAATACTTCTGGAGCGATTTCCACCTAACAGATATGTAATTTACATGAATTCTATCAACATGGCTTTCCGGGTTCTGTACATGCTACATGCATGACGGATTGGGTAAACATGCATTTCTGAGTTGTGAGCATGTGGATTACTGAACTTTCATCCACCAAACAAGGCTTATATACACTTTGATATATTTATTCTGACTTCATAGGTTTTTTTTTATCACCAGGTTCTAAAATCGGACATTTGACACCAAAAAAATCTCTTTGTGCGAATTCTAACCAATACACATGTAATTTACATTGTTTACATAACCATGGCATTCCGTATTCCGAACATGTTTCATGCACCATGGAATCCTTAAACATGAATTTCTGAGTTGTAAACATGTGCATGACTGATGTTTCTACCACCAAACAAGTTACCTATGCACTTTGAAATATTTACTTTGACTTTGTAGCTTCTTCCTTTCACCAGTTTCAAGAATCACACTTTGATCCCAGAAAAACCCTCTTGGAGTGAATACTACCCTTGATATATGTAATTTGACTAGATTCCATCAACATGATATTCCGTGTTCCATACATGCTACATGCATGACGGATTCGTCAAACATGCATTCCTGAGTTGAGAGCATGTGGATTACTGGTCTTTCATCCTGTATAAATTTAATATTTTCATCTAGTCATGTGTACTCATTTTCACAAGCTTTCCTTAAAACCAGTTTGTATATGTGCATTTTTCACAGAAAAATACTTCTGGAGCGATATTAACCTGATAAATATTTAATTTACATGAATTCCATCAATATGGCATTGCAGATTCCGTACATGCTACATGCATGACTGATTCGACAAACATGCATTTCTCAGTAGTGAACATGTGGAGAACTGACCTTTCATTCACCAAACAAGGCATATATACACCTAGAAATATTTACTCTGACTTCATAGATTTTTTCTATCACCATGCTCTAAATTCGGACAATTGGGTCCAGAAAATCCTCTTTGAGCGAATTCTCACCAATACACATGTAATTTGCAGTGTTTACATAAACATGCCATTCCGTATTACGAAGATGTTTCATGCATCACGGATTCCTCATACATGCATTTCTGAGTTGTGAACATGCGCATGAATCATGTTTTCACCATAAAAAGTTACATGTGCACTTTTAAATATCAAATTTGACTTCGTACCTTCTCCCTATCACCAGTTTCAAGAATCACAACTTGAACCCAGAAAAAACCTCTTGGAGTGAATACTACCCTAGAGATATGTAATTTGATTAGATTCCATCTACATGATATTCCGTGTTCCGTACATGCTACATGCATGACGGATTCGACAAACAAGCATTCCTGAGTTGAGGGCATGTGGATTAATGATCTTTCATCCTTTATAAAAGGAATATTTTCATCTAGACACGTGTACACATTTTAACAAGCTTTCCACAACACCAGTTTCGAATTTTTTCATTTTTCACAGAAAAATACTTCTGGAGCGATTTACACCTCACAGATATGTAATTTACATGAATTTCATCAGCATGGCATTCCGGGTTCCTTACATGCTACATCATGACTGATTCGACAAACATGCATTTCTGAGTTGTGAGCATGTGGATTAGTGAATTTTCATCCACCAGAAAAAGGCATATACACACTTAGAAATATTTAGTGTGACTTCATATGTATTTTTCTATCACCAGATTCTAAAATCGGACATTTGGCCCCAGAAAACCCTCTTTGAGCGAATTCTCACCAATACACATCTAATTTACTTTGTTTACATAACCATGACATTCCATATTCAGAACATGTTTCATGCACCATGGATTCCTTAAACATGCATTTCTGAGTTGTGAACAGGTGCATGACTGATGTTTCTACCACTGAACATGTTACCCATGCACTTTGAAATATTTACCTTGACTTCGTAGATTCTTCCTATCACCAGTTTCAAGAATCACACATTGATCCCAGAAAAAACCCTCTTGGAGCGAATACTATCCTAGAGATATTTAATTTGAATAGATTCCATCTACTTGATATTCCGTGTTCTGTACATGCTACATGTATGACGGATTCGACAAACATGCATTCCTCAGTTGAGCATGTGGATTACTGATCTTTCATCCTCTATATAAGGAATATTTCCATCTAGACAGGTGTACTCATGTTCACAAGCTTTCCACAACACCAGTTTCGAATTTGTGCATTTTTCACAGAAAAATACTTCTGGAGCGAATTCCACATAACAGATATGTAATTTACATGAATTTCATCAACATGGCATTCCGGGTTCATACATGCTACATGCATGACAGATTCGACAATCATGCATTTTAGAGTTGTGAGCATGTGGATTACTGACCTTTCATCCACCAAACAAGGCATATATACACTAAGAAATATTTACTCTGACTTCATAGATTTTTTCTATCACCAAATTCTAAAATCGGACATTTGGCACTAGAAAACACTCTTTGAGCGAATTCTCACCAATACACATATAATTTGCAGTGTTTACATAAGCATGGCATTCCGTATTCTGAACATGATTCATGCATCACGGATTCCTCAAACATGCATTTCTGAGTTGTGAACATGCGCATGACTGATATTTCAACCATAAAAATTAACCTATGCACTTTGAAATATCTACTTTGTCTTCGTAGCTTCTTCCTATCACCAGTTTCAAGAATCACAATTTGATCCCAGAAAAACCCTCTTGGAACGAATGCTTCCCTAGAGATATGTAATTTGAATAGATTCAATCTATATGATATTTCATGTTCCGTACATGCTACATGCATGACGGATTCGACAAACATGCATTCTTGAGTTGAGAGCATGTGGATTACTGATCTTTCATTCTCTATAAAAGGAATATTTTCATCTTGACACGTGTACAAATTTTCACAATCCTTCCCGAGCACCTGTTTCGAATTCTTTCATTTTTCACAGAATAATACTTCTGGAGCGATTTCCACCTAACAGATATGTAATTTACATGAATTCTATCAACATGGCTTTCCGGGTTCTGTACATGCTACATGCATGACGGATTGGGTAAACATGCATTTCTGAGTTGTGAGCATGTGGATTACTGAACTTTCATCCACCAAACAAGGCTTATATACACTTTGATATATTTATTCTGACTTCATAGGTTTTTTTTTATCACCAGGTTCTAAAATCGGACATTTGACACCAAAAAAATCTCTTTGTGCGAATTCTAACCAATACACATGTAATTTACATTGTTTACATAACCATGGCATTCCGTATTCCGAACATGTTTCATGCACCATGGAATCCTTAAACATGAATTTCTGAGTTGTAAACATGTGCATGACTGATGTTTCTACCACCAAACAAGTTACCTATGCACTTTGAAATATTTACTTTGACTTTGTAGCTTCTTCCTTTCACCAGTTTCAAGAATCACACTTTGATCCCAGAAAAACCCTCTTGGAGTGAATACTACCCTTGATATATGTAATTTGACTAGATTCCATCAACATGATATTCCGTGTTCCATACATGCTACATGCATGACGGATTCGTCAAACATGCATTCCTGAGTTGAGAGCATGTGGATTACTGGTCTTTCATCCTGTATAAATTTAATATTTTCATCTAGTCATGTGTACTCATTTTCACAAGCTTTCCTTAAAACCAGTTTGTATATGTGCATTTTTCACAGAAAAATACTTCTGGAGCGATATTAACCTGATAAATATTTAATTTACATGAATTCCATCAATATGGCATTGCAGATTCCGTACATGCTACATGCATGACTGATTCGACAAACATGCATTTCTCAGTAGTGAACATGTGGAGAACTGACCTTTCATTCACCAAACAAGGCATATATACACCTAGAAATATTTACTCTGACTTCATAGATTTTTTCTATCACCATGCTCTAAATTCGGACAATTGGGTCCAGAAAATCCTCTTTGAGCGAATTCTCACCAATACACATGTAATTTGCAGTGTTTACATAAACATGCCATTCCGTATTACGAAGATGTTTCATGCATCACGGATTCCTCATACATGCATTTCTGAGTTGTGAACATGCGCATGAATCATGTTTTCACCATAAAAAGTTACATGTGCACTTTTAAATATCAAATTTGACTTCGTACCTTCTCCCTATCACCAGTTTCAAGAATCACAACTTGAACCCAGAAAAAACCTCTTGGAGTGAATACTACCCTAGAGATATGTAATTTGATTAGATTCCATCTACATGATATTCCGTGTTCCGTACATGCTACATGCATGACGGATTCGACAAACAAGCATTCCTGAGTTGAGGGCATGTGGATTAATGATCTTTCATCCTTTATAAAAGGAATATTTTCATCTAGACACGTGTACACATTTTAACAAGCTTTCCACAACACCAGTTTCGAATTTTTTCATTTTTCACAGAAAAATACTTCTGGAGCGATTTACACCTCACAGATATGTAATTTACATGAATTTCATCAGCATGGCATTCCGGGTTCCTTACATGCTACATCATGACTGATTCGACAAACATGCATTTCTGAGTTGTGAGCATGTGGATTAGTGAATTTTCATCCACCAGAAAAAGGCATATACACACTTAGAAATATTTAGTGTGACTTCATATGTATTTTTCTATCACCAGATTCTAAAATCGGACATTTGGCCCCAGAAAACCCTCTTTGAGCGAATTCTCACCAATACACATCTAATTTACTTTGTTTACATAACCATGACATTCCATATTCAGAACATGTTTCATGCACCATGGATTCCTTAAACATGCATTTCTGAGTTGTGAACAGGTGCATGACTGATGTTTCTACCACTGAACATGTTACCCATGCACTTTGAAATATTTACCTTGACTTCGTAGATTCTTCCTATCACCAGTTTCAAGAATCACACATTGATCCCAGAAAAAACCCTCTTGGAGCGAATACTATCCTAGAGATATTTAATTTGAATAGATTCCATCTACTTGATATTCCGTGTTCTGTACATGCTACATGTATGACGGATTCGACAAACATGCATTCCTCAGTTGAGCATGTGGATTACTGATCTTTCATCCTCTATATAAGGAATATTTCCATCTAGACAGGTGTACTCATGTTCACAAGCTTTCCACAACACCAGTTTCGAATTTGTGCATTTTTCACAGAAAAATACTTCTGGAGCGAATTCCACATAACAGATATGTAATTTACATGAATTTCATCAACATGGCATTCCGGGTTCATACATGCTACATGCATGACAGATTCGACAATCATGCATTTTAGAGTTGTGAGCATGTGGATTACTGACCTTTCATCCACCAAACAAGGCATATATACACTAAGAAATATTTACTCTGACTTCATAGATTTTTTCTATCACCAAATTCTAAAATCGGACATTTGGCACTAGAAAACACTCTTTGAGCGAATTCTCACCAATACACATATAATTTGCAGTGTTTACATAAGCATGGCATTCCGTATTCTGAACATGATTCATGCATCACGGATTCCTCAAACATGCATTTCTGAGTTGTGAACATGCGCATGACTGATATTTCAACCATAAAAATTAACCTATGCACTTTGAAATATCTACTTTGTCTTCGTAGCTTCTTCCTATCACCAGTTTCAAGAATCACAATTTGATCCCAGAAAAACCCTCTTGGAACGAATGCTTCCCTAGAGATATGTAATTTGAATAGATTCAATCTATATGATATTTCATGTTCCGTACATGCTACATGCATGACGGATTCGACAAACATGCATTCTTGAGTTGAGAGCATGTGGATTACTGATCTTTCATTCTCTATAAAAGGAATATTTTCATCTTGACACGTGTACAAATTTTCACAATCCTTCCCGAGCACCTGTTTCGAATTCTTTCATTTTTCACAGAATAATACTTCTGGAGCGATTTCCACCTAACAGATATGTAATTTACATGAATTCTATCAACATGGCTTTCCGGGTTCTGTACATGCTACATGCATGACGGATTGGGTAAACATGCATTTCTGAGTTGTGAGCATGTGGATTACTGAACTTTCATCCACCAAACAAGGCTTATATACACTTTGATATATTTATTCTGACTTCATAGGTTTTTTTTTATCACCAGGTTCTAAAATCGGACATTTGACACCAAAAAAATCTCTTTGTGCGAATTCTAACCAATACACATGTAATTTACATTGTTTACATAACCATGGCATTCCGTATTCCGAACATGTTTCATGCACCATGGAATCCTTAAACATGAATTTCTGAGTTGTAAACATGTGCATGACTGATGTTTCTACCACCAAACAAGTTACCTATGCACTTTGAAATATTTACTTTGACTTTGTAGCTTCTTCCTTTCACCAGTTTCAAGAATCACACTTTGATCCCAGAAAAACCCTCTTGGAGTGAATACTACCCTTGATATATGTAATTTGACTAGATTCCATCAACATGATATTCCGTGTTGCATACATGCTACATGCATGACGGATTCGTCAAACATGCATTCCTGAGTTGAGAGCATGTGGATTACTGGTCTTTCATCCTGTATAAATTTAATATTTTCATCTAGTCATGTGTACTCATTTTCACAAGCTTTCCTTAAAACCAGTTTGTATATGTGCATTTTTCACAGAAAAATACTTCTGGAGCGATATTAACCTGATAAATATTTAATTTACATGAATTCCATCAATATGGCATTGCAGATTCCGTACATGCTACATGCATGACTGATTCGACAAACATGCATTTCTCAGTAGTGAACATGTGGAGAACTGACCTTTCATTCACCAAACAAGGCATATATACACCTAGAAATATTTACTCTGACTTCATAGATTTTTTCTATCACCATGCTCTAAATTCGGACAATTGGGTCCAGAAAATCCTCTTTGAGCGAATTCTCACCAATACACATGTAATTTGCAGTGTTTACATAAACATGCCATTCCGTATTACGAAGATGTTTCATGCATCACGGATTCCTCATACATGCATTTCTGAGTTGTGAACATGCGCATGAATCATGTTTTCACCATAAAAAGTTACATGTGCACTTTTAAATATCAAATTTGACTTCGTACCTTCTCCCTATCACCAGTTTCAAGAATCACAACTTGAACCCAGAAAAAACCTCTTGGAGTGAATACTACCCTAGAGATATGTAATTTGATTAGATTCCATCTACATGATATTCCGTGTTCCGTACATGCTACATGCATGACGGATTCGACAAACAAGCATTCCTGAGTTGAGGGCATGTGGATTAATGATCTTTCATCCTTTATAAAAGGAATATTTTCATCTAGACACGTGTACACATTTTAACAAGCTTTCCACAACACCAGTTTCGAATTTTTTCATTTTTCACAGAAAAATACTTCTGGAGCGATTTACACCTCACAGATATGTAATTTACATGAATTTCATCAGCATGGCATTCCGGGTTCCTTACATGCTACATCATGACTGATTCGACAAACATGCATTTCTGAGTTGTGAGCATGTGGATTAGTGAATTTTCATCCACCAGAAAAAGGCATATACACACTTAGAAATATTTAGTGTGACTTCATATGTATTTTTCTATCACCAGATTCTAAAATCGGACATTTGGCCCCAGAAAACCCTCTTTGAGCGAATTCTCACCAATACACATCTAATTTACTTTGTTTACATAACCATGACATTCCATATTCAGAACATGTTTCATGCACCATGGATTCCTTAAACATGCATTTCTGAGTTGTGAACAGGTGCATGACTGATGTTTCTACCACTGAACATGTTACCCATGCACTTTGAAATATTTACCTTGACTTCGTAGATTCTTCCTATCACCAGTTTCAAGAATCACACATTGATCCCAGAAAAAACCCTCTTGGAGCGAATACTATCCTAGAGATATTTAATTTGAATAGATTCCATCTACTTGATATTCCGTGTTCTGTACATGCTACATGTATGACGGATTCGACAAACATGCATTCCTCAGTTGAGCATGTGGATTACTGATCTTTCATCCTCTATATAAGGAATATTTCCATCTAGACAGGTGTACTCATGTTCACAAGCTTTCCACAACACCAGTTTCGAATTCGTGCATTTTTCACAGAAAAATACTTCTGGAGCGAATTCCACATAACAGATATGTAATTTACATGAATTTCATCAACATGGCATTCCGGGTTCATACATGCTACATGCATGACAGATTCGACAATCATGCATTTTAGAGTTGTGAGCATGTGGATTACTGACCTTTCATCCACCAAACAAGGCATATATACACTAAGAAATATTTACTCTGACTTCATAGATTTTTTCTATCACCAAATTCTAAAATCGGACATTTGGCACTAGAAAACACTCTTTGAGCGAATTCTCACCAATACACATATAATTTGCAGTGTTTACATAAGCATGGCATTCCGTATTCTGAACATGATTCATGCATCACGGATTCCTCAAACATGCATTTCTGAGTTGTGAACATGCGCATGACTGATATTTCAACCATAAAAATTAACCTATGCACTTTGAAATATCTACTTTGTCTTCGTAGCTTCTTCCTATCACCAGTTTCAAGAATCACAATTTGATCCCAGAAAAACCCTCTTGGAACGAATGCTTCCCTAGAGATATGTAATTTGAATAGATTCAATCTATATGATATTTCATGTTCCGTACATGCTACATGCATGACGGATTCGACAAACATGCATTCTTGAGTTGAGAGCATGTGGATTACTGATCTTTCATTCTCTATAAAAGGAATATTTTCATCTTGACACGTGTACAAATTTTCACAATCCTTCCCGAGCACCTGTTTCGAATTCTTTCATTTTTCACAGAATAATACTTCTGGAGCGATTTCCACCTAACAGATATGTAATTTACATGAATTCTATCAACATGGCTTTCCGGGTTCTGTACATGCTACATGCATGACGGATTGGGTAAACATGCATTTCTGAGTTGTGAGCATGTGGATTACTGAACTTTCATCCACCAAACAAGGCTTATATACACTTTGATATATTTATTCTGACTTCATAGGTTTTTTTTTATCACCAGGTTCTAAAATCGGACATTTGACACCAAAAAAATTTCTTTGTGCGAATTCTAACCAATACACATGTAATTTACATTGTTTACATAACCATGGCATTCCGTATTCCGAACATGTTTCATGCAACATGGATTCCTCAAACATGCATTTCTGAGTTGTGAACATGCAAATGACTCATGTTTCAACCACCAAACAAGTTACCTATGACCTTTGAAATATTTACTTTGACTTCGTAGCTTCTTCCTATCACCAGTTTGAAAAATCACACTTTGATCCCAAAAAAATGCTCTTGGAGTGAATTCTACCCTATAGATATTCAATTTGAATAGATTCCATCAACATGATATTACGTGTTCCGTACATGCTTCATCCATGACGGACTTGACAAACATGCATTCCTGATTTGAGAGCATGTGGATTACGGATCTTCCATCTACTATAAATGGAATATTTTCATCTAAACTCGTGGACTCATTTTCACAAGCTCTCCCAAAAAGAAGTTACAAATTCGTTCATTTTTCACAGAAAAATACTTCTGGAGCGATTTACACCTTACAGTTATGTAATTTACATGAATTTCATCATCATGGCATTCCGGGTTCCGTACATGCTACATGCATGACGGATTCGACAAACATGAGCTTCTGATTTGTGACCATGTGGTTTAGTGAACTTTCATCCAACAGAACAAGGCATATATGCACTTAGAAATATTTATTGTGACTTCATATGTTTTTTTCTTTCACCAGATTCTAAAATCGGACATTTGGCCCCAGAAAAAAATCTTTGAGCGAATTCTCACCAATACACACGTAATTTACATTGTTTACATAACCATGGCATTCCGTATTCCGAACATGTTTCATGCACCATGGAATCCTTAAACATGAATTTCTGAGTTGTAAACATGTGCATGACTGATGTTTCTACCACCAAACAAGTTACCTATGCACTTTGAAATATTTACTTTGACTTTGTAGCTTCTTCCTTTCACCAGTTTCAAGAATCACACTTTGATCCCAGAAAAACCCTCTTGGATCGAATACTACCCTAGAGATATGTCACTTGAATGGAATCCATCAACATGATATTCCGTGTTGCATACATGCTACATGCATGACGGATTCGTCAAACATGCATTCCTGAGTTGAGAGCATGTGGATTACTGGTCTTTCATCCTGTATAAATTTAATATTTTCATCTAGTCATGTGTACTCATTTTCACAAGCTTTCCTTAAAACCAGTTTGTATATGTGCATTTTTCACAGAAAAATACTTCTGGAGCGATATTAACCTGATAGATACTTAATTTACATGAATTCCATCAATATGGCATTGCAGATTCCGTACATGCTACATGCATGACTGATTCAACAAACATGCATTTCTCAGTAGTGAACATGTGGAGAACTGACCTTTCATTCACCAAACAAGGCATATATACACCTAGAAATATTTACTCTGACTTCATAGATTTTTTCTATCACCATGCTCTAAATTCGGACAATTGGGTCCAGAAAATCCTCTTTGAGCGAATTCTCACCAATACACATGTAATTTGCAGTGTTTACATAAACATGCCATTCCGTATTACGAAGATGTTTCATGCATCACGGATTCCTCATACATGCATTTCTGAGTTGTGAACATGCACATGAATCATGTTTTCACCATAAAAAGTTACATGTGCACTTTTAAATATCAAATTTGACTTCGTACCTTCTCCCTATCACCAGTTTCAAGAATCACAACTTGAACCCAGAAAAAACCTCTTGGAGTGAATACTACCCTAGAGATATGTAATTTGATTAGATTCCATCTACATGATATTCCGTGTTCCGTACATGCTACATGCATGACGGATTCGACAAACAAGCATTCCTGAGTTGAGGGCATGTGGATTAATGATCTTTCATCCTTTATAAAAGGAATATTTTCATCTAGACACGTGTACACATTTTAACAAGCTTTCCACAACACCAGTTTCGAATTTTTTCATTTTTCACAGAAAAATACTTCTGGAGCGATTTACACCTCACAGATATGTAATTTACATGAATTTCATCAGCATGGCATTCCGGGTTCCTTACATGCTACATCATGACTGATTCGACAAACATGCATTTCTGAGTTGTGAGCATGTGGATTAGTGAATTTTCATCCACCAGAAAAAGGCATATACACACTTAGAAATATTTAGTGTGACTTCATATGTATTTTTCTATCACCAGATTCTAAAATCGGACATTTGGCCCCAGAAAACCCTCTTTGAGCGAATTCTCACCAATACACATCTAATTTACTTTGTTTACATAACCATGACATTCCATATTCAGAACATGTTTCATGCACCATGGATTCCTTAAACATGCATTTCTGAGTTGTGAACAGGTGCATGACTGATGTTTCTACCACTGAACATGTTACCCATGCACTTTGAAATATTTACCTTGACTTCGTAGATTCTTCCTATCACCAGTTTCAAGAATCACACATTGATCCCAGAAAAAACCCTCTTGGAGCGAATACTATCCTAGAGATATTTAATTTGAATAGATTCCATCTACTTGATATTCCGTGTTCTGTACATGCTACATGTATGACGGATTCGACAAACATGCATTCCTCAGTTGAGCATGTGGATTACTGATCTTTCATCCTCTATATAAGGAATATTTCCATCTAGACAGGTGTACTCATGTTCACAAGCTTTCCACAACACCAGTTTCGAATTCGTGCATTTTTCACAGAAAAATACTTCTGGAGCGAATTCCACATAACAGATATGTAATTTACATGAATTTCATCAACATGGCATTCCGGGTTCATACATGCTACATGCATGACAGATTCGACAATCATGCATTTTAGAGTTGTGAGCATGTGGATTACTGACCTTTCATCCACCAAACAAGGCATATATACACTAAGAAATATTTACTCTGACTTCATAGATTTTTTCTATCACCAAATTCTAAAATCGGACATTTGGCACTAGAAAACACTCTTTGAGCGAATTCTCACCAATACACATATAATTTGCAGTGTTTACATAAGCATGGCATTCCGTATTCTGAACATGATTCATGCATCACGGATTCCTCAAACATGCATTTCTGAGTTGTGAACATGCGCATGACTGATATTTCAACCATAAAAATTAACCTATGCACTTTGAAATATCTACTTTGTCTTCGTAGCTTCTTCCTATCACCAGTTTCAAGAATCACAATTTGATCCCAGAAAAACCCTCTTGGAACGAATGCTTCCCTAGAGATATGTAATTTGAATAGATTCAATCTATATGATATTTCATGTTCCGTACATGCTACATGCATGACGGATTCGACAAACATGCATTCTTGAGTTGAGAGCATGTGGATTACTGATCTTTCATTCTCTATAAAAGGAATATTTTCATCTTGACACGTGTACAAATTTTCACAATCCTTCCCGAGCACCTGTTTCGAATTCTTTCATTTTTCACAGAATAATACTTCTGGAGCGATTTCCACCTAACAGATATGTAATTTACATGAATTCTATCAACATGGCTTTCCGGGTTCTGTACATGCTACATGCATGACGGATTGGGTAAACATGCATTTCTGAGTTGTGAGCATGTGGATTACTGAACTTTCATCCACCAAACAAGGCTTATATACACTTTGATATATTTATTCTGACTTCATAGGTTTTTTTTTATCACCAGGTTCTAAAATCGGACATTTGACACCAAAAGAATTTCTTTGTGCGAATTCTAACCAATACACATGTAATTTACATTGTTTACATAACCATGGCATTCCGTATTCCGAACATGTTTCATGCAACATGGATTCCTCAAACATGCATTTCTGAGTTGTGAACATGCAAATGACTCATGTTTCAACCACCAAACAAGTTACCTATGACCTTTGAAATATTTACTTTGACTTCGTAGCTTCTTCCTATCACCAGTTTGAAAAATCACACTTTGATCCCAAAAAAATGCTCTTGGAGTGAATTCTACCCTATAGATATTCAATTTGAATAGATTCCATCAACATGATATTACGTGTTCCGTACATGCTTCATCCATGACGGACTTGACAAACATGCATTCCTGATTTGAGAGCATGTGGATTACGGATCTTCCATCTACTATAAATGGAATATTTTCATCTAAACTCGTGGACTCATTTTCACAAGCTCTCCCAAAAAGAAGTTACAAATTCGTTCATTTTTCACAGAAAAATACTTCTGGAGCGATTTACACCTTACAGTTATGTAATTTACATGAATTTCATCATCATGGCATTCCGGGTTCCGTACATGCTACATGCATGACGGATTCGACAAACATGAGCTTCTGATTTGTGACCATGTGGTTTAGTGAACTTTCATCCAACAGAACAAGGCATATATGCACTTAGAAATATTTATTGTGACTTCATATGTTTTTTTCTTTCACCAGATTCTAAAATCGGACATTTGGCCCCAGAAAAAAATCTTTGAGCGAATTCTCACCAATACACACGTAATTTACATTGTTTACATAACCATGGCATTCCGTATTCCGAACATGTTTCATGCACCATGGAATCCTTAAACATGAATTTCTGAGTTGTAAACATGTGCATGACTGATGTTTCTACCACCAAACAAGTTACCTATGCACTTTGAAATATTTACTTTGACTTTGTAGCTTCTTCCTTTCACCAGTTTCAAGAATCACACTTTGATCCCAGAAAAACCCTCTTGGATCGAATACTACCCTAGAGATATGTCACTTGAATGGAATCCATCAACATGATATTCCGTGTTGCATACATGCTACATGCATGACGGATTCGTCAAACATGCATTCCTGAGTTGAGAGCATGTGGATTACTGGTCTTTCATCCTGTATAAATTTAATATTTTCATCTAGTCATGTGTACTCATTTTCACAAGCTTTCCTTAAAACCAGTTTGTATATGTGCATTTTTCACAGAAAAATACTTCTGGAGCGATATTAACCTGATAGATACTTAATTTACATGAATTCCATCAATATGGCATTGCAGATTCCGTACATGCTACATGCATGACTGATTCAACAAACATGCATTTCTCAGTAGTGAACATGTGGAGAACTGACCTTTCATTCACCAAACAAGGCATATATACACCTAGAAATATTTACTCTGACTTCATAGATTTTTTCTATCACCATGCTCTAAATTCGGACAATTGGGTCCAGAAAATCCTCTTTGAGCGAATTCTCACCAATACACATGTAATTTGCAGTGTTTACATAAACATGCCATTCCGTATTACGAAGATGTTTCATGCATCACGGATTCCTCATACATGCATTTCTGAGTTGTGAACATGCACATGAATCATGTTTTCACCATAAAAAGTTACATGTGCACTTTTAAATATCAAATTTGACTTCGTACCTTCTCCCTATCACCAGTTTCAAGAATCACAACTTGAACCCAGAAAAAACCTCTTGGAGTGAATACTACCCTAGAGATATGTAATTTGATTAGATTCCATCTACATGATATTCCGTGTTCCGTACATGCTACATGCATGACGGATTCGACAAACAAGCATTCCTGAGTTGAGGGCATGTGGATTAATGATCTTTCATCCTTTATAAAAGGAATATTTTCATCTAGACACGTGTACACATTTTAACAAGCTTTCCACAACACCAGTTTCGAATTTTTTCATTTTTCACAGAAAAATACTTCTGGAGCGATTTACACCTCACAGATATGTAATTTACATGAATTTCATCAGCATGGCATTCCGGGTTCCTTACATGCTACATCATGACTGATTCGACAAACATGCATTTCTGAGTTGTGAGCATGTGGATTAGTGAATTTTCATCCACCAGAAAAAGGCATATACACACTTAGAAATATTTAGTGTGACTTCATATGTATTTTTCTATCACCAGATTCTAAAATCGGACATTTGGCCCCAGAAAACCCTCTTTGAGCGAATTCTCACCAATACACATCTAATTTACTTTGTTTACATAACCATGACATTCCATATTCAGAACATGTTTCATGCACCATGGATTCCTTAAACATGCATTTCTGAGTTGTGAACAGGTGCATGACTGATGTTTCTACCACTGAACATGTTACCCATGCACTTTGAAATATTTACCTTGACTTCGTAGATTCTTCCTATCACCAGTTTCAAGAATCACACATTGATCCCAGAAAAAACCCTCTTGGAGCGAATACTATCCTAGAGATATTTAATTTGAATAGATTCCATCTACTTGATATTCCGTGTTCTGTACATGCTACATGTATGACGGATTCGACAAACATGCATTCCTCAGTTGAGCATGTGGATTACTGATCTTTCATCCTCTATATAAGGAATATTTCCATCTAGACAGGTGTACTCATGTTCACAAGCTTTCCACAACACCAGTTTCGAATTCGTGCATTTTTCACAGAAAAATACTTCTGGAGCGAATTCCACATAACAGATATGTAATTTACATGAATTTCATCAACATGGCATTCCGGGTTCATACATGCTACATGCATGACAGATTCGACAATCATGCATTTTAGAGTTGTGAGCATGTGGATTACTGACCTTTCATCCACCAAACAAGGCATATATACACTAAGAAATATTTACTCTGACTTCATAGATTTTTTCTATCACCAAATTCTAAAATCGGACATTTGGCACTAGAAAACACTCTTTGAGCGAATTCTCACCAATACACATATAATTTGCAGTGTTTACATAAGCATGGCATTCCGTATTCTGAACATGATTCATGCATCACGGATTCCTCAAACATGCATTTCTGAGTTGTGAACATGCGCATGACTGATATTTCAACCATAAAAATTAACCTATGCACTTTGAAATATCTACTTTGTCTTCGTAGCTTCTTCCTATCACCAGTTTCAAGAATCACAATTTGATCCCAGAAAAACCCTCTTGGAACGAATGCTTCCCTAGAGATATGTAATTTGAATAGATTCAATCTATATGATATTTCATGTTCCGTACATGCTACATGCATGACGGATTCGACAAACATGCATTCTTGAGTTGAGAGCATGTGGATTACTGATCTTTCATTCTCTATAAAAGGAATATTTTCATCTTGACACGTGTACAAATTTTCACAATCCTTCCCGAGCACCTGTTTCGAATTCTTTCATTTTTCACAGAATAATACTTCTGGAGCGATTTCCACCTAACAGATATGTAATTTACATGAATTCTATCAACATGGCTTTCCGGGTTCTGTACATGCTACATGCATGACGGATTGGGTAAACATGCATTTCTGAGTTGTGAGCATGTGGATTACTGAACTTTCATCCACCAAACAAGGCTTATATACACTTTGATATATTTATTCTGACTTCATAGGTTTTTTTTTATCACCAGGTTCTAAAATCGGACATTTGACACCAAAAAAATTTCTTTGTGCGAATTCTAACCAATACACATGTAATTTACATTGTTTACATAACCATGGCATTCCGTATTCCGAACATGTTTCATGCAACATGGATTCCTCAAACATGCATTTCTGAGTTGTGAACATGCAAATGACTCATGTTTCAACCACCAAACAAGTTACCTATGACCTTTGAAATATTTACTTTGACTTCGTAGCTTCTTCCTATCACCAGTTTGAAAAATCACACTTTGATCCCAAAAAAATGCTCTTGGAGTGAATTCTACCCTATAGATATTCAATTTGAATAGATTCCATCAACATGATATTACGTGTTCCGTACATGCTTCATCCATGACGGACTTGACAAACATGCATTCCTGATTTGAGAGCATGTGGATTACGGATCTTCCATCTACTATAAATGGAATATTTTCATCTAAACTCGTGGACTCATTTTCACAAGCTCTCCCAAAAAGAAGTTACAAATTCGTTCATTTTTCACAGAAAAATACTTCTGGAGCGATTTACACCTTACAGTTATGTAATTTACATGAATTTCATCATCATGGCATTCCGGGTTCCGTACATGCTACATGCATGACGGATTCGACAAACATGAGCTTCTGATTTGTGACCATGTGGTTTAGTGAACTTTCATCCAACAGAACAAGGCATATATGCACTTAGAAATATTTATTGTGACTTCATATGTTTTTTTCTTTCACCAGATTCTAAAATCGGACATTTGGCCCCAGAAAAAAATCTTTGAGCGAATTCTCACCAATACACACGTAATTTACATTGTTTACATAACCATGGCATTCCGTATTCCGAACATGTTTCATGCACCATGGAATCCTTAAACATGAATTTCTGAGTTGTAAACATGTGCATGACTGATGTTTCTACCACCAAACAAGTTACCTATGCACTTTGAAATATTTACTTTGACTTTGTAGCTTCTTCCTTTCACCAGTTTCAAGAATCACACTTTGATCCCAGAAAAACCCTCTTGGATCGAATACTACCCTAGAGATATGTCACTTGAATGGAATCCATCAACATGATATTCCGTGTTGCATACATGCTACATGCATGACGGATTCGTCAAACATGCATTCCTGAGTTGAGAGCATGTGGATTACTGGTCTTTCATCCTGTATAAATTTAATATTTTCATCTAGTCATGTGTACTCATTTTCACAAGCTTTCCTTAAAACCAGTTTGTATATGTGCATTTTTCACAGAAAAATACTTCTGGAGCGATATTAACCTGATAGATACTTAATTTACATGAATTCCATCAATATGGCATTGCAGATTCCGTACATGCTACATGCATGACTGATTCAACAAACATGCATTTCTCAGTAGTGAACATGTGGAGAACTGACCTTTCATTCACCAAACAAGGCATATATACACCTAGAAATATTTACTCTGACTTCATAGATTTTTTCTATCACCATGCTCTAAATTCGGACAATTGGGTCCAGAAAATCCTCTTTGAGCGAATTCTCACCAATACACATGTAATTTGCAGTGTTTACATAAACATGCCATTCCGTATTACGAAGATGTTTCATGCATCACGGATTCCTCATACATGCATTTCTGAGTTGTGAACATGCACATGAATCATGTTTTCACCATAAAAAGTTACATGTGCACTTTTAAATATCAAATTTGACTTCGTACCTTCTCCCTATCACCAGTTTCAAGAATCACAACTTGAACCCAGAAAAAACCTCTTGGAGTGAATACTACCCTAGAGATATGTAATTTGATTAGATTCCATCTACATGATATTCCGTGTTCCGTACATGCTACATGCATGACGGATTCGACAAACAAGCATTCCTGAGTTGAGGGCATGTGGATTAATGATCTTTCATCCTTTATAAAAGGAATATTTTCATCTAGACACGTGTACACATTTTAACAAGCTTTCCACAACACCAGTTTCGAATTTTTTCATTTTTCACAGAAAAATACTTCTGGAGCGATTTACACCTCACAGATATGTAATTTACATGAATTTCATCAGCATGGCATTCCGGGTTCCTTACATGCTACATCATGACTGATTCGACAAACATGCATTTCTGAGTTGTGAGCATGTGGATTAGTGAATTTTCATCCACCAGAAAAAGGCATATACACACTTAGAAATATTTAGTGTGACTTCATATGTATTTTTCTATCACCAGATTCTAAAATCGGACATTTGGCCCCAGAAAACCCTCTTTGAGCGAATTCTCACCAATACACATCTAATTTACTTTGTTTACATAACCATGACATTCCATATTCAGAACATGTTTCATGCACCATGGATTCCTTAAACATGCATTTCTGAGTTGTGAACAGGTGCATGACTGATGTTTCTACCACTGAACATGTTACCCATGCACTTTGAAATATTTACCTTGACTTCGTAGATTCTTCCTATCACCAGTTTCAAGAATCACACATTGATCCCAGAAAAAACCCTCTTGGAGCGAATACTATCCTAGAGATATTTAATTTGAATAGATTCCATCTACTTGATATTCCGTGTTCTGTACATGCTACATGTATGACGGATTCGACAAACATGCATTCCTCAGTTGAGCATGTGGATTACTGATCTTTCATCCTCTATATAAGGAATATTTCCATCTAGACAGGTGTACTCATGTTCACAAGCTTTCCACAACACCAGTTTCGAATTCGTGCATTTTTCACAGAAAAATACTTCTGGAGCGAATTCCACATAACAGATATGTAATTTACATGAATTTCATCAACATGGCATTCCGGGTTCATACATGCTACATGCATGACAGATTCGACAATCATGCATTTTAGAGTTGTGGGCATGTGGATTACTGACCTTTCATCCACCAAACAAGGCATATATACACTAAGAAATATTTACTCTGACTTCATAGATTTTTTCTATCACCAAATTCTAAAATCGGACATTTGGCACTAGAAAACACTCTTTGAGCGAATTCTCACCAATACACATATAATTTGCAGTGTTTACATAAGCATGGCATTCCGTATTCTGAACATGATTCATGCATCACGGATTCCTCAAACATGCATTTCTGAGTTGTGAACATGCGCATGACTGATATTTCAACCATAAAAATTAACCTATGCACTTTGAATTATCTACTTTGTCTTCGTAGCTTCTTCCTATCACCAGTTTCAAGAATCACAATTTGATCCCAGAAAAACCCTCTTGGAACGAATGCTTCCCTAGAGATATGTAATTTGAATAGATTCAATCTATATGATATTTCATGTTCCGTACATGCTACATGCATGACGGATTCGACAAACATGCATTCTTGAGTTGAGAGCATGTGGATTACTGATCTTTCATTCTCTATAAAAGGAATATTTTCATCTTGACACGTGTACAAATTTTCACAATCCTTCCCGAGCACCTGTTTCGAATTCTTTCATTTTTCACAGAATAATACTTCTGGAGCGATTTCCACCTAACAGATATGTAATTTACATGAATTCTATCAACATGGCTTTCCGGGTTCTGTACATGCTACATGCATGACGGATTGGGTAAACATGCATTTCTGAGTTGTGAGCATGTGGATTACTGAACTTTCATCCACCAAACAAGGCTTATATACACTTTGATATATTTATTCTGACTTCATAGGTTTTTTTTTATCACCAGGTTCTAAAATCGGACATTTGACACCAAAAGAATTTCTTTGTGCGAATTCTAACCAATACACATGTAATTTACATTGTTTACATAACCATGGCATTCCGTATTCCGAACATGTTTCATGCAACATGGATTCCTCAAACATGCATTTCTGAGTTGTGAACATGCAAATGACTCATGTTTCAACCACCAAACAAGTTACCTATGACCTTTGAAATATTTACTTTGACTTCGTAGCTTCTTCCTATCACCAGTTTGAAAAATCACACTTTGATCCCAAAAAAATGCTCTTGGAGTGAATTCTACCCTATAGATATTCAATTTGAATAGATTCCATCAACATGATATTACGTGTTCCGTACATGCTTCATCCATGACGGACTTGACAAACATGCATTCCTGATTTGAGAGCATGTGGATTACGGATCTTCCATCTACTATAAATGGAATATTTTCATCTAAACTCGTGGACTCATTTTCACAAGCTCTCCCAAAAAGAAGTTACAAATTCGTTCATTTTTCACAGAAAAATACTTCTGGAGCGATTTACACCTTACAGTTATGTAATTTACATGAATTTCATCATCATGGCATTCCGGGTTCCGTACATGCTACATGCATGACGGATTCGACAAACATGAGCTTCTGATTTGTGACCATGTGGTTTAGTGAACTTTCATCCAACAGAACAAGGCATATATGCACTTAGAAATATTTATTGTGACTTCATATGTTTTTTTCTTTCACCAGATTCTAAAATCGGACATTTGGCCCCAGAAAAAAATCTTTGAGCGAATTCTCACCAATACACACGTAATTTACATTGTTTACATAACCATGGCATTCCGTATTCCGAACATGTTTCATGCACCATGGAATCCTTAAACATGAATTTCTGAGTTGTAAACATGTGCATGACTGATGTTTCTACCACCAAACAAGTTACCTATGCACTTTGAAATATTTACTTTGACTTTGTAGCTTCTTCCTTTCACCAGTTTCAAGAATCACACTTTGATCCCAGAAAAACCCTCTTGGATCGAATACTACCCTAGAGATATGTCACTTGAATGGAATCCATCAACATGATATTCCGTGTTGCATACATGCTACATGCATGACGGATTCGTCAAACATGCATTCCTGAGTTGAGAGCATGTGGATTACTGGTCTTTCATCCTGTATAAATTTAATATTTTCATCTAGTCATGTGTACTCATTTTCACAAGCTTTCCTTAAAACCAGTTTGTATATGTGCATTTTTCACAGAAAAATACTTCTGGAGCGATATTAACCTGATAGATACTTAATTTACATGAATTCCATCAATATGGCATTGCAGATTCCGTACATGCTACATGCATGACTGATTCAACAAACATGCATTTCTCAGTAGTGAACATGTGGAGAACTGACCTTTCATTCACCAAACAAGGCATATATACACCTAGAAATATTTACTCTGACTTCATAGATTTTTTCTATCACCATGCTCTAAATTCGGACAATTGGGTCCAGAAAATCCTCTTTGAGCGAATTCTCACCAATACACATGTAATTTGCAGTGTTTACATAAACATGCCATTCCGTATTACGAAGATGTTTCATGCATCACGGATTCCTCATACATGCATTTCTGAGTTGTGAACATGCACATGAATCATGTTTTCACCATAAAAAGTTACATGTGCACTTTTAAATATCAAATTTGACTTCGTACCTTCTCCCTATCACCAGTTTCAAGAATCACAACTTGAACCCAGAAAAAACCTCTTGGAGTGAATACTACCCTAGAGATATGTAATTTGATTAGATTCCATCTACATGATATTCCGTGTTCCGTACATGCTACATGCATGACGGATTCGACAAACAAGCATTCCTGAGTTGAGGGCATGTGGATTAATGATCTTTCATCCTTTATAAAAGGAATATTTTCATCTAGACACGTGTACACATTTTAACAAGCTTTCCACAACACCAGTTTCGAATTTTTTCATTTTTCACAGAAAAATACTTCTGGAGCGATTTACACCTCACAGATATGTAATTTACATGAATTTCATCAGCATGGCATTCCGGGTTCCTTACATGCTACATCATGACTGATTCGACAAACATGCATTTCTGAGTTGTGAGCATGTGGATTAGTGAATTTTCATCCACCAGAAAAAGGCATATACACACTTAGAAATATTTAGTGTGACTTCATATGTATTTTTCTATCACCAGATTCTAAAATCGGACATTTGGCCCCAGAAAACCCTCTTTGAGCGAATTCTCACCAATACACATCTAATTTACTTTGTTTACATAACCATGACATTCCATATTCAGAACATGTTTCATGCACCATGGATTCCTTAAACATGCATTTCTGAGTTGTGAACAGGTGCATGACTGATGTTTCTACCACTGAACATGTTACCCATGCACTTTGAAATATTTACCTTGACTTCGTAGATTCTTCCTATCACCAGTTTCAAGAATCACACATTGATCCCAGAAAAAACCCTCTTGGAGCGAATACTATCCTAGAGATATTTAATTTGAATAGATTCCATCTACTTGATATTCCGTGTTCTGTACATGCTACATGTATGACGGATTCGACAAACATGCATTCCTCAGTTGAGCATGTGGATTACTGATCTTTCATCCTCTATATAAGGAATATTTCCATCTAGACAGGTGTACTCATGTTCACAAGCTTTCCACAACACCAGTTTCGAATTCGTGCATTTTTCACAGAAAAATACTTCTGGAGCGAATTCCACATAACAGATATGTAATTTACATGAATTTCATCAACATGGCATTCCGGGTTCATACATGCTACATGCATGACAGATTCGACAATCATGCATTTTAGAGTTGTGGGCATGTGGATTACTGACCTTTCATCCACCAAACAAGGCATATATACACTAAGAAATATTTACTCTGACTTCATAGATTTTTTCTATCACCAAATTCTAAAATCGGACATTTGGCACTAGAAAACACTCTTTGAGCGAATTCTCACCAATACACATATAATTTGCAGTGTTTACATAAGCATGGCATTCCGTATTCTGAACATGATTCATGCATCACGGATTCCTCAAACATGCATTTCTGAGTTGTGAACATGCGCATGACTGATATTTCAACCATAAAAATTAACCTATGCACTTTGAATTATCTACTTTGTCTTCGTAGCTTCTTCCTATCACCAGTTTCAAGAATCACAATTTGATCCCAGAAAAACCCTCTTGGAACGAATGCTTCCCTAGAGATATGTAATTTGAATAGATTCAATCTATATGATATTTCATGTTCCGTACATGCTACATGCATGACGGATTCGACAAACATGCATTCTTGAGTTGAGAGCATGTGGATTACTGATCTTTCATTCTCTATAAAAGGAATATTTTCATCTTGACACGTGTACAAATTTTCACAATCCTTCCCGAGCACCTGTTTCGAA
Organism: Vicugna pacos; assembly: GCF_048564905.1. Taxonomy (NCBI): domain Eukaryota; kingdom Metazoa; phylum Chordata; class Mammalia; order Artiodactyla; family Camelidae; genus Vicugna; species Vicugna pacos. The sequence continues at coordinate 27,979,926 of NW_027328741.1, forward strand.
TTCTTTCATTTTTCACAGAATAATACTTCTGGAGCGATTTCCACCTAACAGATATGTAATTTACATGAATTCTATCAACATGGCTTTCCGGGTTCTGTACATGCTACATGCATGACGGATTGGGTAAACATGCATTTCTGAGTTGTGAGCATGTGGATTACTGAACTTTCATCCACCAAACAAGGCTTATATACACTTTGATATATTTATTCTGACTTCATAGGTTTTTTTTTATCACCAGGTTCTAAAATCGGACATTTGACACCAAAAGAATTTCTTTGTGCGAATTCTAACCAATACACATGTAATTTACATTGTTTACATAACCATGGCATTCCGTATTCCGAACATGTTTCATGCAACATGGATTCCTCAAACATGCATTTCTGAGTTGTGAACATGCAAATGACTCATGTTTCAACCACCAAACAAGTTACCTATGACCTTTGAAATATTTACTTTGACTTCGTAGCTTCTTCCTATCACCAGTTTGAAAAATCACACTTTGATCCCAAAAAAATGCTCTTGGAGTGAATTCTACCCTATAGATATTCAATTTGAATAGATTCCATCAACATGATATTACGTGTTCCGTACATGCTTCATCCATGACGGACTTGACAAACATGCATTCCTGATTTGAGAGCATGTGGATTACGGATCTTCCATCTACTATAAATGGAATATTTTCATCTAAACTCGTGGACTCATTTTCACAAGCTCTCCCAAAAAGAAGTTACAAATTCGTTCATTTTTCACAGAAAAATACTTCTGGAGCGATTTACACCTTACAGTTATGTAATTTACATGAATTTCATCATCATGGCATTCCGGGTTCCGTACATGCTACATGCATGACGGATTCGACAAACATGAGCTTCTGATTTGTGACCATGTGGTTTAGTGAACTTTCATCCAACAGAACAAGGCATATATGCACTTAGAAATATTTATTGTGACTTCATATGTTTTTTTCTTTCACCAGATTCTAAAATCGGACATTTGGCCCCAGAAAAAAATCTTTGAGCGAATTCTCACCAATACACACGTAATTTACATTGTTTACATAACCATGGCATTCCGTATTCCGAACATGTTTCATGCACCATGGAATCCTTAAACATGAATTTCTGAGTTGTAAACATGTGCATGACTGATGTTTCTACCACCAAACAAGTTACCTATGCACTTTGAAATATTTACTTTGACTTTGTAGCTTCTTCCTTTCACCAGTTTCAAGAATCACACTTTGATCCCAGAAAAACCCTCTTGGAGTGAATACTACCCTTGATATATGTAATTTGACTAGATTCCATCAACATGAAATTCCGTGTTCCGTACAAGCTTCATGCATGACGGATTTGACAAACATGCATTCCTGAGTTTATAACATGTGGATTACTGATCTTTCATCCTCTATAAAAGGAATAATTTCATCTAGACACGTGTACTCATTTTCACAAACTTTCCATAACACCAGTTTTGAATTCGTTCATTTTTCACAGAAAAATACTTCTGGGGCGATTTCCACCTAAGAGATACGTAATTTACATGAATTCCATCCACATGGCATTCCGGGTTCCGTACATTGTACATGCATGATGGATTTGACAATCATGCGTTTTTGAGTTGTGAGCATGTGGATTACTGACCTTTCATCCACTAAAGAAGGCATATATACACTTAAAAATATTTACTCTGACTTCATAGATTTTTTCTATCACCAGGTTCTAAAATCGGACATTTGGCACCAGAAAACACTCTTTGTGCGAATTCTCACCAATACACATGTAATTTGCAGTGTTTACATAAGCATGGAATTCCGTATTCCGAACATGTTTCATGCATCACGGATTCCTCAAACATGCATTTCTGAGTTGTGAACATACTCATGACTGATGTTTCAACCATAAAAATTAACCTATGCACTTTGAAATATCTACTTTGTCTTCGTAGCTTCTTTCTATCACCAGTTACAAGAATCACACTTTGATCCCAGAAAAACCCTTTTGGAGCGAATAATTCCCTAGAGATATGTAATTTGAATAGATTCCATCTACATGATATTTCATGTTCCGTACATGCTACATGCATGACGGATTCGACAAACACGCATTCCTGAGTTGAGGGCATGTGGATTACTGATCTTTCATTCTCTATAAAATGAATATTTTCATCTAGACACGTGTACAAATTTTCAGAAGCTTTCCCGAACACCTGTTACGAATTCATGCATTTTTCACAGAATAATTCTTCTGGAGCGATTTCCACCTAACAGATATGTAATTTACATGAATTCCATCAACATGGCATTCCGGGTTCCGTACATGGTACATGCATGACGGATTGGGGAAACATGCGTTCCTGAGTTGTGACCATGTGGATTACTGACCTTTCATCCACCAAACAAGGCTTATATACACTTAGATATATTTACTCTGACTTCATAGGTTTTTTCTATCACCAGGTTCTAAAATCGGACATTTGGCACCAGAAAACTCTCTTTGAGCGAATTCTCACCAATACACATTTAATTTACATTGTTTACATAACCATGGCATTTCGTATTCCCAACATGTTTCAGGCATCACGGATTCCTCAATCATGCATTTCTGAGTGGTGAACATGTGCATGACTAATGTTTCAACCATAACATGTTACGTATGTACTTTGAAATATTTACTTTGACTTCGTAGCTTCCCCTTTCACCAGTTTCAAGGATCACACTTTGATACCAAACAAACCACCTTGGAGCGAATTCTACCCAAGAAGTATGTAATTTGAATAGATCCCATCTACATGATATTCCGTTTTCCGTACATGCTACATGCATGATGGATTCGACAAATATGCATTCCTGAGTTGAGAGCATGTGGATTACTGATCTTTCATCCTCTATAAAAGGAATAGTTTCATCTAGACACGTGTACTCATTTTCACAAGCTTTCTAGAACACCAGTTTCGAATTCGTGCATTTTTCACAGAAAAATACTTCTGGAGCGATTTCCACCTAACAGATATGTAATTTACATGAATTCCATCAACATGGCATTCCGGGTTCCGTACATTGTACATTCATGATGAATTCGACAATCATGCGTTTTTGCATTGTTAGCATGTGGATTACAGACCTTTCATTCACCAAAAAAGGCATATATACACTTAGAAATATTTACTCTGACTTCATAGGTTTTTTCTATCTCCAGGTTCTAAAATCGGACATTTGACACCAGAAAACACTCTTTGTGCGAATTCTCACCAAAACACATGTAATTTACATTGTTTACATAACCATGGCATTCCGTATTCCGAACATGTTTCATGCATCACGGATTCCACAAACATGCATTTCTTAGTTGCGAACATGTACATGACTGATATTTCAACCATCAAACATTGTACCTATGGACTTTGAAAAGTTTACTTTGACTTCAAAGCTTCTTACTATCACCAGTTTACAGAATCACACTTTGATCCCAGAAAAACACTCTTGGAGCGAATTCTACCCTAGGGATATGTAATTTGAATAGATTCCATCAGCCTTTTTTGAGAATTCACTCAAAGAGTGTTTTCTGGTGTCAAATGTCCGATTTTAGAAACTGGTGATAGAAAAAGCCTATGAACTCAGAGTAAATATTTAAAGTTTATATGTGCCCTGTTAGGTGGATGAAAGGTCAGTAATCCACATGCTCACAACTCAGAAACGCATGTTTGTTGAATCCATCATGCAAGGAGCATGTACGGAACCCGGAATGCCATGTTGATTGAATTCATTTAAATTACATATCTATTAGTTTGAATACGCTCCAGAAGTATTTTTCTGTGAAAAATGCACGAATTCGAATCTGGTGTTTGGAAGAGCTTCTGAAAATGTGTACACATTTCTAGATGAAAATATTCCTTTTATAGTGGATGAATGATCAGAGATCCATATGCCATCAACTCACGAATGCATGTTTGTCGAATCCATCATGTATGTATCACGTACGAATCATGGAATATCATGTAGATGGAATCTATTCAAGTTACATATCCCAAGGGTAGAATTCGCTCCAAGAGTGTTTTTCTGGGATCAAAGTTGGATTCTGGAACTTGTGATAGGAAAACTATGAAGTCAATGTAAATATTTCAAAGTGTGTAGGTGTCTTGTTTGGTGGTTGAAATATCAGTCATGCACATGATAAGGAAACAGAAATCCATGTTTGTGGAATCCGTGATGCATGAAACATGTTCGAAATACGGAATGCTATGGTTATGTGAACAATGTAAATTACATGTGTATTGCTGAGAATTCACTCAAAGAGTGTTTTCTGGTGCCCAGTGTCCGATTTTAACCTGGTTATAGAAAAACCTATGAAGTCAGAGTAAATATTTCTAAGTGTATATATGCCTTCTTTGGTGGATGAAATGTCAGTGTTGCACATGCTCACAACTCAGAAACTCATGTTTTTTGAATACGTCATGCATGTAGCATGAACGGACTCTTTAATGCCATGTTGATGGTATTCATGTAAATTACATATGTATTAGTTTGAAATCACTCCAGAAATATTTTCTGTGAAAAATGCACGAATTCGATGCTAGTGTTAGAAAAACCTTGTGAAAATGTGTTGTCATTTCTAGATGAAAATTATCCTTTTACAGTTGATGAAAAATCAGTAATCCACATACTCCCAACTCAGGAATGCATGTTTGTCAAAACCTTCATGCATGTTGCATGTACGGAACACGGAATATTATGTTGATGGAACCTTTTCAAATTACATATCTCTAGGGTAGAATGCGCTCCAAGCGATTTTTCTGGGATCAAAGCGTGATTTTTGAAACTGGTGATAGGAAGATGCTTCGAAGTCAAAGTAAATATTTCAAAGTGCATAAGTACCATGTTTGTTGTTTGAAATATCAGTAATTCACATGTTCACAACACAGAAATGCATGTTTGTGAAATCGGTGGTGCATGAAACATGTTTGGAATACGGAATGCTATGGTTATTTAAACAATGTAAATTATATGAGTATTGGTCAGAATTGGCTCAAAGATTGTTTTCTGGTGTAAAATGTCCAATTTTAGAACCTGGACATAGAAAAAAACCTATGAAGATAGTGTAAATCTTTCTAAGTGTATATATGCCTTTTTTGGTGGATGAAAGTTCACTAATCCACATGCTCACAACGCAGAAACTCATGTTTGTCATATCTGTCATTATGTAGCATGTACGGAACCCGGAATGCCATGTTGATTGTATTTATGTAAATTACATATCTATTAGGTGGAATTCGCTCCAGAAGTATTTTTCTTGAAAAATGCACCAATTAGTAACTGATGTTAGGAAATGCTTCTGAAAATGAGTAAACGTTTCTAGATGAAAATATTAGTTTTATGGAGGATGAAAGATCAGTAATCCACATGCTCTCAACTCAGGAGTGCATGTTTGTCAAATACGTAATGTATGTAGCTTGTACAAATCCTGGAAAGCCATGTTGATCGAATTTATGTAAAATAAATATCTATTAGTTTGAAATCGCTCCAGAAGTACTTTTCTGTGCAAAATGCACGAATTCAAAACTGGTGTAAGGGTAAGTTTGTAAATATGAAATCACATTTCTAGGTGAAAATATTCCTTTTATAGAGGAGGAAAGATGAGTAATCCACGTGCTCTCAACTCAGGAATGCATCTTTCTCGAATCCGTCATACATTTAGCATGTATGGAACACGGAATATCATGTTGATGGAATCTATTCAAATTACATATCTATAGGAAATTATTGGCTCCAAGAGTGTTTTTCTGGGATAAAAGTGTGATTCTTGAAACTGGTGATAGCAAGAAGCTACGAAGTCAAAGTAAATATTTCAAAGTGCATAGGTACTTTGTATGGTGTTTGAAACAACAGTCATCAATATGCTCACTACTCAGAAATGCATGTTTGTGGAATCTGTGATGTATTAATCATGTTCTGAATAAGGAATGCCATGGTTATGTAAACAATGTAAATTACATGTGTATTGGTGAGAATTCGCTCAAAGAGTGTTTTCTGGTGCAAAATGTCCAATTTTAGAACCTGGTGATAGAAAAAACCTATGAAGTCAGAGTAAATATTTCTAAGTGTATATATGCCTTGTTTGGTGGATGAAAGGTCTGTAATCCACATGCTCAAACTCAAAATCGCATGTTGGTCGAATCTGTCATGCATGTAAAATGTAGGGAAACCGGACCGCCATGTTGATCGAATTTATGTAAATTACATATCTATTATGTGGAAATCGCTCCAGAAGTATTTTTCTGTGAAAAATGCACGAATTCGAAACTGGTGTTAAGGGAAGCTTGTGAAAATTAGAACACTTTTCTAGATGAAAATATTCCTTTTACAGAGAATGAAAGATTAGTAATCCACATGCTCTCAACTCAGGAATGCATGTTTGTCGAATCCATCATGCATGTAACCTGTACGGAACACGGAATATCATGTTGATGGAATCTATACAAATTACATATCTCTAGGTTAGAAATCGCTCTGAGAGTGTTTTTGGGAGAAAAGTGTGATTCTTAAAACTGGTGAAAGAAAGAAGGAATGAAGACAAGTATATATTTCAAGTGCATAGGTACTTTTTGGTGGTTGAAACATCAGTCATGCACATGTTCACATCTCAGAAATGCATGTTTGTGGAATTGGTGATGCATGAAACATGATAGGAATACGGAATGACATGGTAATGTAAAAAAAGTAAATTACATGGTATTGGTCATAATTCACCCAAAGAGTGCTTCTTGGCGCAAAATGTCAGATTTAAGGAACTGGTAATGGGAAAAACCTATGAAGTCAGAGTCAAATATTTTTATTGAATATATGACTAGTTTGGTGGATGAATGTTCAGTAATCCACATGCTCTCAACTCAGAAACGCATGTTATTGAAATCCGTCATGTATGTAGCATGTAGAGATTCCGGAATGCCATGTTGATCGAATTTATGTAAATTAAATATCTATTAGTTTGAAATAGCTCCAGAAGTACTTTTCTGTGAATAATGCACGAATTCAAAACTGGTGTAAGAATAAGCTTGTAAATATGAGAACAATTTTCTAGGTGAAAATATTCCTTTTATAGAGGAGGAAAGATCAGTAATCCACATGCCCTCAACTCAGGAATGCATCTTTGTCGAATCCATCATGCATGTAGCATGTACGGAACACGGAATATCATGTTGATGGAATCTACTCAAATTACATATCTAAAGGGTCGAATGCGCTCCTAGAGGTTTTTTCTGTGATCAAAGTGTTATTCTTGAAACTGGTGATAGGAAGAAGCTACGAAGTCAAAGTAAATACTTCAAAGTGCATAGAAACCTAGTTTGATGTTTGAAATATCAGTCATCCACATGTTCACAACTCAGAAATGCATGTTTTGGAATCCGTGATGCATGAAGCATGATTGGAATACGGAATCCCATGCTTATGTAAAAAATGTTAATTACATTTGTAAAGGTGAGAATTCTCTCAAAGAGTGTTTTTTGGTGCAAAAAGTCCAATTTTAGAAACTGGTGATGGAAAAAACCTATGAAGTCAGAGTAAATATTACTAAGTGAAGTGTATATATGCCTTGTTGGTGGATGAAAGGTCAGTAATCCACATGCTCACAACTCAGAAACTCATGTTTGTCGAATCCGTCAAGAATGTAGCATACGGAATCCAGAATTCCATGTTGATCGAATTTATGTAAATTACATTTCTATTAGGTGGAAATCGCTCCAGAAGTGTTTTTCTGTGAAAAATGCACGAATTCAAAACTGGTGTTAGGAAAAGGTTGTGAAAATGAGTACACGTTTCTAAATGAAAATATTCCTTAATAGAGGATGAAAGATCAGTAATCCACATGCTCTCAACTCAGGAATGCATGTTTGTCGAATTCGTCATGCATGTAGCCTGTACGGATCATGGAATATCATGTTGATGGAACCTATTCAAATTACATATCTCTAGGGTAGAAATCACTATGAGAGTGTTTGTCTGGGAGAAAACAGTGATTCTTGAACTGGTGAAAGGAAGACATTACGAAGTCAAGTATATATTTCAAAGTGCATAGGAACCTAGTTTGGTTGTTGAAACATCAGTCATGCACATGTTCACATCTCAGAAATGCATGTTTGTGGAATCTGTGATGCATGAAACATGTTAGGAGTATGGAATTATATGGTTATGTAAACAATGTAAATTACATGGTTATTGGTCAGAATTCGCTTAAGGGTGTTTCTTGGCGCAAAATGTCAGATTTTATAAGTTGGTGATGGAGAAAAACTATGAAGTCAGTGTCAAAACTTTTTAGTGTTTATATGACTTGTTTGGTGGATGAATGTTCAGTAATCCACATGCTCACAACTCAGAAATGCATGTTTGTCAAATTCGTCATGTATGTATCATGTACGGAACCCGGAATGCCATATTGATCGAATTTATGTAAATTTCATAATTATTAGGTGTAAATCGCTCCAGAAGTATTTTTCTGTGAAAAATGCACGAATTCGAAACTGGTGTTAGGCAATGCTTCTGAAAATGAGTACACATTTCTAGATGAAAATATTACTTTTATACAGGATGAAAGATTAGTAATCCACATGTTCTCAACTCAGGAGTGCATGTTTGTCAAATCCGTCATGTATGTAGCATGTACAGAACCCGGAATGCCATGTTGATCGTATTTATGTAAATCACATATCTATTAGTTTGAAATCGCTCCAGAAGTACTTTTCTGTGCAAAATGCACGAATTCAAAACTGGTGTAAGAATAAGCTTGTAAATATGAGAACACGTTTCTAGGTGAAAATATTCCTTTTATAGAGGAGGAAATATCAGTAATCCACATGCTCTCAACTCAGAAATGCATCTTAGTCGAATCCGTCATGCATGTAGCATGTACGAAACACAGAATATCATGTTGATTGAATCTATTCAAATTACATATCTATAGGGTAGAATTGTCTTTAAGAGTGTTTTTCTGGAAGCAAAGTTTGATTCTTTAAACTGGTTATAGGAGAAGCTACGAAGTCAAAGTAAATATTTCAAAGTGCTTGTGTAACTTGATTGGTGGTTGAAACATCAGTCATCAACATGTCCACAACTCAGAATTGCATGTTTGTTGAATCCGTGATGCATGAAACATGATCGGAATACAGAATGCCATGCTTATGTAAACAATGTTAATTATATGTTTATTGGTGAGAATTCTCTCAAAGAGTGTTTTTTGTGCAAAATTTCAGATTTTAGAAACTGGTGACGGAAAAAACCTATGAAGTCAGGGTAAATATTTCTAAGTCTATACATGCCTTGCTTGGTGGAAGAAAGGTCAGAAATCCACATGATCACAACTCAGAAACGCATGTTTGTCGAATCCGTCAAACATGTATCATGTATGGAACCCGGAATGCCATGTTGATCGAATTTATGTAAATTACATATCTATTAGATGTAAATCACTCCAGAAGTATTTTTCTGTGAAAAATCCACGAATTCGAAATTGGTGATAGGAAAATCTTTGAAAATCAGTACACGTTTTTTGATGAAAATATTCAATTTATAGAGGATGAAAGATAAGTAATCCACATGCTCCCAAATCAGAAATGCATGTTTCTCAAATGCGTAATGCATGTAGCATGTCAGGATCACAGAATATCATGTACATGGAATCTATTCAAATTACATATCTATAGGATAGTATTAGCTCCAAGAGTGTTTTTCTGAGATAAAAGTTTGATTCTTGTAACTGGTGATAGGAAGAGCTACGAAGTCAAAGTAAATATTTCAAAGTGCATAGGTTCCTTTATGGTGGTTGAAACATCATTCATCCACATGTTCACAACTCAGAAATGCATGTTTTTGGAATCCGTGATGCATGAAACATGTTAGGAATACGGAATGCCATGGTTATGTAAACAATGTAAATTACATGTGTATTGGTGAGAATTCACGCAAAGAGTGTTTTCTGGTGCAAAATGTCCGATTTTAGAACCTGGTGATAGAAAAAAACCTATGAAGTCAGAGTAAATATTTCTAAGTGTATATATGCCTTGTTTGGTGGATGAAAGGTCAGTAATCCACATGGTCACACTCAAAATCGCATGTTGGTCGAATCCGTCATGCATGTAAAATGTACGGAAACTGGAACACCATGTTGATCGAATTTATGTAAATTACATATCTATTATGTGGAAATCGCTACAGAAGTATTTTTCTGTGAAAAATGCACGAATTCGAAACTGGTGTTAGGGAAACTTGTGAAAATTAGTACACATTTCTAGATGAAAATATTCCTTTTATAGAGGATGAAATATCTGTAATCCACATGCTCTCAACTCAGGAATGTATTTTTGTCGAATCCGTCATGCATGTAGCCTGTACGGAACACGGAATATCATGTTGATGGAATCTATTCAAATTACATATCTCTAGGGTAGAAATCGCTCTGAGAGTGTTTTTGGAGAAAAGTGTGATTCTTGAAACTGGTGAAAGGAAGAAGGTACGAAGTCAAGTATATATTTCAAAGTGCATAGATTCCTTTTATGGTGATTGAAACATCATTCATCCACATGTTCACAACTCATAAATGCATGTTTGTGGAATCTGTGATGCATGAAACATGTTCGGAATTCAGAATGCCATGCTTATGTAAACAATGTAAATTACATGTGTATAGGTTAGAATTCATTCTAAAAGTGTTTTTTAGTGCAAAATATCCGATTTTAGAAACTGGTAATAGAAAAAACCTATGAAGCCAGAGGAAATATTTCTAAGTGTATGTATGCCTTGCCTGGTGGATGAAAGGTCAGTAATCCACATGCTCACAACTCAGAAACGCATGTTTGTCGAATCCGTCAAGCATGTAGCATGTACTGAAACCAGAATGCCATGTTGTACAAATTTATGTAAATTACATGTCTATTAGGTATATATCGCAACAGAAGTTTGTTTTGGTGAAAAATGAACGAATTAGATACTGGTGTTAGGAAAAGCCTGTGAGAATGTGGACACGGCTCTTGATGAAAATATTCCATTTATAGAGGATGAAAGATCAGTAATCCACATGCTGTCAACTCAGGAATGCATGTTTGTCGAATCCTTCATGCATGTACCATGTACAGAACACGGAATATCATGTTGATGCAATCTATTCAAATTACATATCTATAGGGTAGAATAGGCTTCAAGAGAGTTTTCTGGGATAAAAGTGTGATTCTTGAAACTGGTATAGGAAAAATCTATGAAGTCAGAATAAATATTTCAAAGAACATAGGTACATTGTATGGTGGTTGAAACATCAGTCATCCACATGTTCACAAGTCAGAAATTCATGTTTGTGGAATCCGTGGTGCATGAAACATGTTCAGAATACGGAATGCCATGCTTATGGAAACAATGTTAATTACATTTGTATTGGTGACAATACTCTCAAAGAATGTTTTTTGGTTCAAAAAGTCCTATTTAAGAAACTGGTGACAGAAAAAAACTATGAAATAAGAGTAAATATTTCTAAGTGTATATATGCCTTGTTTCGTGGATGAAAAGTCAGTAATTCCCATGCTCACAATGAGAAACGCATGTTTGTTCAATCCATAATGCATGTTGCATGTACGGAACCCAGAATGCCATGATGATCAAATTTATGTAAATTACATATCTATTAGGTTGAAATCGCTCCAGAGATATTTTTCTGTAAAAAATGAACGAATTCAAAACTGGTGTTAGGACAAACTTTTGAAAATGAGTACAGGTTTCTAGATGAAAATAATCCATTTATAGAGGATGAAAGATGAGTAATCCACATGCTCTAAATTCAGGAAGGCATGTTTGTCAAATCCATAATGCATGTAGCATGAACGAAACACGGAATATCATTTAGATGGGATCTATTCAAATTACATATCTCTAGGGTAGAATTCGCTCCAAGAGGGTTTTTGTGGGATCAAAGTGTGATTCTTGAAGCTGGTGATAGGAAGAAGCTACGAAGTGAAAGTAGATATTTCAGAGTGCGTAGGTAACTTGTTTGGTTGTTGAAACATCAGTCATGCGCATGTTCACAACTCAGAAATGCATGTTTCTGGAATCCGGATGCATGAATCATGTTCTGAATTCAGAATCCCATGGTTATATTAACAATGTAAATTAGATGTGTATTGGTGAGAATTCGCTCAAAGAGTGTTTTCTGGTGCAAAATGTCCGATTTTAAAACCTGGTGATAGAAAAAACCTATGAAGTCAGAGTAAATATTTCTAAGTGTATATATGCCTTGTTTGGTGGATGAAAGGTCAGTAATCCACATGCTCACAACTCAAAATCGCATGTTTATCGAATACTTCATGCATGTAAAATATACGGAAACCGAATGCCATGTTGATCGAATTTATGTAAATTACATATCTATTAGTTGGAAATAGATCCAGAAGTACTTTTCTGTGAAAAATGCACGAATTCAAAACTGGTGTAAGGATAAGTTTGTAAATATGAAAACAAGTTTCTATGTGAAAATATTCCGTTTATAGAGGAGAAAAGATCAGTAATCCACATACCATCAACTCAGGAATGCATCTTTTTCGAATCCGTCATGCATGTAGCATGTACGGATCACGGAATATCATGTTGATGGAATGTAGTCAAATTACATATCTAAAGGGTCGAACGCGCTCCAAGAGGGTTTTTCTGTGATCAAAGTGTTATTCTTGAAACGTGATAGGAGGAAGCTACGAAGTCAAAGTAAATATTTCAAAGTGCATATGAACCTAGTTTGGTGGTTGAAACATCAGTCATCCACATGTTCACAACTCAGAAATGCATGTTTGTGGAATCCGTGATGCATGAAACATGACCGGAATACGGAATCCCATGCTTATGTAAACAATGTTAATTACATTTGTATAGGTGAGAATTCTCTCAAAGAGTTTTTTTTGGTGCAAAAAGTCCAATTTTAGAAACTGGTGATAGAAAAAAAACTATGAAGTCAGAGTAAATATTTCTAAGTCTATATATGCCTTGTTTGGTGGATGAAAGGTCAGTAATCCACATGCTCACAACTCAGAAACGCATGTTTGTCGAATCCATCAAGCATGTAGCATACGGAACCCGGAATTCCATGCTGATCGAATTTATGTAAATTACATATTTATTTGGTTGAAATCACTCCAGAATTATTTTTCTGTGAAAAATTCACGATTTCAAATCTGGTGTTAGGAAAAACTTCTGAAAATGTTTACACGTTTCTAGATGAAAATAATCCATTTATAGAGGATGAAAGATCAGTAATCCACATGCTGTCAATTCAGGAATTCATGTTTGTCGAATCCATAATGCATGTAGCATGTACGGAACACGGAATATCATCTTGATGGAATCTATTCAAATTACATATCTATAGGTTAGAATAGGCTCCAAGAGATTTTTTGGGATAAAACTGTGATTCTTGAAACTGGTATAGGAAAAATCAACGAAGTCAAAATAAATACTTCAAAGAACATAGGTACATAGTATAGTGGTAGAAACATCAGTCATCCACATGTTCACAAGTCAGAAATGCATGTTTGTGGAATCCATGGTACATGAAACATGTTCAGAATACGGAATGGCATGCTTATGGAAACAGTGTTAATTACATGTGTATTGGTGACAATTCTCACAAAGAATGTTTTTTGGTTCAAAAATTCCGATTTAAGAAACTGGTGACAGAAAAAACCTATGAAGTTAGAGTAAATATATCTAAGTGTATATATGCCTTGTTTCGTGGATGAAAGGTCAGTAATCCCCATGTTCACAATGAGAAATGCATGTTTTTTGAATCCATAATGCATGTTGAATGTACGGAACCCGGAATGCCATGTTGATCAAATTTATGTAAATTACATATCTATTAGATGGAAATCGCTCCAGAAGTATTTTTCTGTGAAAAATGCACGAATTCAAAACTGTTGTTAGGAAAAGGTTGTGAAAATGAGTACAAGTTTCTAGATGAAAATATTCCTTTATAGAGGATGAAAGATCTGTAATCCACATGCTCTCAACTCAGGAATGCATGTTTGTCGAATACGTCATGCATGTAGCATGTACGGAACACGGAATATCATGTGATGGAATCTATTCAAATTACATATCTATAGGGTAGATTTCGCCCCAAGTGAGTTTTTGTGTGATAAAAGTATGATTCTTGAAACTGGTGTTAGGAAGATGCTACGAAGTCAAAGTAAATATTCCAAATTGCATAGTTACCTTGTTTGGTGGTAGTAACATCAGTAATCCACATGATCACAACTCAGAAATGCCTGTTTGTGGAATCCATGATGCATGAAACATGTTCGGAATACGGAAATTCATGGTTATGTAAACAATATATATTACATGTGTATTGGTGAGGATTGGCCCAAAGATTTTTTTTGGGGCAAAATGTCTGATTTCAGAATCTGGTGATAGAAAAATCCTATGAAGTTAGAGTAAATATTTCTAAGTGTATATATGCCTTGTTTGGTGGATGAAAGGTCAGTAATCCACATGCTCAAACTCAGAAACACATGTTCCTCGAATCCTTCATGCGTGCAACATGTACGGGACCCGGAATGCCATGTTGATTGAATTTATGTAAATTACATATCTATTAGGTTGACATCGATCCAGAATATTTATGTGAAAAATGCACTAATTCGCAACTGGTGTTAGGAAAACTTGTGAAAATGGGTACACGATTCTAGATGAAAATATTCCTTTTATTGAGGATGAAAGATGAGTTATCCACATGTTCTCAACTCAGGAATGCATGTTTGTGGAATCTGTAATGCATGAAACATGTTAGAAAATGGAATGTCATGGTTATGTAAAGAATGTAAATTACATGTGTATGGTGAGCATTTGCTCAAAGAGTTTTTTATGGTGCAAAATATCTGATTTTAGAAACTGGAGATAGAAACAACCTATAAAGTCAGAGTAAATATTTCTAAGTGTATATATGCCTTGTTTGCTGGATGAGAGATTAGTAATCCAAATTCTCGCAACTCAGAAATGCATGTTTGTCGAATCCGTCATGCATGTAACATGTATGGAACCCGGAACGCCATGTTGGTCGAATTTATGTAAATTACATATCTAGTAGGTTCAAATCGCTCCAGAAGTATTTTTCTGTGAAAAATACACGAATTCGAAACTGGTGTAAGGGAAAGCTTGTGAAAATGTGTACACGATTCTAGATGAAAATATTCCTTTTACTGAGGATGAAAGATGAATTATCCACATGCTCTCAACTCAGGAATGCATGCTTGTGGAATCTGTAATGCATGAAACATGTTCAGAATATGGAATGTTATGGTTATGTAAACAATGTTAATTACATGTGTATGGTGAGCATTTGCTCAAAGATTTTTTTATGGTGCAAAATATCTCATTTTAGATACTGGTGATAGAAACAACCTATGAAGTCACAGTAAATATTTCTAAGTGTATATATGCCTTGTTTGGTGGATGAAAGATTAGTAATCCACATTCTCACAACTCAGAAATGCATGTTTGTCGAATCCACATTGCATGTAGCATGTATGGAACCCGGAATGCCTTGTTGATCGAATTAATGTAAATTACATATCTAGTAGGTTGAAATCACTCCAGAAGTATTTTTCTGTAAAAAATGCAAGAATTCGAAACTGGTGTTAGGGGAAGCTTGTGAAAATGTGTACACGATTCAAGATGAAAATATTCCTTTTTTTTGAGGATGAAAGGTAAGTAATCCACATGCTCTCAACTCAGGAATGCATGTTTGTCGAATCCGTCATGCATGTAGCATGTACAGAACACGGAATATCATGTTGATGGAATCGATTAAAATTGCATATCTCTAGGGTAGAATTCGATCAAGAGAGTGTTTTTCTGGGATAAAATTGTGATTCTTGAAACTGGTGATGGGAAGAATTTACAAAGTCAAAGTATATATTTCAACGTGCATAGGTTCATTGTTTGGTGGTTGAAACATCAGTCATCCACATGTTCACATATAGAAATGCATGTTTATTGAATCCGTGATGCATGAATCATGTTCAGAACACGGAATGCCATGGTTATGTAAACAATGTAATTACATGTGTATTGGTGAGAATTCGCTCAACGAGAGTTTTCTGGTTCAAAATGTCTGATTTTAGAACCTGGTGATAGAAAAAAACTATCAAGTCAGAGTAAATATTTCTAAGTGTATATATGCCTTGTTTGGTGAATGAAAGGTCAGTAATCAACATGCTCACAACTCAGAAACGCATGTTTGTCGAATCTGTGAAGCATGTATCATGTGCGGAACCCGGGTTGCCATGTTGATCGAATTTAAGTAAATTACATATCTGTTAGGTGTAAATCGCTCCAGAAGTATTTTTCTGTGAAAAATGCACGAATTCGAACCTGGTGTTAGGAAAAGCTTGTGAAAATGAGTACACGTTACTTAATGAAAATATTCCTTTTATAGAGGATGAAAGATAAGTAATCCACATGATCCCAATTCAGGAATGCATGTTTGTCGAATCCGTCATGCATGTAGATTGTCAGGAACACTGAATATCATCTTGATGGATTCTATTCAAATTATATATCTATAGGATAGTATTCGCTCCAAGACTGTTTATCTGAGATAAAAGTGTGATTCTTGAAGCTGGTGAT
Source organism: Vicugna pacos (assembly GCF_048564905.1). NCBI lineage: Eukaryota > Metazoa > Chordata > Mammalia > Artiodactyla > Camelidae > Vicugna > Vicugna pacos. Next base: position 27,996,583 of record NW_027328741.1, read on the forward strand.
AGGAAGAGCTACAAAGTCAAAATAAATATTTCAAAGTGCATAGGTTCCTTTTATGGTGATTGAAACATCATTCATCCACATGTTCACAACTCAGAAATGCATGTTTTTGGAATCCGTGATGCATGAAACATGTTCGGAATACAGAATGCCATGCTTATGTAAACAATGTAAATTACATGGGTATTGGTCAGAATTCGCTCAAAGAGTGTTCCTTGGCGCAAAATGTCAGATTTTATAAATTGGTGATGTAAAAAACCTATGAAGTCAGAGTCAAAATTTTTTAGTGTTTATAAGACTTGTTTGGTGGATGAATGTTCAGTAATCCACATGCTCACAACTCAGAAACGCATGTTTGTCAAATTGGTCATGTATGTAGCATGTACGGAACCCGGAATGCCATATTGATCGAATTTATGTAAATTTCATATCTATTAGGTGTAAATCGCTCCAGAAGTATTTTTCTGTGAAAAATGCATGAATTCGAAACTGGTGTTAGGAAATGCTTCTGAAAATGAGTACACGTTTCTAGATGAAAATATTACTTTTATAGAGGATGAAAGATCAGTAATCCACATGTTCTCAACTCAGGAGTGCATGTTTGTCAAATCCGTCATGTATGTAGCATGTACAGAACCCGGAATGCCATGTTGATCATATTTATGTAAATTACATATCTATTAGTTTGAAATCGCTCCAGAAGTACTTTTCTGTGCAAAATGCACGAATTCAAAACTGGTGTAAGGATAAGCTTGTAAATATGAGAACACGTTTCTAGGTGAAAATATTCCTTTTATAGAGGAGGAAATATCAGTAATCCACATGATCTCAACTCACAAATGCATCTTAGTCGAATCCGTCATGCATGTAGCATGTACGGAACATGGAATATCATGTTGATTGAATCTATTCAAATTACATATCTATAGGGTAGAATTGTCTTCAAGAGTGTTTTTCTCGGATCAAAGTATGATTCTTTAAATTGGTTACAGGAAGAAGCTACGAAGTTAAAGTAAATATTTCAAAGTGCTTGTGTAACTTGTTTGGTGGTTGAAACATCAGTCATCCACATGTCCACAACTCAGAATTGCATGTTTGTTGAATCCGTGATGCATGAAACATGATCAGAATACAGAATGCCATGCTTATGTAAACAATGTTAATTATATGTGTATTGGTGAGAATTCTCTCAAAGAGTTTTTTTTGTGCAAAATTTCAGATTTTAGAAACTGGTGACGGAAAAAACCTATGAAGCCGGAGTAAATAATTCTAAGTCTATATATGCCTTGTTTGGTGGAGGAAAGGTCAGTAATCCACATGATCACAACTCAGAAACGCATGTTTGTCGAATCTGTCAAGCATGTATCATGTACGGAACCCGGAATGCCATGTTGATCGAATTTATGTAAATTACATATCTATTAGGTGTAAATCACTCCAGAAGTATTTTTCTGTGAAAAATCCACGAATTCGAAACTGGTGATAGGAAAAGTTTTGAAAATGAGTACATGTTTTTGGTGAAAATATTCCATTTATAGAGGATGAAAGATAAGTAATCCACATGCTCCCAAATCAGAAATGCATGTTTCTCGAATCCGTCATGCATGTAGCATGTCAGGATCACAGAATATCATGTTGGTTGAATCTATTCAAATTACATATCTATAGGATAGTATTAGCTCCAAGAGTGTTTTTTGAGATAAAAGTTTGATTCTTGAAACTGGTGATAGGAAGAGATACAAAGTCAAAGTAAATATTTCAAAGTGCATAGGTACCTTGTTTGGTGGTTGAAACATCAGTCATCCACATGTTCACAAGTCAGAAATTCATGTTTGTGGTATCCGTGATGCATGAATCATGTTCGGAGTAAGGAATGCCATGGTTATGTAAACAATGTAAATTACATGTGTATTGGTGAGAATTCGCTCAACGAGAGTTTTCTGGTACAAAATGTCTGATTTTAGAACCTTTTGATAGAAAAAAACTATGAAGTCAGAGTAAATATTTCTAAGTGTATATAAGCCTTGTTTGGTGGATGAAAGATCAGTAATCCACATGCTCTAACTCAGAAACGCATGTTTGTCGAATCCGTCATGCATGTATCATGTACGGAACCCGGAATGCCATGTTGATCGAATTTATGTATAATTACATATCTATTATGTGGAAATCGCTCCAGAATTATTTTTCTGTGAAAAATGCACGATTTTGAAACTGGTGTTAGGAAAAGTTTGTGAAAATGAGTGCAAGTTTCTAGATGAATATATTCCTTTATAGAGGATGAAAGATTAGTAATCCACATGCTCTCACCTCAGGAATGCATGTTTGTCAAATCCGTCATGTATGTAGCATGTACGGAACACGGAATATCATGTTGATTGAATCTATTCAAATTACATATATATAGGGTAGAATTCGCTCCAAGAGTGTTTTTCTCGGAAAAAAGAGTGATTTTGTAACTGGTGAAAGGAAGAAGGTACGAAGTAAAATATATATTTCAAAGTGCATAAGTACCTTGATTGGTGGTTGAAACATCAGTCATGCATATGTTCACATCTCAGAAATGCATGTTTCTGGACTCCGTGATGCATGAAACATGTTAGGATTCCGGAATGACATGGTTATGTAAACAATGTAAATTACATGGGTTTTGGTCTGAATTCGCTCAAAGAGTGTTTCTTGGCGCAAAATGTCAGATTTCATAAACTGGTGATGGAAAAATCCTATGAACTCAGAGTCAAAATTTTTTTGTGTATTTATGACTTGTTTGTGGGGTGAAAGCTCAGTAATCCACATGCCCACATCTCAGAAAGGCATGTTTGTCATATCCATCATGTATGTAGCATATACGGAACCCGGAATGCCATGTTGATCGAATTTATGTAAATTACATATCTATTAGGTGTAAATCGCTCCAGAAGTATTTTTCTGAAAAAATGCACGAATTCACAACTGGTGTTAGTAAAAGCTTGTGAAAATGAGTACACGTTTCTTGATGAAAATATTCCTTTTATAGAGGCTGAAAGATAAGTAATCCACATGCTCTCAACTCAGGAATGCATTTTTCTCGAATCCGTCATGCATGTAGCATGTCAGGAACACAGAATTTCATGTTGATGGAATCTATTCAAATTACATATCTATAGGATAGTATTCGCTCTAAGAGTGTTTTTGTGGGATAAAATTGTGGTTCTTTAAACTGGTTATAGGAAGAGATACGAAGTCAAAGTAAATATTTCAAGTGCATAGATACCTTTTTTGGTTTTTGAAACATCAGTCATCCACATGTTCACAAGTCAGAAATACATGATTGCGGAATTCGTGATGCATGCATCATGTTCGGAACACGGAATGTCATGGTCATGTACACAGTGTAAATTACATGTGTATTGGTGAGAATTCGCTCAAAGAGTCTTGTTTGGTGCAAAATGTATGATTTTAGAAACTGGTGGTCGAAACAAACTCTGAAGTCAGAGTAAAAATTTCTAAGTATATATATGCCTTGTTTGGTGGATGAAAGGTCAGTAATCCACATGCTCACAACTCAGAAACGCATGTTTGTTGACTCCGTCATGCATGTAGAATGTACAGACCCCGGATTGCCATATTGAACGACTTTATGTAAATTACATATCTATTAGGTTGAAATCGCTCCAGAGATATTTCTCTGTGAAAAATGCACGAATTCAATACTGGTGTTAGGACAAACTTGTGAAAATGAGTACACGTTTCTAGATGAAAATAATCCATTTATTGAGGATGAAAGATCGGTATTCCACATGCTCTAAATTCAGGAATGCATGTTTGTCAAATCCATAATGCATGAAGCATGTACAGAACACGGAATATCATGTTGATGGAATCTATTGAAATTACATATCTATAGTGTGGAATTCGTTCCAAGAGAATTTTTCAGTGATAAAAGTATGATTCTTGAAACTGGTCATAGGAAGAAGCTACGAAGTCAAAGTAAATATTTCAAAGTGCATAAGTACGTTGTTTGGTGTTTGAAACATTAGTAATCCACATGTTCACAACTCAGAAATGCATGTTTGTCGAATCCGTGATGCATGAAACATGTTCGGAACTCGGAATGTCATGGTAATGTAAACAATGTAAATTTCTTGTGTATTGGTGAGAATTCGATCAAAGAGTGTTTTTTGGTGTAAAATGTCTGATTTTAGAAACTGATTATAGCAAATATCTTTGAAGCCAGAGTAAATATTTCTGTCTTTATATGCCTTGTTTCATGGATGAAAGGGCAGTAATCCAAATGCTCACAACTCAGAAACGCATGTTTGTTGAATCCTTAATGCATATAGCATGTACGGAACGTGGAACGCCATGTTGATCGAATTAATTTAAATTACATATCTTTTAGGTTGAAATCGCTCCAGAAGTATTTTTCGTCAAAAATGACAGAATTCGAAACTGTTGTTAGGAAAAACATCTGAAAATGGGTACATGATTCTAGAAGAAAATATTCCTTTAATAGAGGAAGAAAGATCAGTAATCCACATGCTCTCAACTCTGGAATGCATGTTTGTCTAATACATCATGCATGTAGCATGTATGCAAAACGGAATATCATGTTGATGGAATTTATTCAAATTACATATCTATAGGGTAGAATACGCTCCAAGAGTGTTTTTGTGTGAGAAAACTATGATTCTTGAAACTGTTGATAAGAAGAAGCTAGGAAGTCAAAGTAAATATTTCAAAGTGCATAGGTACCTTGTTTGGTGTTTGAAACATCAGTCATCCACATGTTGACAACTCAGAAATGCATGTTTGTGGAATCCGTGATACATGAAACATGTTCAGATCACGGAATGTCATGGTAATATAAACAATGAAAATTCATTGTGTATTGGTGAGAATTTGCTGAAAGAATGTTTTTTGGTGCAAAATGTCTGATTTTAGAACCTGGTGATAGAAATAACCAATGAAGTCAGAGTAAATATTTCCAAGTGTATATATGCCTTGTTTGGTACATGAAAGTTTAGTAATCCACATGCTCACAACTCAGAAATGCATGTTAGTTGACTTCGTCTTGCATGTAGCATGTATGGAACCTGGAATGCCATCTTGATCGAATTTATATACATTACATATCTATTAGTTTGAAATCGCTCCAGAAGTATTTTTCTGTGATGAATGTATGATTCTTTAATCTGGTGATAGGAAGAATCTACGAAACCATAGTAAATATTTCAAACTGCATAGGAACCTTTTTGGATGTTGAAACATCAGTAATCCACATGTTCACAACTCAGATATTCATGTTTGTGGAATCCGTGATGCATGGAACATGTTCGGAACACAGAATATCATGGTAATGTAAACAATGTAAATTAATTGTGTATTGGTGAGAATTCGCTCAAAGAGTGTTTTTTTTTTTTGCAAAATGTATGATTTTAGAAACTGGTGATAGAAACAACCTCTGAAGTCAGAGTAAACATTTCTAAGTGTATATATGCTTTATTTGGTGGATGAAAGTTCAGTAATCCACATGCGCACAACTCAGAAACTCATGTTTGTCGAATCCGTCATGCATGTAGCATGTACGGACCCCAGAAAGCCATGTTGATCGAATTTATGTAAATTACATATCTAGTAGTTTGAAATCGCTCCAGAAGAATTTTTCTGTGAAATATTCACGAATTCAAAACTGGTGTTAGGAAAAAACTTGTGAAAATGTTTACACGTTTCTAGTTGAAAATAATCCATTTATAGAAAATGAAAGATCAGTAATCCACATTCCCTCAACTCAGGAATGCATCTTTGTCGAATCCGACATGCATGTAGCATGTACTGAACACGGAATATCATGTTGAAGGAATCTATTCAAATTACATATCTATAGGGTGGAATTCAATCCAAGAGTGTTTTTCTGTGATAAAAGTATGATTTTTGAAACTGGTGATATGAAGAAGCTACGAAGTCAAATTAAATATTTCATAGTGCATAAGTACCTTGTTTGGTGTTTGAAACATCAGTAATCCACATGTTCACAACTCAGATATTCATGTTTGTGGAATCCGTGATGCATGAAATTGTTCGGAACACAGAATGTCATGGTTATGAAAACAATGTTAATTATATTTGTATTGGATAAAATTCGTTCAAAGAGTGTTTTTTGGTGAAAACTGTCTGATTTTAGAAACTGGTGATAGCAACAATCTATGAAGACAGAGTACATATTTCAAAGTGTATATATGCCTTGTTTGGTGTATGAAAGGTCAGTAATCCACATGCTCACAACTCAGAAATGCATGTTTGACGAATAAGTCATGCATGTAGCATATAAAGAACCCGGAATGCCACGTTGATCTAATTTATGTAAATTACATATCTATTAGGAGGAAATCGCTCCAGAAGAATTTTTCTGTGATAAATGCAAGAATTCGAAACTGGTGTTAGGAAAAACTTGTGAAAATGTTTTCACATTTCTAGGTGAAAATATTCCTTTTATAGACGATGAAAGATCAGCAATCCACATGCTCTCAACTCAGGAATGAATGTTTGTGGAATCCGTGATGCATGAAACATGTTCAGAATATGGAATATCATGGTTATGTAAACAATGAAAAATACTTGTGTATTGGTGAGCATTTGCTTAAAGAGTGTTCTTTGGTGCAAAATATCTGATTTTAGACTGGTGATAGAAAAAACCTATGAAGACAGAGTAAATGTTTCTAGTGTATATATGCCTTGTTTGTTGGATGAAATGTCAGTAATCCACATGCTCACAACTCAGAAACGTATGTTTGTCGACTCGTCATGCATGTAGCATGTACGGAACCTGGAATGCCATGTTGATCAAATTTATGTAAATTACATATCTATTAGTTTGAAATCACTCCAGAAGAATTTTTCTGTGAAATATTCACGAATTCAAACTGGTGTTAGGAAAAACTTGTGAAAATGTGGATACGTTTTTAGATGAAAATATTCGTTTTATAGAGGATGAAAGATCAGTAATCCACATGCTCTCAACTTAGGAATGCATGTTTGTCGAATGCGTAATGCTTGCAGCATGTACGGAAAACGGAATATCATTTTGATGGAATCTATTCAAATTACATATCTATAGTGTAGAATTCGCTCCAAGAGAGTTTTTCTGTGATAAAAGACTGATTCCTGAAACTGGTGATAGGAGGAATCTACAAAGCAAAATACATAATTCAAAGTGCATATGTACCTTCTTTGCTGGTTGAAACATCAGTAATCCACATGTTCACAACTCAGAAATGCATGACTGTGGAATCCGTGATGCATGAAACATGTACAGAGCACGGAACTTCATGATCATGTAAAAAATTTAAATTACATGTGTATCGGTGAGAATTCGTTCAAAGAGTGTTTTTTGGTGAAAAATGTATGATTTTAGAAACTGGTGATAGAAACAACCTCTGAAGTCAGAGTTATCATTTCTAAGTGTATATATGCCTTGTTTGGTGGATGAAAGGTCTGTAATCCACATGCTCACAACTCAGAAATGCATGTTTGTCGACTCCATCATGCATGTAGAATGTACGGACCCCGGAATGCCATGTTGATCAAATTTATGTAAATTACATATCTATTAGGTTGAAATTGCTCCAGAAATATTTTTTTATTTGAAAAACAGACGAATTCGAAACTGGTGTTAGGAAAAATTTGTGAAAATGTGTACACGATTCTAGGTGAAAATATTCCTTTTGTAGAGGATCAATGATCAGTAATCCACATGCTCTCAACTCAGGAATGCATGTTTGTCGAATCCGTCTTGCATGTAGCATGTACGGAACACGGAATATCATGTTGATGGAATCTATTCAAATTACATATCTAAAGGGAAGTATTCGCTCCAAGAGTGTTATTCTGTGATAAATGTATGATTCTTGAAACTGGTGATAGTAAGAAGCTACGAAGCAAAAATAAATATTTCAAAGAGCATAGGTACCTTGTTTGGTGGTTGAAACATCAGTCATCCACATTTTGACAACTCAGAAATGCATGTTTGTGGAATCCATGATGCATGAAACATGTTCGGAACACGGAATGTCATGGTAATGTAAACAATGTAAATTACTTATGTATTGCTGAGTATTCACTCAAAGATTGTTTTTTGGTGCAAAATGTCTGATTTTAGAACCTGGTGATAGAAACAACCTATGAAGTCAGAGTAAATATTTCTAAGTATATATGTGCCATGTTTGTTGCAAGAAAGGTCAGTAATCCACATGCTCACAACTCAGAAACGCATGTTTGTCGACTACGTCATGCATGTAGCTTGTACGGAACCCGTAATGCCATGTTGATCGAATCTATGTAAATTACATATCTATTGTGTAGTATTTGCTCCAGGATAATTTTTCTGTGAAAAATGCTTGAATTCGTAACTGGTGTTGGTAAAATGTTCTGAAATAGTGTATACATTTCTAGATGAAATTATACCTTGTATGGAAGATGGAAGATAAATAATCGACATGCCCTCAACTCAGGAATGCATGTTTGTTGAATCCATCATGCATGTATCGTGTACAGAACACGGAAAATCATGTTGATGGAATCTATTTAAATACATATCTATAGGGTAGAATTCGCTCCAGGAGTGTGTTCTCAGAAAAATTAACCAAATCTAAACTGGTTTTGGGAGAAACCTGCGAATTTCAGTAAAAGTTTCTATATGTAATTATGCCTAGAATAGAGGATGAAAGATCAGTAATCCACCTGCTAACCACAGAGAAATGCATGTTTGTTGAAACTGTCATGCATGGAGCATGTTCGAAACATGGACTGTCATGTTGATTGAATCTATGTAAATCACATATTTATTGGGTAGAATTTCCTCAGGGAGTATTTTTCTGTGAGAAATCTGATTTTTGTTTCTGATGAAAGGAAAAATCTATGAAATCAAATTAAATATTTCTAAGTGCAAATAGGACTCATTTGGCAGATGAAAGATCAATAATACTCCTGCTCACAACTCAGAAATGCAAGTTTGTCAAATCCGTGATGCATGAAGCATGTTCGGATAACGAAATTTCATATTGATGGAATCTTTGTAAACTAGATACCTATTTGTTAGAAATCTCTCCAAAATTATTTTTCTTTCAAAAATCTCTGATTTTTGACTCTGGTGACAGGAAAAAGCTTTGAAATCATAATAAGTAATTCTATGTTCAGATCTGCCTTTTTTGGTGGATGAATTTTCAGGAATCCACATGCTCACAACTCAGAAATGCATGTTTGTCGGATCCATGATGCATGTGTCATGTTCAGACCACGGAAATTCATGTTGATGGAATCTATGTAAATTCCATATCCATTGGTTAATAATCGTTCCAAGAGAATTTTTCTAGGAGAAATTTCTGAGTTTTGATTCTGATGATAGGAAAAATCTACGGTGTGACAGTGAATATTTCAAATTGTAAATATGCCTTGTTTGTTGGATGAAAGATTAGTAATACACATGCTCACAAGTCAGAAATGCATGTTGTTGATTCCGTCATGCATGAAGTGTATCCAGAACACGGAATGTCATGTTGATGGAATCTAATCAAATTACATATCTATAGAGTAGAAATCGCCCCAGGAGGATTTTTCTGTGAAAAATAAACCAATTCGAAACTGGTGTTGGGAAAAACCTGCGAGTATCAGTAAAAGATTCTATATGAAATTATGCCTTTAATTGAGCTGAAAGATGAGTAATCCACCTGCAAACCACAGAGAAATGCATGTTTGTTGAAACTATCACGCATTGAGCATGTTCGGAACATGGAATGTCATTTTGATGGAATCTATGTAAATGACATATCTATTGGGTAGAAATCATTCCAGGAGTATTTTTCTGTGGAAAATTTCTGATTTTTTTTCTGATGAAAGGAAAAATCTACAAAATCAGATTAAATATTTCTAAGAGCAAATATGCTTCGTTTGGCGGATGAAAGATCAATAATCCTCCTGCTCACAACTCAGAAATTCATGTTTGTCAAATCCGTGATGCATGAAGCATGTTTGGATCACGAAATGTCATGTTGATGGAACCTATGTAAACTAGATACCTATTTGTTAGAAATCTCTCCAAAAGTTTTTTTTTCTTTGAAAAATCTCTGATATTTGACTCTGGTGATAGGAAAAAGCTATGAAATCATATTAAATATTTCTGTGTTCAAATCTGCCTTGTTTGGTGGATGAAAGTTCAGGAATACACATGCCCACATCTCAGAAATGCATGTTTTTTGGATCCATCATGCATGAGGCATGTTAGGACCATGGAATTTCATGTTGATGGAATCTATGTAAATTACATATCCATTGGTTAATAATCTCTGCAAGAGAATTTTTCTGTGAGAAATTTCTGATTTTTGATTCTGATGATAGGAAAAATCAACGAAGTCAGAGTGAATATTTCCTAGTGTAAATATGCCATTTTTAATGTATGAATGATCAGTATTCCACATGTTCAAAACTCAGAAATGCATGTTTGTCGAATCTGTCATGTATGTAATATGAACGGACCACGCATATTCATGTGAATGGAATCTATGTAAATTACACATCCATTGGTTAAAAATCGCTCCGAGAGTATTTTTCTGTGGGAAATTTCTGACTTTTGTTTCTCATGATAGGAAAAATCTACGAAATCATATTAAATATTTAAAAGTGCAAATATGCCTCATTTGGCTGATGAAAGATAAATTCTCCACCTGCTCACAACTCAGAAATGCATGTTTGTAGAATCCGTGTTGCATGAAGCATGTTCGGATCACGAAATATCATGTTGAAAGAATTTATGTAAATTGCATACCTATTAGGTAGAAATCTCTCCAAAAGTATTTTTCTGTGAAAAATCTCTGGTTTTTGAATCTGGTGGTAGGAAAAAGCTTTGAAATTATAATAAATATTTCTATGTGCAAATATGCTTTGTTTGGTGGATGAAAGTTCAGGAATCCACATGCTCACAACTCAGAAATGCATGTTTGTCGAATCTGTCATGTATGTAACATGTTCAGACCACGGAATTTCATGTAGATGGAATCTATGTAAATTTCATGTGAATTGGTAAGACTCGCTCGAAAATTATTTTTCAGTGTAAAACGTCTTGATTTAAAAACTGGTGACAGAAAAAAATCTATGAAATATGATTTAATATTTCTAGGTGCAATATGTCTTTTTTGGTGGATGAAAGGTCAGTAATTCACATTGTCACAACTCAGAAATTCATATTTGTCGAAACCATTATGCATAAAATTTGTTTGGAACACGGAATGTCATGGTTATCTAAACTGTGTAAATTACATGTGTATTGGGGAGAATTCGCTCAAAGAGTGTTTTTTGGGGAAAAATGACTGATTTTTGAAACTGGTGATAGAAAAAATCTATGAATTCAGAGTGAATATTTCTACATGTAAATATGCCTTGTTTATTGGATGAAAGATTAGTAATACACATGCTCACAACTCAGAAATGCATGTTGTCGAATCCGTCATGCATGCAGCATGTACGGAATCCGGAATGTCATGTTGATCGAATCTATGTAAATTACATATCTATTGGGTAGAAATGGCTCCAGGAGTATTTTTCTGTGAAAAAAATCTGATTTTAGATTCTGATGAAAGGTAAAATCTGCGAAATCAGATTTAATATATCTAAGTGCAAATATGTCTCATTTGGCGGATGAAAGATAAATAATCCACCTGCTCACAACTGAGAAATGCATGTTTGTCGAATCCGTGATGCATGAAGCATGTTCGGATCACGAAATGTCATGTTGATGGAATCCATGTTAATTACCTACCTATTTGTTAGAAATGTCTCCAAAAGTATTTTTCTGTGAATAATCTCTTATTTTTGAATCTGTTGACAGGAAAAAGCTACGAAATCATATTAAACATTTCTATGGGCAGATATGCCTTTTTTGGTGGATGAAAGTTCAGTAATCCACATGCTGACAACCCAGAAATGCATGTTTGTCGAATCCCTCATGCTTGTAGCATGTTTGTAACACAGAATGACATGTTGAGGGGATCTTTGTAAATTTCATACCTATTTTGTAGAATTCAATCCAGGAGAATTTTTTGTGAAAAATGCACGAATTAGAAACTGGTGTCAAGAAAATCTTGTGAAATTATGTAACCGTTACTAGATGTAAATATGCCTTGTATAAAGGATGAGTGATCATTAATCCACATTCTGTGAAGTCAGAAATGTATGTTTGTCAAATCCGTCATGCATGCAGTATGTAGAACCCGGAATGTCATATTGATCGAATCTATGTAAATTGCATATCTATTGGTTAGAAATGGCACCAGGATTATTTTTCTGTCAAAAATGCACGAATTCGAAACTGTTGTTAGTCAAAAGTTCTGAAATTGTGTACACGTTTCTAGATGAAATTATACCTTGCATAGAGGATGAAAGATCAGTAATCCACATGCCCTCAACTCAGGAATGCATGTTTGTCGAATCCGTCATGCATACAGCGTGTACGGTACACTGAATGTCATGTTCATGGAATCTATTCAAATTACATATCTATAGGGTAGGAACCGCTCCAGGAGTTTTTTTCTGTCAAAAATTAACCAATTCGAAACAGGTGATGGGAAAAATTTGTTAATTTCAGTAAAAGTTTCTATCTGTAATTATGCCTAGAATAGAGGATGAAAGATCAGTAATCCACCTGCTAACCACAGAGAAATTCATGTTTGTCTGATCCATCATGCATGTGGCATGTTCGGACCATGGAATTTCATGTTGATGGAATCTATTTAAATTACATATTCATTGGTTAATAATTGCTTCAAGAGTATTTTTCTGTGAGAAATTTCTGATTTTTGAGTGTGATGATAGGAAAATCTTCGAAGTCAGAGTGAATAATTCTTTGTGTAAATATGCCTTGTTTGGTGTATGAATGATCTGTATTCCACATGCTGAAAACTCAGAAGTACATGTTTGTTGAATCTGTCATGTTTGAAATATGAACGGACCACGAAATTCATGTGAGTGGAATCTATGTAAATTACATATCCATTGGATAATAATCGCTCCAAGTGAATTTTCCTGTGAGAAATTTCTGATTTTTGGTTCTGATGGTAGGAAAATTCTACGAAGTCATAGTGAATATTTCTTAGAGTAAATATGCCTTGTTTGGTGGATGAAAGATCTGTAATCCACATGCTCATAACTCAGAAATGCATCTTGGTCAAATCCGTCATGCATGTAGCATGTTTGGAACATGGAATGTCATGTTGATAGAGTCTATGTAAATGACATATCTATTGGATAGTAATCGTTCCAGGAGTATTTTTCTGTGATAAATTTCTGATTTTTGATTCTGATGAAAGGAAAAATCTACAAAATGAGATTAAATATTTCTAAGTGCAAATATGCCTCATTTAGCGGATGAAAGATCAATACTCCACCTGCTCATATGGCAGAAATGCATGTTTGTCCAATCTGTCATGTATGTAGTATGAATGGACCACGGATATTCATGTGAATGGAATCTATGTAAATTACATATCCATTGGTTAATAATCACTTCAAGAGTATTTTTCTGTGAGAAAGTTCTGATTTTTGAGTTTGATGATCGGAAAAATCTTCGAAGTCAGAGTGAATAATTCTTAGTGTAAATATGTCTTGTTTAGTGTATGAATGATCTGTATTCCACATGCTGAAAACTCAGAAGTACATGTTTGTTGAATCTGTCATGTTTAAATATGAACAGACCACAGATATTCATGTGAATGGAATCTATGTAAATTACATATCCATTGGTTTAATATAGCTCCAAGAGTAATTTTCTGTGAGAAATTTCTGATTTTTATTCTGATGTTCGGAAAAATCTACGAAATCAGATTAAATATTTCAAAGTGCAAATATGCCATGTTTGGTGGTTGAAAGATGAATAATCCACCTGCTCACAACTCAGAAATGCATGTTTGTCGAATCTATCATGTATGTAACATGTTCGGACCACGGAATTTCATGTGGAGGGAATCTATGTAAATTTCATGTTTATTGGTTAGATTCGCCCGAAAATTATTTTTCAGTGTAAAACGTCTTGTTTTTCAAACTGCTGATAGAAAAAATCTACGAAATATGATTTAATATTTCTAGGTGCAATATGCCTTTTTTGGTGGATTAAAGATCAGAAATTTACACTGTCACAACTCAGAAATTCATGTTTGTCGAATCCGTGATGCATGAAATTTGTTTGGAACACGGAATGTCATGGTTATCTAAACAGTGTAAATTACATGTGTATTGTGGAGAATTTGGTCAAAGAGTGTTTTTTAGTGAAAAATGACTGATTTTTGAAACTGATGATAGAAAAAATCTACAAATTCAGAGTGAATATTTCTAAGTGCAAATATGCCTCGTTTGGTGGATGAAAGATCAATAGTCCACCTGCTCACAACGCAGAAATGCATGTTTGTCGGATCCATCATGCATGTGGCATGTTCGGACCATGGAATTTCATGTTGATGGAATCTATGTAAATTACATATCCATTGGTTAATAATCGCTCCAAGAGTATTTTTCTGTGAGAAAATTCTGATTTTTGATTCTGATGATGGGAAAAATCTACGAAGTCAGAGTGAATATTTCTTAGTGTAAATATACCTTGTTTGGTGTATGAAAGAACTGTAATCCACATGCTCATAACTCAGAAATGCATCTTGGTCAAATCCGTCATGCACGTAGCATGTTCGGAACGTTGAATGTCATGTTGATAGAATCTATGTAAATGACATATCTATTAGGTAGAAATTGCTCCAGGATTCTTTTTCTGTGAAAAATGCACAAATTCGAAACTATTGTTGGGAAAACCTGCGAATTTCAGAAAAACATTCTATATGTAATTATACATAGAATAGAAGATGAAAGATCAGTAATCCACCTGCTAACCACAGAGAAATGCATGTTTGTTGAAACTATCATGCATGGAGCATGTTGAGAACGTGGAATGTCATGTTGATGGAATCTATGTAAATGACATATCTATTGGGAAGAAATCGCCCCAGGAGTATTTCTGTGAAAAATTCTGATTTTTGATTCTGATGAAAGGAAAAATCTACCGAATCAGATTAAATATTTCTAAGTGCAAATATGCCTCGTTTGGCCGATGAAAGATCAATAATCCTCCTGCTCACAACTCAGAAATGCATGTTTGTCGAATCCGTGATGCATGAATCATGTTTGAATCACGAAAAGTCATGTTGATGAAATCCATGTAAATTACATACCTATTTGTTAGAAATCTCTGCAAAAGTATTTTTCTGTGAAAAATCTCTTGTTTTTCAATCTGTTGACAGGAAAAAGCTTCGAAATCATATTAAATATTTCTATGTGCATATATGCCTTTTTTGGTGGATGATAGTTCAGTAATCCACATGCTCACAACTCAGAAATGCATGTTTGTCGAATCCTTCATGCTTGCAGCATTTTTGGAACAAGAATGACATGTTGAGGGAATCTTTGTAAATTTCATACCTATTTTGAAGAATTCCCTCCAGGAGTAATTTTTTGTGAAAAATGCATGAATTAGAAACTCATGTCAGGAAAAACTTGTGAAATGATGTAAACATTACTAGATGTAAATATGCCTTATTTAAAGGATGAGTGATCATTAACCCACATTCTGTGAACTCAGAAATGCATGTTTGTCGAATCCATCATGCATGCACCAGGTACGGAACCCGGAATGTCACGTTGATCGAATCTATGTAAATGACATATCTATTGGGTAGAAATCGCTCCAGGAGTATTTTTCAGTGAAATATTCTGATTTTTGATTCTGATGAAAGTAAAAATCTACGAAATCAGATTAAATATTTCTAAGTGCAAATATGCCTTGTTTGACCGATGAAAGGTCTATAATCCTCCTGCTAACAACTCAGAAATGCATGTTTGTCGAATCCGTGATGCACGAAGCATATTGGATCACGAAATGTCATGTTGA
This sequence comes from Vicugna pacos, assembly GCF_048564905.1. Taxonomy (NCBI): domain Eukaryota; kingdom Metazoa; phylum Chordata; class Mammalia; order Artiodactyla; family Camelidae; genus Vicugna; species Vicugna pacos. The sequence continues at coordinate 28,012,535 of NW_027328741.1, forward strand.
TGTAATCCATGTAAATTACATACCTATTTGTTAGAAATCTCTGCAAAAGTATTTTTCTGTGAAAAATCCCTTATTTTTCAATCTGTTGACTGGAAAAATCTTTGAAATCATATTAAATATTTCTATGTGCAAGTATGCCTTTTTTGGTGGATGATAGTTCAGTAATCCACATGCTCACAACTCAGAAATGCATGTTTGTCGAATCCTTCATGCTTGCAGCATGTTTAGAACACAGAATGACATGTTGAGGGAATCTTTGCAAATTTCATACCTATTTTGTAGAACTCCCTCCAGGAGTATTTTTTGTGAAAAATGCATGAATTAGAAACTCGTGTCAGGAAAAACTTGTGAAATGATGTAAACATTACTAGATGTAAGTATACCTTGTATAAAGGATGAGTGATCATTAACCCACTTTCTGTGAACTCAGAAATGCATGTTTGTCAAATCCGTCATGCATGCCCCAGGTACGGAACCCAGAATATCACGTTGATCGAATCTATGTAAATGACATATCTATTGGGTAGAAATTGCTCCAGGATTATTTTTCTGTGAAAAATACACGAAAACGAAACTGGTGTTGGTAAAAGTTCTGAAATTGTGTACACGTTTCTAGATGAAATTATACCTTGTATAGAGGATGAAAAATCAGCAATCCACAAGGCCTCAACTCAGGAATGCATGTTTGTCGAATCTGTCATGCATGTAGCATGTACAGAACATGGAATATAATGTTTTGGAATCTATTCACATTACATATCTATAGGGTTGAAATCACTCAAGGAGGGTTTTTCTGTGAAAAATTAACCAATTCAAAACTGGTGTTGGGAAAAACCAGCGAATTTCAGTAAAAGTTTCCATATGTAATTATGCCTAGAATAGAGGATGAAAGCTCAGTAATCCTCCTGCTAACCACAGAGAAATGCATGTTTGTTGAAACTATCACGCATGGAGCATGTTCGGAACGTGGAATATCATGTTGATGGAATCTATGTAAATGACCTATCTATAGTTTAGAAATCGCTCCAGGAGTATTTTTCTGTGAAAAATTTCTGATTTTTGATTCTGATGAAAGGAAAAAATCTATGAAATCAGATTATGTATTTCTAAGAGCAAATATGCCTCGTTTGGTGGATGAAAGATCAATAATCCTCCTGCTCACAACTCAGAAATGCATGTTTGTCAAATCCATGATGCATGAAGCATGTTTGGATCACGAAATATCATGTTGATGGAATCTATGTAAACTAGATACCTATTTGTTAGAAATCCCTCCAAAAGTATTTTTCTTTGTAAAATCTCTGATTTTTGAATCTGGTGGTAGGAAAAATCTCCGAAATCATATTAAATATTTCTATGCTCAAATCTGCGTTGTTTGGAGAATGAAATTTCAGGAATCCACATGCTCACAGCTGAGAAATCCCTGTTTGTCGGATCCATCATACATGTGGCATGTTTGGACCATGGAATTTCATATTGAAGGAATCTATGGAAATTACATATCCATTGGTTAATAATCGCTCCAAGAGTATTTTTCTATGAGAAATTTCTGATTTTTGATTTTGATGGTAGGAAAAATCTACGAAGTCTGAGTAAATATTTCTTAGTATAAATATGCCTTTTTTGGTGGATGAAAGATCTGTAATCCACAACCTCATAACTCAGAAATGCATGTTGGTCAAATCCATCATGCATGTAACATGTTCGGAACTTGGAGTGTCATTTTGAAAGAATCTATGTAAATGACATATCTATTGGGTAGAAATTGCTCCAGGAGTATTTTTCTGTGGTATATTTCTGATTTTTGATTCTGATTAAAGGAAAAATCTACGAAATCAGATTAAATATTTCTAAGTGCAAATATGCCTCGTTTGGTGGATGAAAGATCAATACTCCACCTGCTCACAACTCAGAAATGCATGTTTGTCGAATCTGTAATCTATGTAGTATGAACAGACCACAGATATTCATGTGAATGGAATCTATATAAATTACATATACATTGGTTAAAAATCGCTCCAAGTGTATTTTTCTGTGAGAAATTTCTGATTTTTGATTCTGATGAAAGGAAAAATCTACGAAATCAGATTAAATATTTCAAAGTGCAAATATGCCTCGTTTGGCGGCTTAAAGATCAATAATCCTCCTGCTCACAACTGAGAAATGCATGTTTGTCAAATCCGTGATGCATGAAGCATGTTCGGATCACGAAATGTCATGTTGATGGAATCCCTGTAAATTACATCCATATAAGTTAGAAATCTCTCGAAAAGTATTTTTCTGTGAAAAATCTCTTATTTTTCAATCTGTTGACAGGAAAAAGCTTCGAAATCATATTAAATATTTCTATGTGCAAATATGCCTTTTTTGGTGGATGATAGTTCGGTAATCCACATGCTCACAACTCAGAAATGCATGTTTGTTGAATCCTATATGCTTCCAGCATGTTTGGAACACAGAATGACATGTTGAGGGAATCTTTGTAAATTTCATATCTATTTTGTAGAATTCCCTGCCAGAGAATTTTTTTCTTAAAAATGCATGAATTAGAAACTCATGTCAGGAAAAACTTGTGAAATGATGTAAACATAACTAGATGAAAATATGCCTTGTACAAAGGATGAGTGATCATTAATCCACTTTCTGTGAACTCAGAAATGCATGTTTGTCAAATCGGTCATTCATGCAGCATGTATGGAACCCGGAATGTTTTGTTGATCGAAAATATGTAAATTACATACCTAATTGTTAGAAATCTCTCCAAAAGTATATTTTTGTGAAAAACATCAGATTTTTGAATCTGGTCATAGGAAAAATGTACAAAGTTAGAGTGAATCTTTCTCAGGCTGTATATGCCTTTTTTGGTGTATGAATCAACAGTATTCTACATGCTCAAAACTCAGAAATGTTTGTCAAATCCATCATGCATGTAGCACGAATTGAACACGGAATGACATGTTGATGGAATCTATGGAATTCACAGGTCTATAAGGTAGAATTCGCTCCAAGAGGATTTTTCTGTGAAAAAAGTCTGATTTTTGAAACTGGTGATAGGAAAAAGCTGAGATGTCTGAGTTAAAATTTCTTAGCGTAAATATGCTTTGGTGGATGAAAAATATTTAATCCACATACTCACAACTCAGAAATGTATGTTTGTCAAATCTGTCTTGTATGTAACATTTTCGGACCACGGAATTTCATGTGGATGGAATCTATGTAAATTTCATGTGAATTGGTTAGACTCGCTCAAAAATTATTTTTCAGTGTAAAACGTCTTGTTTTTCAAACTGGTGATAGAAAAATCTATGAAATATGATTTAATATTTCTAGGTGCAATATGTATTTTTTGGTGGATGAAAGGTCAGTAATTCACATTGTCACAACTCAGAAATTTATGTTTCTCGAGTCTGTGATGCATGAAATTTGTTTGGAACACGGAATGTCATGGTTATCTAAACTCTGTAAATTACATATGTATTGGGGAGAATTCACTCATAGAGTGTTTTTTGGTGATAAATGACTGATATTTAAAACCAGTGAAAGAAAAATCTACGAATTCAGAGTGAATATTTCTAAGTGAAAACATGCCTTGTTTGTTGGATGAGATTAGTAATACACATGCTCACAACTCAGAAATGCATGTTGTCAAATCCATCATGCATGCAGCATGTACAGAACCCGGAATATCATGTTGATCGAATCTATGTAAATGACAAATCTATTGGGTAGAAATGCTCCAGGAGTATTTTTCTGTGAAAAATTTCTGAATTTTGATTATGATGAAAGGAAAAATCTACGAAATCTGATTAAGTATTTCTAAGTGCAAATATGCCTCGTTTGGAGGACGAAAGATCAATATTCCTCCTGCTCACAACTCAGAAATGCATGTTTGTCGAATCCATGATGCATGAAGCATGTTCGGATCACGAAAAGTCATATTGATGGAATCTATGTAAACTGGATACCTATATGTTAGAAATCTGTCCAAAAGTATTTTTCTTTGAAAAATATCTAATTTTTGAATCTGGTGATAGGAAAAAGCTATGAAATCTTATTAAATAATTGTATGTTCAAATCTGCCTTTTTTGGTCGATGAAAGTTCAGGAATTCACATGCTCACATCTGTGAAATTCATGTTTGTCGAATCCTACATGCTTGCAGCATGTTTGGAACACAGAATGACATGTTGAGGGAATCTTTGTAAATTTCATACCTATTTTGTAGGATTCCCTCCAGGACTATTTTTTTGTGAAAAATGCACGAATTAGAAACTGGTGTCAGGAAAACTTGTGAAATTACGTAAATGTTACTAGATGTAAATATGCCTTGTTTAAAGGATGAGTGATAATTAATCCACATTCTGTGAGCTCAGAGATGCATGTTTGTCGAATCCGTCATGCATGCAGCATGTACAGAAACCAGAATGTCATGTTGATTGAATGTTTGTAAATTACATATCTATTTGGCGAAATTGCTCCAGAATTATTTTTCTGTGAAAAATGCACGAAATCAAAACTGGTGCTGGTAAAATGTGCTGAAATTGTGTACACGCTTCTAGATGAAATTATACCTTGTATAGAGGATGAAAGATCAGCAATCCACATGCCCTCAACTCAGGAATGCATGTTTGTTGACTCCATCATGCATGTAGCATGAATGGAACACGGAATGACATGTTGTTGGAATCTATGTAAATCACATATCTACAATGTAAAATTTGCTTCAGGAGGATTTTTCTATGAAAAAACTCTGATGTTTGAAACTGGTGATAGGAAAAATCTAAGAAGTCAGAGTTAATATTTCTTAGCCTAAATATGCTTTGGTGAATGAAAAATAAGTAATCCACATACTCACAACTCAGAAATGCATGTTTGTCGTATCTTCCATGTATGTAACATGTTTGGACCATGGAATTTCATGTGGATGGAATCTATGTAAATTTCATGTGTATTGGTAAGAATTCGCTCTAAAATTGTTTTTCAGTGTAAAACGTCTTGTTTTTCAATCTGGTGATAGAAAAAATCAACGAAATATGATTTAATATTTCTAGGTGCAATATGCCTTTTTTGGTGGATGAAAGATCAGTAATTCACATTGTCACAACTCAGAAATTCATGTTTCTCAAAACCGTGATGTATGAAATTTGTTTGGAACATGGAATGTCATGGTTATCTAAACTGTGTAAATTGTATTGGGGAGTGTTCGCTCAAAGAGTGTTTTTTGGTGAAAAATGACAGATTTTTGAAGCTGGTGATAGAAAAAATCTACGAATTCAGAGTGAATATTTCTAAGTGTAGATTTGAATTGTTTGTTGGATGAAAGATTAGTAATACACATGCTCACAACTCAGAAATGCATGTTGTCGAAACCATCATACATGCAACATGTACGGAACCCGGAATTTCAGTTTATAGAATCTATGTAAATGATATATCTATTGGGTAGAAATCGCCCCAGGAGTATTTTTTGTGAAAAATTTCTGATTTTTGATTCTGATGAAAGGAAAAATCTACGAAAACAGATTGAATAATTCTAAGTGCAAATATGCCTCATTTGTCAGATGAAAGATCAATAATCCACCTGCTTACAACTGAGAAATGCATGTTTGTCGAATCCATGATGCATGAAATTTGTTTAGAACACGAAATGTCTTTGATATCTAAATTGTGTAAATTACATGTGTATTGGGGAGAGTTCACTCAAAGATTATTTTTGGTGAAAAATGACAGATATTTTAAACTGGTGAGAGAAAAAATCTACGAATTAAGAGTGAACACATGTAAGTGTAAATATGCCTTGTTTGAAGAAAGATAAGTAATACACATGCTCACAACTCAGAAATGCATTTTGTCGAATCCATCATGCTTGCAACATGTATGGAACCTGGAACGTCATGTTGATCGAATCTATGTAAATTACATATCTATTGGGCAGAAATCGCTCCAGGAGTATTTTTCTGTGAAAAATTTCTGATTTTTGATTCTAATGAAAGAAAAAATCTACGAAATAAGATTAAATAACTCTAAGTGCAAATATGCCTCTTTTGGCAGATGAAAGATCAATAATCCTCCTGCTCACAACTCAGAAATGCATGTTTGTTGAATCTCTGATGCATGTACTTGTTCGGAACACGGAATGTCATGTTGATTGAATCTATGTAAATTACATACCTAATTGTTACAAATCTCTCCAAAAGTATATTTTTGTGAAAAATGTGTGATTTTTGAATCTGGTCATAGGAAAAATCTACGAAGTTAGAGTCAATATTTCCCAGTTTGTATATGCCTTTTTTCGTGTATGAATGATCAGTATTCCACATGCTCAAAACTCAGAAATGCTTTTTTGTCAACTCCATCATGCATATAGCATGAATGGATCATGGAATGACATGTGGATGGAATCTATGTAAATCACATATCTACAAGGTAGAATTCGCTCCAAGAGGATTTTTCTGTGAAAGTAGTCTGATTTTTGAAACTGGTGATAGGAAAAAGCTAAGAAGTCAGAGTTAATATTTCTTAGCGTAAATATGCTTTGGTGGATGAAAAATATGTAATCCACATACTCACAACTCAGAAATGCATGTTTGTCGAATCTGTCACTTATGTAACATGCTCGGACCACGGAATTTCATGTGGATGGAATCTATGTAAATTTCATGTGTATTGGTTAGACATTGCTCGAAAATTATTTTTCAGTGTAAAACGTCTTGTTTTTCAAACTGGTGATAGAAAAATTCTACAAAATATCATTTAATATTTCTAGGTGCAGTATGCCTTTTTGGTGGATGAAAGATCTGTAATTCACATTGACACAACTCAGAAATTCATGTTTGTCGAATCCGTGATGCATGAAATTTGTTTGGAACTCGGAATGTCATGGTTATCTAAATTGTGTAAATTACATGTGTATTGGGGAGAGTTCACTCAAAGAATGTTTTTTGGTGAAAAATGACAGATATTTGAAGCTGGTGATGGAAAAAATCTACGATTTCAGAGTGAATATATCTAAGTGTAAACATGCCTTGTTTGACGAAAGATTAGTAATACACATGCTCACAACTCAGAAATGCATTTTGTCGAATCCATCATGCTTACAACATGTATGGAACCCGGAACGTCATGTTGATCGAATCTATGTAAATTACATATCTATTGGGCAGAAATCGCTCCAGGAGTATTTTCCTGTGAAAAATTTCTGATTTTAGATTCTGATGAAAGCAAAAAACTATGAAACCAGATTTAATAATTTGAAGTGGAAATATGCTTTGTTTGGCAGATGAAAGATCAAAAATCCACCTGCTCACAACTGACAAATGCATGTTTGTCGAATCCGTGATGCATGAAGCATGTTCGGATCACGACATGTCATGTTGTTGGAATCTATGTAAACTAGATTACTATTTGTTAGAAATCTCTCCAAAAGTATATTTTTGTGAAAAATGTGTGATTTATGAATCTGGTTATAGGAAAAATCTAAGAAGTTAGAGTAAATATTTCTCAGTGTGTATATGCCTTTTTTGGTGTATGAATGATCAGTATTTCACATGCTCAAAACTCAGAAATGCTTTTTTGTCAACTCCATCATGCATGTAGCACGAATGGAACACGGAATGACATGTGGATGGAATCTATGTAAATCACATATCTACAAGGTAGAATTCGCTCCAAGAGGATTTTTCAGTGAAAAAAGTCTGATTTTTGAAACTGGTGTTAGCAAAAAGCTAAGAAGTCAGAGTTAATATTTCTTAGGGTAAATATGCTTTGGTGGATGAAAAATAAGTAATTCACATACTTACAACTCAGAAATGCATGTTTGTCGTATCTTCCATGTATGTAACTTGTCCAGACCACGGAAATTCATGTGGATGGAATCTATGTAAATTTCATGTGTATTGGTAAGACATCACTCGAAAATTATCTTTCAGTGTAAAATGTCTTGTTTTTCAAACTGGTGAAAGAAAAAATCTACGAAATATGATTTAGTATTTCCAAGTGCAATATGCCTTTTTTGGTGGATGAAAGATCAGTAATACACATGTCACAACTCAGAAATTCATGTTTCTCGAATCCATGATGCATGAAATTTGTTTGGAACACGGAATGTCATGGTTCTCTAAACTGTGTAAATTACATGTGTATTGGGGAGAATTCGCTCCAAGAGTGTTCTTTGGTGAAAAATGACAGATTTTTCAAACTGGTGATAGAAAAAATCTACGAATTCAGAGTGAATATTTCTAAGTGCAAATATGCCTTGTTTGGCAGATAGAAGATCAATAATCCACCTGCTCACAACTGAGAATTGCATGTTTGTCGAATCCGTGATGCATGAAGCATGTTCGGATGACGAAATATCATTTTGATGGAATCCATGTAGATTACATACCTATTTGTTAGAAATTTCTGAAAAAGTATTTTTTCTGGGAAAAATCTCTTATTTTTGAATCTGTTGACAGGAAAAAGCTACGAAATCATATTAAATATTTCTATGTGCAAATATGCCTTGTTTGGTGGCTGATAGTTCAGTAATCCACATGCTCACAACTCAGAAATGCATGTTTGTTGAATCCTTCATGCTTGCACCATGTTTGGAACACAGAATGACATGTTGAGGGAATCTTTGCAAATTTCATACCTATTTTGTAGAATTCCCTCCAGGAGTATTCTTTTGTGAAAAATGCACGAATTAGAAACCAGTGTCAGAAAAAATTTGTGAAATTATGAAAACATTACTTGATGTAAATATGCCTTTTATAAAGGATGAGTGATCATTAATCCACATTCTGTGAACTCAGAAAAGCATGTTTGTCGAATTCATCATGCATGCAGCATGTACGGAACCCGGAATGTCATGTTGATCGAATCTATGTAAATTACATATCTATTGGGTAGAAATTTCTCCAGGATTATTTTTCTGTGAAAAATGCACGAATTCAAAACTGGTGTTGGTAAAAAGTTCTGAAACTGTGTACATGTTTGTAGATGAAATTATACCTTGTATAAAGGATGAAAGATCAGTAATCCACATGCCCTCAACTCAGGAATGCATGTATGTCGAATCTGTCATGCATGTAGCGTGTACGGAACATGGAATATCATGCTGATTGAATCTATTCAAATTACATATATATAGGTTAGAAATCGCTCCAGGAGGGTTTTTCTGTAAAAGAATAACCAATTCAAAACTGGTGTTGGGAAAAACCTGCGAATTTCAGTAAAAGTTTCTATATGTATTTATGCCTAGAATAGAGGGTGAAAGATCAGTAATCCACCTGCTAACCAGAGAAATTCATGTTTGTTGAAACTATCATGCATGGAGCATGTTCAGAACGTGGAATGTCATGTTGATGGAATATATGTAAATGACATATCTATAGGCTAGAAATCGCTACAGGAGTATTTTTCTGTGAAAAATTTCTGATTTTTGATTTGATGAAAGGAAAAATCGACGAAATCAGATTAAATATTTCTAAGTGCCAGTATGCCTCCTTTGGCAGATGAAAGATCAATAATCCTCCTGCTCAAAAGTCAGAAATGCATGTTTGTCAAATCCGTGATGCATGAAGCATGTTCGGATCACGAAATATCATGTTGATGCAATCTATGTAAACAAGATACCTATTTGTTAGAAATCTCTCCAAAAGTATTTTGCTTTGAAAAATCTCTGATTTTTGAACCTGGTGATAGGAAAAAGCTACAAAATCATATTAAATAATTCTATTTTCAAATCTGTCTTGATTGGTCGATGAAAGTTCAGGAATCCACATGCACACAACTGAGAAAATCATGTTTGTCGGATCCATCATGCATGTGGCATGTTCAGACCACGGAATTTCATGTTGATGGAATCTATGTATATTACATATCCATTGGTTAATAATCACTCCAAGAGTATTTTTCTATGAGAAATTTCTGATTTTTGATTCTGATGATAGGAGAAACCTATGAAGTCAGAGTGAATATTTCTTAGTGTAAATATGCCTTGTTTGGTGGATGAAAGATCTGTAATCCACAACCTCATAACTCAGAAATGCATCTTGGTCAAATCCTTTATGCACGTAGCATGATCGAAATGTGGAATGTCATGTTGATAGAATCTATGTAAATTACATATCTATCGGGTATAAAGCGCCCCAGGAGTATTTTTCGTGAAAAATTTCTGATTTTTGATTCTGATGAAAGGTAAAATCTACAAAATCAGATTAAATATTTCTAAATGCAAATATGCCACGTTTGGCAGATGAAAGATCAATACTCCTCCTGCTTACAACTGAGAAATGCATGTTTGTGGAATCCGTGATGCATGAAGCATGTTCGGATCACGAAATTTCATGTTGATGGAATCTATGTAAACTAGATACCTATTTGTTAGAAATCTCTCCAAAAGTATTTTGCCTTGAAAACTCTCTGATTTTTGAATCTGGTGATAGGAAAAAGCTACGAAATCATATTAAATATTTCTATGTACAAATCTGCCTTGTTTGGTGGATGAAATTTCAGGAATCCACATGCTCACAACTCAGAAATGCATGTTTGTCAGATCCATCATGCCTGTGACATGTTTGGACCACGAAAGTTCATGTTGATGGAATCTATGTAAATTATATATCCATTGGTTAATAATCGCTCCAAGAGTATTTTTCTGTGAGAAAATTCTGACTTTCGATTCTGATGGTAGGAAAAATCTACGAAATCAGATTAAATATTTCTAAGTCCAAATATGCCTCTTTTGGAGGATGAAGATCAATTCTACACCTGCTCACAACTCAGAAATGCATGTATGTCGTATCTGTCATGTATGTAGTATGAATGGGCCACGGATATTCATCTGAATGGAATCTATGTAAATTACATATCCATTGGTTAATAATCGCTTCAAGAGTATTTTTCTGTGAGAAATTTCTGATTTTTGATTCTGATGATAGGAAAAATCTACGAAATCAGATTAAATAATTCAAAGTACAAATATGCCTCGTTTGGCAGATGAAAGATCAATACTCCACCTGCTCACAACTCAGAAATGCATGTTTGTCAAATCTGTGTTGCATGAAGCATGTTCGGATCACGAAAAATCATGTTGAAAGAATCTATGTAAATTTCATACCTATTAGAAATCTCTTCAAAAGGATTTTTCTGTGAAAAATCTCTGATATTTGAATCTGGTGGTAGGAAAAATCTTTTAAATAATATTAAATATTTCTATGTGCAAATATGCTTTGGTGGATGAAAATTCAGTAATCCACATGCTCACAACTCAGGAATGAATGTTTGTCAAATCTCTGATGGATGTACTTGTTCGGAACATGGAATGTCATGTTGATGGAATCTATGAAAATTACATAGCTAATTGTTAGAAATCTCTCCAAAAGTATATTTATGTTCAAAATGTGTGATTTTTGAATCTGGTCGTAGGAAAAATCTACGAAGTTAGAGTAAATATTTCTCAGAGTGCATATGCCTTTTTTGGTGTTTGAATGATCAGTATTCCACATGTTCAACTCAGAAATGCTTGTTTGTCTAATCCATTATGCATGTAGCACGAATGGAACACGGAATGACATGTTGATGGAATCTATGTAAATCACATATCTACAAGGTAGAATCGCTCCATGAGGATTTTTCAGTAAAAAATGTCTGATTTTTGATTCTGATGAAAGTAAAAATCTACGAAATCAGATTTAATATTTCTAAGTGCAAATATGCCTCGTTTGGCAGATAGAAGATCAATAATCCACCTGCTCACAACTGAGAAATGCATGTTTGTTGAATCCGTGATGCATGAAGCATGTTCGGATCACAAAATATCATGTTGAAGGAATCCTTGTAATTACATACCTATTTGTTAGAAATCTCTCCAAAAGAATTTTTCTGGGAAAAATCTCTTATTTTTGAATCTGTTGACAGGAAAAAGCTACGAAATCATATTAAATATTTCTATGTGCAAATATGCCTTTTTTGGTGTATGAAAGTGCAGTAATCCACATGCTCACAACTCAGAAATGCATGTTTGTTGAATCCTACATGCTTGCAGCATGTTTGGAACACAGAATGACATGTTGAGGGAGTCTTTGTAAATTTCATACCTGTTTTGTAGAATTCCTTCCAGGAGTAGTTTTTTGTGAAAAATACATGAATTAGAAACTGGTGTCAGGAAAAACTTGTGAAATTATGTAAACGTTACAAGATGTAAATATGCCTTGTACAAAGGATGAGTGATCATTAATCCACATTCTGTGAACTCAGAAATGCATGTTTGTCGATTCCGTCATGCATGCAGCATGTACGGAACCCAGAATGTCATGTTGATCGAATCTACGTAAATTACATATCAATTGGTTAGAAATTGCTCCAGGATTATTTTTCTGTGAAAAATGCACAAATTTGAAACTGGTGTTGGTAAAAAGTTCTGAAATTGTGTACACGTTTCTAGACGAAATTATACCTTGTATAGGGGATGAAATATCAGAAATCCACATGCCCTGAACTCAGGAAAGCATGATTGTCAATTCTGTGATGCATGAAGTGTGTACGGAGCATGGAATATCATGTTGATGGAATCTATTAAAATTACTTATCTATAGGGTAGAAATCGCTAAAGGAGGTTTTTTTTGTGAAAAATTAACCAACTCGAAACTGGTGTTGGGAAAAACCTGCGAATTTTAGTAAAAGTTTCTATATGTAATTATGCCTAGAATAGAGGATGAAAGATCAGTAATCCACCTGCTAATCACAGAGAAATGCATGTTTGTTGAAACTATAATGCATGTAGCATGTTCGGAACAGAGAATGTCATGTTGATGGAATCTATGTAAATTACATACCTATTTGTTAGAAATCTCTCAAAAATTATTTTTCAGGGAGAAATGTATGATTTTTGAATCTGGTGCTGGGAAAAACCTATGAAGTCAGTGTAAATATTTCTTAGTGTAAATATGCCTTATTTGGTGGATGAAAGATCATTAATCCACATGCTCACAACTCAGAAATGCGTGTTTGTCGGATCCATCATGCATGTAGCATGTTCGGACCACGGAATTTCATCTTGAAGGAATCCATGTAAATTACATATCCATTGGTTAAAAATCGCTCCAAGAGTAATTTTCTGTGAGAAATTTCTGCTTTTTGATTCTGATGATAGGAAAAATCTATGAAGTCAGAGTGAATATTACTTAGTGTAAATATGCCTTGTTTGGTGGATGAAAGATCTGTAATCCACAAGAACATAATTCAGAAATGCATCTTTGTCAAATCCATCATGCATGTACCATGTTCGGAATGTGGAAGGTCATGTTGATAGAATCTATGTAAATGAGATATCTATTGGGTAGAAATCTCTCCAGAAGTATTTTTCTGTGAAAAACTTCTGATTTTTGATTCTGATGAAAGGAAAAATCTATGAAATCAAATTAAACATTTCAAAGTGCAAACACGCCTAATTTGGCGCATGAAAGATTAATAATCCACCTGCTCACAACTCAGAAATGCATGTTTGTCAAATCCTTGTTGCATGAAGCATGTTCGGATCACAACATTTCATGTTGATGGAATCTATGCAAATTAAATACCTATTTTTTAGAAATCTCTAAAAAAGTATTTTTCTGTGAAATATCTCTGATTTTTGAATCTGGAGATAGAAACAAATCTATTAAATCATATTAAATATTTCTATGTGCAAATAAGCCTTGTTTGGTGTATGAATGATCTGTATTACACATGCTCATAACTCAGAAATGCATGTGTGTCGGATCCATCATGCATGTAACATGTTCGGACCACGGAATTTCACATTGAAGGAATCTATGTAAATTACATATCCATGGGTTAAAAAACGCTTCAAGAGTATTTTTCTGTGAAAAATTTTAAATTTTTGATTCTGAAGATTGAAAAAATCTACGAAGTCAGAGTGAATATTTCTTAGGGTTAATATGCCCTGTTTGGTGGAAGAAAGATCTGTAATCCAAATGCTCATATGTCAGAAATGCATCTTTGTCTAAACCGTCATGCATGTAGCATGTTTGGAATGTGGAATGTCATGTTGATAGAATCTATGTAAATGACATATCTATTGTGTAGAAATCGCTCCAGGAGTATTTTTCTGTGAAAAAATTCTAATTTTTGATTCTGATGAAAGGAAAAATTTACAAAATCATATTAAATATTTCTAAGAGCAAATATGCCTTGTGTGGTGGGTGAAAGATCAATAATCCACCTACTCACTACTCAGAAAGGCATGTTTGTCGAATCCATGATGCATGAAGCAAGTTCGGATCACGAAATGTCATGTTGATGGAATCTATGTAAATTATATACCTATTTGTTAGAAATCTCTCCAAAAGCATTTTTCTGTGAAAAATCTCTGATTTTTGAATCTGGTGATAGGAAAAACTCTGAAATCAGATTGAATATTTCTATGTGCAATTATGCCTTGTTTGGTGGATGAAAGTTCAGTAATCCACATGCTCACAAATCAGAAATGTATGTTTGTCAAATCCTTCATGCTTGCAGCATGTTTGGAACACAGAATGTCATGTTGATGGAATCTATGTAAATTACATACCTATTTATTAGAAATCTCTCAAAAATTATTTTTCAGGGAGAAATGTATGATTTTTGAATCTGGTGCTGGGAAAAACCTATGAAGTCAGTGTAAATATTTCTTAGTGTAAATATGCCTTATTTGGTGGAAGAAAGAACATTAATCCACATGCCCACAATTCAGAAATGCGTGTTTGTCGGATCCATCATGCATGTAGCATGTTCTGACCACGGAATTTCATGTTGAATGAATCTATGTAAGTTACATATCCATTGGTTAAATATCGCTCCAAGAGTATTTTTCTGTGAGAAATTTCTGCTTTTTGATTCTGATGATAGGAAAAATCTACGAAGTCAGAGTGAATATTACTTAGTGTAATTATGCCTTGTTTGGTGGATGAAAGATCTGTAATCGACATGATCATAACTCAGAAATGCATCTTTGTGTCATCCGTCATGCATGTACCATGTTCGGAATGTGGAATGTCATGTTGATAGAATCTATGTAAAAGACTTATCTATTGGGTAGAAATCTCTCCAGAAGTATTTTTTTGTAAAAAACTTCTGATTTTTGATTCTGATGAAAGGAAAAATCTACGAAATCTGATTAAATATTTCAAAGTGCAAATACGCCTCGTTTGGCATATGAAAGATTAATAATCCACCTGGTCACAACTCAGAAATTCATGTTTGTCAAATCATTGATGCATGAAGCATGTTCAGATCACGACATTTCATGTTGATGGAATCTATGCAAATTATATACCTATTTGTTAGAAATCTCTAAAAAAGTATTTTTCTGTGAAATATCTCTGATTTTTGAATCTAGTGATAGAAAAAATCTATGAAAGTATATTAAATATTTCTATGTGCAAATATGCCTTGTTTGGTGGACGAAAGTTCAGTAATTCACATGCTCATAACTCAGAAATGCATGTTTGTCGGATCCATCATGCAAGTAGCATGTCCAGACCACGGAATTTCACGTAGAACGAATCTATGTAAATTACATATCCATGGGTTAAAAAACACTTCAAGAGTATTTTTCTGTGAAAAATTTTAAATTTTTGATTCTGAAGTTTGAAAAAATCTACGAAGTCAGAGTGAATATTTCTTAGTGTTAATATGCCCTGTTTGGTGGATGAAAGATCTGTAATCCACATGCTCATATGTCAGAAATGCATCTTTGTCTAAACCATCATGCATGTAGCATGTTTGGAAAGTGGAATGTCATGTTGATAGAATCTATCTAAATTACATATCTATTGAGTAGAAAGCGCCCCAGGAGTATTTTTCGTGAAATATTACTGATTTTTGATTCTGATGAAAGGTAAAATCTACAAAATCAGATTAAATATTTCTAAGTGCAAATATGCCTCGTTTGGCAGATGAAAGATCAATACTCCTCCTGCTTACAACTGAGAAATGCATGTTTGTGGAATCCGTGATGCATGAAGCATGTTCAGATCACGAAATGTCATGTTGATTGAATGTATGTAAACTAGATACCTATTTGTTAGAAATCTCTCCAAAAGTATATTGCTTTGAAACATCTTTGATTTTTGAACCTGGTGATAGGAGAAAGCTACGAAATCATATTAAATAATTCTATGTTCAAATCTGCCTTATTTGGTGGATGAAAGCTCGGGAATCCACATGCTCACAACTCAGAAATGCATGTTTGTCAGATCCATAATGCCTGTGGCATGTTTGGACCACGAAAGTTCATGTTGATGGAATCTATGTAAATTACATATCCATTGGTTAATAAACGCTCCAAGAGTATTTTTCTGTGAGAAATTTCTGATTTTTGATTCTGATGGTAGGAAAAATCTACGAAGTCAGAGTGCATATTTCTGAGTGTAAATATGCCTAAATGGTAGATGAAAGCACTGTAATTCACATGCTCATAATTCTGAAATGCATCTTGGTTAAATCTGTCATGCATGTAGCATGTTTGGAACGTGGAATGTCATGTTGATAGAATCTATGTAAATGACATATCTACTGGGTAGAAATCGCTCCATGAGTATTTTTCTGTGAAAAACTTCTGATTTTTGATTCTGATGATAGGAAAAATCTATGAAATCAGATTAAATATTTCTAAGTGCAAATATGTCTATTTGGAGGATGAAAGATTAATAATCCACCTGCTCACAACTCAGAAATGCATGTATGTCGAATCTGTCATGTATGTAGTATTAACGGGCCATGGATATTCATCTGAATGGAATCTATGTAAATTACATATCCATTGGTTAAAAATCGCTCCAAGAGTATTTTTCTGTGAGAAATTTCTGATTTTTGATTCTGATGATAGGAAAAATCTACGAAATCAGACTAAATATTTCAAAGTGCAAATATGCCTCGTTTGGCAGATGAAAGATCAATACTCCACCTGCTCACAACTCAGAAATGCATGTTTGTCGAATCCATGTTGCATGAAGCATGTTCGGATCACGAAAAATCATGTTGAAAGAATCTATGTAAATTTCATACCTATTAGAAATCTCTTCAAAAGGATTTTTCTGTGAAAAATCTCTGATATTTGAATCTGGTGGTAGGAAAAATCTTTTAAATAATATTAAATATTTCTATGTGCAAATATGCTTTGGTGGATGAAAATTCAGTAATCCACATGCTCACAACTCAGGAATGAATGTTTGTTGAATCCTACATGCTTGCAGCATGTTTGGAACACAGAATGACATGTTGAGGGAGTCTTTGTAAATTTCATACCTGTTTTGTAGAATTCCTTCCAGGAGTAGTTTTTTGTGAAAAATACATGAATTAGAAACTGGTGTCAGGAAAAACTTGTGAAATTATGTAAACGTTACAAGATGTAAATATGCCTTGTACAAAGGATGAGTGATCATTAATCCACATTCTGTGAACTCAGAAATGCATGTTTGTCGATTCCGTCATGCATGCAGCATGTACGGAACCCAGAATGTCATGTTGATCGAATCTACGTAAATTACATATCAATTGGTTAGAAATTGCTCCAGGATTATTTTTCTGTGAAAAATGCACAAATTTGAAACTGGTGTTGGTAAAAAGTTCTGAAATTGTGTACACGTTTCTAGACGAAATTATACCTTGTATAGGGGATGAAATATCAGAAATCCACATGCCCTGAACTCAGGAAAGCATGATTGTCAATTCTGTGATGCATGAAGTGTGTACGGAGCATGGAATATCATGTTGATGGAATCTATTAAAATTACTTATCTATAGGGTAGAAATCGCTAAAGGAGGTTTTTTTTGTGAAAAATTAACCAACTCGAAACTGGTGTTGGGAAAAACCTGCGAATTTTAGTAAAAGTTTCTATATGTAATTATGCCTAGAATAGAGGATGAAAGATCAGTAATCCACCTGCTAATCACAGAGAAATGCATGTTTGTTGAAACTATAATGCATGTAGCATGTTCGGAACAGAGAATGTCATGTTGATGGAATCTATGTAAATTACATACCTATTTGTTAGAAATCTCTCAAAAATTATTTTTCAGGGAGAAATGTATGATTTTTGAATCTGGTGCTGGGAAAAACCTATGAAGTCAGTGTAAATATTTCTTAGTGTAAATATGCCTTATTTGGTGGATGAAAGATCATTAATCCACATGCTCACAACTCAGAAATGCGTGTTTGTCGGATCCATCATGCATGTAGCATGTTCGGACCACGGAATTTCATCTTGAAGGAATCCATGTAAATTACATATCCATTGGTTAAAAATCGCTCCAAGAGTAATTTTCTGTGAGAAATTTCTGCTTTTTGATTCTGATGATAGGAAAAATCTATGAAGTCAGAGTGAATATTACTTAGTGTAAATATGCCTTGTTTGGTGGATGAAAGATCTGTAATCCACAAGAACATAATTCAGAAATGCATCTTTGTCAAATCCATCATGCATGTACCATGTTCGGAATGTGGAAGGTCATGTTGATAGAATCTATGTAAATGAGATATCTATTGGGTAGAAATCTCTCCAGAAGTATTTTTCTGTGAAAAACTTCTGATTTTTGATTCTGATGAAAGGAAAAATCTATGAAATCAAATTAAACATTTCAAAGTGCAAACACGCCTAATTTGGCGCATGAAAGATTAATAATCCACCTGCTCACAACTCAGAAATGCATGTTTGTCAAATCCTTGTTGCATGAAGCATGTTCGGATCACAACATTTCATGTTGATGGAATCTATGCAAATTAAATACCTATTTTTTAGAAATCTCTAAAAAAGTATTTTTCTGTGAAATATCTCTGATTTTTGAATCTGGAGATAGAAACAAATCTATTAAATCATATTAAATATTTCTATGTGCAAATAAGCCTTGTTTGGTGTATGAATGATCTGTATTACACATGCTCATAACTCAGAAATGCATGTGTGTCGGATCCATCATGCATGTAACATGTTCGGACCACGGAATTTCACATTGAAGGAATCTATGTAAATTACATATCCATGGGTTAAAAAACGCTTCAAGAGTATTTTTCTGTGAAAAATTTTAAATTTTTGATTCTGAAGATTGAAAAAATCTACGAAGTCAGAGTGAATATTTCTTAGGGTTAATATGCCCTGTTTGGTGGAAGAAAGATCTGTAATCCAAATGCTCATATGTCAGAAATGCATCTTTGTCTAAACCGTCATGCATGTAGCATGTTTGGAATGTGGAATGTCATGTTGATAGAATCTATGTAAATGACATATCTATTGTGTAGAAATCGCTCCAGGAGTATTTTTCTGTGAAAAAATTCTAATTTTTGATTCTGATGAAAGGAAAAATTTACAAAATCATATTAAATATTTCTAAGAGCAAATATGCCTTGTGTGGTGGGTGAAAGATCAATAATCCACCTACTCACTACTCAGAAAGGCATGTTTGTCGAATCCATGATGCATGAAGCAAGTTCGGATCACGAAATGTCATGTTGATGGAATCTATGTAAATTATATACCTATTTGTTAGAAATCTCTCCAAAAGCATTTTTCTGTGAAAAATCTCTGATTTTTGAATCTGGTGATAGGAAAAACTCTGAAATCAGATTGAATATTTCTATGTGCAATTATGCCTTGTTTGGTGGATGAAAGTTCAGTAATCCACATGCTCACAAATCAGAAATGTATGTTTGTCAAATCCTTCATGCTTGCAGCATGTTTGGAACACAGAATGTCATGTTGATGGAATCTATGTAAATTACATACCTATTTATTAGAAATCTCTCAAAAATTATTTTTCAGGGAGAAATGTATGATTTTTGAATCTGGTGCTGGGAAAAACCTATGAAGTCAGTGTAAATATTTCTTAGTGTAAATATGCCTTATTTGGTGGAAGAAAGAACATTAATCCACATGCCCACAATTCAGAAATGCGTGTTTGTCGGATCCATCATGCATGTAGCATGTTCTGACCACGGAATTTCATGTTGAATGAATCTATGTAAGTTACATATCCATTGGTTAAATATCGCTCCAAGAGTATTTTTCTGTGAGAAATTTCTGCTTTTTGATTCTGATGATAGGAAAAATCTACGAAGTCAGAGTGAATATTACTTAGTGTAATTATGCCTTGTTTGGTGGATGAAAGATCTGTAATCGACATGATCATAACTCAGAAATGCATCTTTGTGTCATCCGTCATGCATGTACCATGTTCGGAATGTGGAATGTCATGTTGATAGAATCTATGTAAAAGACTTATCTATTGGGTAGAAATCTCTCCAGAAGTATTTTTTTGTAAAAAACTTCTGATTTTTGATTCTGATGAAAGGAAAAATCTACGAAATCTGATTAAATATTTCAAAGTGCAAATACGCCTCGTTTGGCATATGAAAGATTAATAATCCACCTGGTCACAACTCAGAAATTCATGTTTGTCAAATCATTGATGCATGAAGCATGTTCAGATCACGACATTTCATGTTGATGGAATCTATGCAAATTATATACCTATTTGTTAGAAATCTCTAAAAAAGTATTTTTCTGTGAAATATCTCTGATTTTTGAATCTAGTGATAGAAAAAATCTATGAAAGTATATTAAATATTTCTATGTGCAAATATGCCTTGTTTGGTGGACGAAAGTTCAGTAATTCACATGCTCATAACTCAGAAATGCATGTTTGTCGGATCCATCATGCAAGTAGCATGTCCAGACCACGGAATTTCACGTAGAACGAATCTATGTAAATTACATATCCATGGGTTAAAAAACACTTCAAGAGTATTTTTCTGTGAAAAATTTTAAATTTTTGATTCTGAAGTTTGAAAAAATCTACGAAGTCAGAGTGAATATTTCTTAGTGTTAATATGCCCTGTTTGGTGGATGAAAGATCTGTAATCCACATGCTCATATGTCAGAAATGCATCTTTGTCTAAACCATCATGCATGTAGCATGTTTGGAAAGTGGAATGTCATGTTGATAGAATCTATCTAAATTACATATCTATTGAGTAGAAAGCGCCCCAGGAGTATTTTTCGTGAAATATTACTGATTTTTGATTCTGATGAAAGGTAAAATCTACAAAATCAGATTAAATATTTCTAAGTGCAAATATGCCTCGTTTGGCAGATGAAAGATCAATACTCCTCCTGCTTACAACTGAGAAATGCATGTTTGTGGAATCCGTGATGCATGAAGCATGTTCAGATCACGAAATGTCATGTTGATTGAATGTATGTAAACTAGATACCTATTTGTTAGAAATCTCTCCAAAAGTATATTGCTTTGAAACATCTTTGATTTTTGAACCTGGTGATAGGAGAAAGCTACGAAATCATATTAAATAATTCTATGTTCAAATCTGCCTTATTTGGTGGATGAAAGCTCGGGAATCCACATGCTCACAACTCAGAAATGCATGTTTGTCAGATCCATAATGCCTGTGGCATGTTTGGACCACGAAAGTTCATGTTGATGGAATCTATGTAAATTACATATCCATTGGTTAATAAACGCTCCAAGAGTATTTTTCTGTGAGAAATTTCTGATTTTTGATTCTGATGGTAGGAAAAATCTACGAAGTCAGAGTGCATATTTCTGAGTGTAAATATGCCTAAATGGTAGATGAAAGCACTGTAATTCACATGCTCATAATTCTGAAATGCATCTTGGTTAAATCTGTCATGCATGTAGCATGTTTGGAACGTGGAATGTCATGTTGATAGAATCTATGTAAATGACATATCTACTGGGTAGAAATCGCTCCATGAGTATTTTTCTGTGAAAAACTTCTGATTTTTGATTCTGATGATAGGAAAAATCTATGAAATCAGATTAAATATTTCTAAGTGCAAATATGTCTATTTGGAGGATGAAAGATTAATAATCCACCTGCTCACAACTCAGAAATGCATGTATGTCGAATCTGTCATGTATGTAGTATTAACGGGCCATGGATATTCATCTGAATGGAATCTATGTAAATTACATATCCATTGGTTAAAAATCGCTCCAAGAGTATTTTTCTGTGAGAAATTTCTGATTTTTGATTCTGATGATAGGAAAAATCTACGAAATCAGACTAAATATTTCAAAGTGCAAATATGCCTCGTTTGGCAGATGAAAGATCAATACTCCACCTGCTCACAACTCAGAAATGCATGTTTGTCGAATCCATGTTGCATGAAGAATGTTCGGATCACGAAAAATCATGTTGAAAGAATCTATGTAAATTTCATACCTATTAGAAATCTCTTCAAAAGGATTTTTCTGTGAAAAATCTCTGATATTTGAATCTGGTGGTAGGAAAAATCTTTTAAATAATATTAAATATTTCTATGTGCAAATATGCTTTGGTGGATGAAAATTCAGTAATCCACATGCTCACAACTCAGGAATGAATGTTTGTCAAATCTCTGATGGATGTACTTGTTCGGAACATGGAATGTCATGTTGATGGAATCTATGAAAATTACATAGCTAATTGTTAGAAATCTCTCCAAAAGTATATTTATGTTCAAAATGTGTGATTTTTGAATCTGGTCGTAGGAAAAATCTACGAAGTTAGAGTAAATATTTCTCAGAGTGCATATGCCTTTTTTGGTGTTTGAATGATCAGTATTCCACATGTTCAACTCAGAAATGCTTGTTTGTCTAATCCATTATGCATGTAGCACGAATGGAACACGGAATGACATGTTGATGGAATCTATGTAAATCACATATCTACAAGGTAGAATCGCTCCATGAGGATTTTTCAGTAAAAAATGTCTGATTTTTGATTCTGATGAAAGTAAAAATCTACGAAATCAGATTTAATATTTCTAAGTGCAAATATGCCTCGTTTGGCAGATAGAAGATCAATAATCCACCTGCTCACAACTGAGAAATGCATGTTTGTTGAATCCGTGATGCATGAAGCATGTTCGGATCACAAAATATCATGTTGAAGGAATCCTTGTAATTACATACCTATTTGTTAGAAATCTCTCCAAAAGAATTTTTCTGGGAAAAATCTCTTATTTTTGAATCTGTTGACAGGAAAAAGCTACGAAATCATATTAAATATTTCTATGTGCAAATATGCCTTTTTTGGTGTATGAAAGTGCAGTAATCCACATGCTCACAACTCAGAAATGCATGTTTGTTGAATCCTACATGCTTGCAGCATGTTTGGAACACAGAATGACATGTTGAGGGAGTCTTTGTAAATTTCATACCTGTTTTGTAGAATTCCTTCCAGGAGTAGTTTTTTGTGAAAAATACATGAATTAGAAACTGGTGTCAGGAAAAACTTGTGAAATTATGTAAACGTTACAAGATGTAAATATGCCTTGTACAAAGGATGAGTGATCATTAATCCACATTCTGTGAACTCAGAAATGCATGTTTGTCGATTCCGTCATGCATGCAGCATGTACGGAACCCAGAATGTCATGTTGATCGAATCTACGTAAATTACATATCAATTGGTTAGAAATTGCTCCAGGATTATTTTTCTGTGAAAAATGCACAAATTTGAAACTGGTGTTGGTAAAAAGTTCTGAAATTGTGTACACGTTTCTAGACGAAATTATACCTTGTATAGGGGATGAAATATCAGAAATCCACATGCCCTGAACTCAGGAAAGCATGATTGTCAATTCTGTGATGCATGAAGTGTGTACGGAGCATGGAATATCATGTTGATGGAATCTATTAAAATTACTTATCTATAGGGTAGAAATCGCTAAAGGAGGTTTTTTTTGTGAAAAATTAACCAACTCGAAACTGGTGTTGGGAAAAACCTGCGAATTTTAGTAAAAGTTTCTATATGTAATTATGCCTAGAATAGAGGATGAAAGATCAGTAATCCACCTGCTAATCACAGAGAAATGCATGTTTGTTGAAACTATAATGCATGTAGCATGTTCGGAACAGAGAATGTCATGTTGATGGAATCTATGTAAATTACATACCTATTTGTTAGAAATCTCTCAAAAATTATTTTTCAGGGAGAAATGTATGATTTTTGAATCTGGTGCTGGGAAAAACCTATGAAGTCAGTGTAAATATTTCTTAGTGTAAATATGCCTTATTTGGTGGATGAAAGATCATTAATCCACATGCTCACAACTCAGAAATGCGTGTTTGTCGGATCCATCATGCATGTAGCATGTTCGGACCACGGAATTTCATCTTGAAGGAATCCATGTAAATTACATATCCATTGGTTAAAAATCGCTCCAAGAGTAATTTTCTGTGAGAAATTTCTGCTTTTTGATTCTGATGATAGGAAAAATCTATGAAGTCAGAGTGAATATTACTTAGTGTAAATATGCCTTGTTTGGTGGATGAAAGATCTGTAATCCACAAGAACATAATTCAGAAATGCATCTTTGTCAAATCCATCATGCATGTACCATGTTCGGAATGTGGAAGGTCATGTTGATAGAATCTATGTAAATGAGATATCTATTGGGTAGAAATCTCTCCAGAAGTATTTTTCTGTGAAAAACTTCTGATTTTTGATTCTGATGAAAGGAAAAATCTATGAAATCAAATTAAACATTTCAAAGTGCAAACACGCCTAATTTGGCGCATGAAAGATTAATAATCCACCTGCTCACAACTCAGAAATGCATGTTTGTCAAATCCTTGTTGCATGAAGCATGTTCGGATCACAACATTTCATGTTGATGGAATCTATGCAAATTAAATACCTATTTTTTAGAAATCTCTAAAAAAGTATTTTTCTGTGAAATATCTCTGATTTTTGAATCTGGAGATAGAAACAAATCTATTAAATCATATTAAATATTTCTATGTGCAAATAAGCCTTGTTTGGTGTATGAATGATCTGTATTACACATGCTCATAACTCAGAAATGCATGTGTGTCGGATCCATCATGCATGTAACATGTTCGGACCACGGAATTTCACATTGAAGGAATCTATGTAAATTACATATCCATGGGTTAAAAAACGCTTCAAGAGTATTTTTCTGTGAAAAATTTTAAATTTTTGATTCTGAAGATTGAAAAAATCTACGAAGTCAGAGTGAATATTTCTTAGGGTTAATATGCCCTGTTTGGTGGAAGAAAGATCTGTAATCCAAATGCTCATATGTCAGAAATGCATCTTTGTCTAAACCGTCATGCATGTAGCATGTTTGGAATGTGGAATGTCATGTTGATAGAATCTATGTAAATGACATATCTATTGTGTAGAAATCGCTCCAGGAGTATTTTTCTGTGAAAAAATTCTAATTTTTGATTCTGATGAAAGGAAAAATTTACAAAATCATATTAAATATTTCTAAGAGCAAATATGCCTTGTGTGGTGGGTGAAAGATCAATAATCCACCTACTCACTACTCAGAAAGGCATGTTTGTCGAATCCATGATGCATGAAGCAAGTTCGGATCACGAAATGTCATGTTGATGGAATCTATGTAAATTATATACCTATTTGTTAGAAATCTCTCCAAAAGCATTTTTCTGTGAAAAATCTCTGATTTTTGAATCTGGTGATAGGAAAAACTCTGAAATCAGATTGAATATTTCTATGTGCAATTATGCCTTGTTTGGTGGATGAAAGTTCAGTAATCCACATGCTCACAAATCAGAAATGTATGTTTGTCAAATCCTTCATGCTTGCAGCATGTTTGGAACACAGAATGTCATGTTGATGGAATCTATGTAAATTACATACCTATTTATTAGAAATCTCTCAAAAATTATTTTTCAGGGAGAAATGTATGATTTTTGAATCTGGTGCTGGGAAAAACCTATGAAGTCAGTGTAAATATTTCTTAGTGTAAATATGCCTTATTTGGTGGAAGAAAGAACATTAATCCACATGCCCACAATTCAGAAATGCGTGTTTGTCGGATCCATCATGCATGTAGCATGTTCTGACCACGGAATTTCATGTTGAATGAATCTATGTAAGTTACATATCCATTGGTTAAATATCGCTCCAAGAGTATTTTTCTGTGAGAAATTTCTGCTTTTTGATTCTGATGATAGGAAAAATCTACGAAGTCAGAGTGAATATTACTTAGTGTAATTATGCCTTGTTTGGTGGATGAAAGATCTGTAATCGACATGATCATAACTCAGAAATGCATCTTTGTGTCATCCGTCATGCATGTACCATGTTCGGAATGTGGAATGTCATGTTGATAGAATCTATGTAAAAGACTTATCTATTGGGTAGAAATCTCTCCAGAAGTATTTTTTTGTAAAAAACTTCTGATTTTTGATTCTGATGAAAGGAAAAATCTACGAAATCTGATTAAATATTTCAAAGTGCAAATACGCCTCGTTTGGCATATGAAAGATTAATAATCCACCTGGTCACAACTCAGAAATTCATGTTTGTCAAATCATTGATGCATGAAGCATGTTCAGATCACGACATTTCATGTTGATGGAATCTATGCAAATTATATACCTATTTGTTAGAAATCTCTAAAAAAGTATTTTTCTGTGAAATATCTCTGATTTTTGAATCTAGTGATAGAAAAAATCTATGAAAGTATATTAAATATTTCTATGTGCAAATATGCCTTGTTTGGTGGACGAAAGTTCAGTAATTCACATGCTCATAACTCAGAAATGCATGTTTGTCGGATCCATCATGCAAGTAGCATGTCCAGACCACGGAATTTCACGTAGAACGAATCTATGTAAATTACATATCCATGGGTTAAAAAACACTTCAAGAGTATTTTTCTGTGAAAAATTTTAAATTTTTGATTCTGAAGTTTGAAAAAATCTACGAAGTCAGAGTGAATATTTCTTAGTGTTAATATGCCCTGTTTGGTGGATGAAAGATCTGTAATCCACATGCTCATATGTCAGAAATGCATCTTTGTCTAAACCATCATGCATGTAGCATGTTTGGAAAGTGGAATGTCATGTTGATAGAATCTATCTAAATTACATATCTATTGAGTAGAAAGCGCCCCAGGAGTATTTTTCGTGAAATATTACTGATTTTTGATTCTGATGAAAGGTAAAATCTACAAAATCAGATTAAATATTTCTAAGTGCAAATATGCCTCGTTTGGCAGATGAAAGATCAATACTCCTCCTGCTTACAACTGAGAAATGCATGTTTGTGGAATCCGTGATGCATGAAGCATGTTCAGATCACGAAATGTCATGTTGATTGAATGTATGTAAACTAGATACCTATTTGTTAGAAATCTCTCCAAAAGTATATTGCTTTGAAACATCTTTGATTTTTGAACCTGGTGATAGGAGAAAGCTACGAAATCATATTAAATAATTCTATGTTCAAATCTGCCTTATTTGGTGGATGAAAGCTCGGGAATCCACATGCTCACAACTCAGAAATGCATGTTTGTCAGATCCATAATGCCTGTGGCATGTTTGGACCACGAAAGTTCATGTTGATGGAATCTATGTAAATTACATATCCATTGGTTAATAAACGCTCCAAGAGTATTTTTCTGTGAGAAATTTCTGATTTTTGATTCTGATGGTAGGAAAAATCTACGAAGTCAGAGTGCATATTTCTGAGTGTAAATATGCCTAAATGGTAGATGAAAGCACTGTAATTCACATGCTCATAATTCTGAAATGCATCTTGGTTAAATCTGTCATGCATGTAGCATGTTTGGAACGTGGAATGTCATGTTGATAGAATCTATGTAAATGACATATCTACTGGGTAGAAATCGCTCCATGAGTATTTTTCTGTGAAAAACTTCTGATTTTTGATTCTGATGATAGGAAAAATCTATGAAATCAGATTAAATATTTCTAAGTGCAAATATGTCTATTTGGAGGATGAAAGATTAATAATCCACCTGCTCACAACTCAGAAATGCATGTATGTCGAATCTGTCATGTATGTAGTATTAACGGGCCATGGATATTCATCTGAATGGAATCTATGTAAATTACATATCCATTGGTTAAAAATCGCTCCAAGAGTATTTTTCTGTGAGAAATTTCTGATTTTTGATTCTGATGATAGGAAAAATCTACGAAATCAGACTAAATATTTCAAAGTGCAAATATGCCTCGTTTGGCAGATGAAAGATCAATACTCCACCTGCTCACAACTCAGAAATGCATGTTTGTCGAATCCATGTTGCATGAAGCATGTTCGGATCACGAAAAATCATGTTGAAAGAATCTATGTAAATTTCATACCTATTAGAAATCTCTTCAAAAGGATTTTTCTGTGAAAAATCTCTGATATTTGAATCTGGTGGTAGGAAAAATCTTTTAAATAATATTAAATATTTCTATGTGCAAATATGCTTTGGTGGATGAAAATTCAGTAATCCACATGCTCACAACTCAGGAATGAATGTTTGTTGAATCCTACATGCTTGCAGCATGTTTGGAACACAGAATGACATGTTGAGGGAGTCTTTGTAAATTTCATACCTGTTTTGTAGAATTCCTTCCAGGAGTAGTTTTTTGTGAAAAATACATGAATTAGAAACTGGTGTCAGGAAAAACTTGTGAAATTATGTAAACGTTACAAGATGTAAATATGCCTTGTACAAAGGATGAGTGATCATTAATCCACATTCTGTGAACTCAGAAATGCATGTTTGTCGATTCCGTCATGCATGCAGCATGTACGGAACCCAGAATGTCATGTTGATCGAATCTACGTAAATTACATATCAATTGGTTAGAAATTGCTCCAGGATTATTTTTCTGTGAAAAATGCACAAATTTGAAACTGGTGTTGGTAAAAAGTTCTGAAATTGTGTACACGTTTCTAGACGAAATTATACCTTGTATAGGGGATGAAATATCAGAAATCCACATGCCCTGAACTCAGGAAAGCATGATTGTCAATTCTGTGATGCATGAAGTGTGTACGGAGCATGGAATATCATGTTGATGGAATCTATTAAAATTACTTATCTATAGGGTAGAAATCGCTAAAGGAGGTTTTTTTTGTGAAAAATTAACCAACTCGAAACTGGTGTTGGGAAAAACCTGCGAATTTTAGTAAAAGTTTCTATATGTAATTATGCCTAGAATAGAGGATGAAAGATCAGTAATCCACCTGCTAATCACAGAGAAATGCATGTTTGTTGAAACTATAATGCATGTAGCATGTTCGGAACAGAGAATGTCATGTTGATGGAATCTATGTAAATTACATACCTATTTGTTAGAAATCTCTCAAAAATTATTTTTCAGGGAGAAATGTATGATTTTTGAATCTGGTGCTGGGAAAAACCTATGAAGTCAGTGTAAATATTTCTTAGTGTAAATATGCCTTATTTGGTGGATGAAAGATCATTAATCCACATGCTCACAACTCAGAAATGCGTGTTTGTCGGATCCATCATGCATGTAGCATGTTCGGACCACGGAATTTCATCTTGAAGGAATCCATGTAAATTACATATCCATTGGTTAAAAATCGCTCCAAGAGTAATTTTCTGTGAGAAATTTCTGCTTTTTGATTCTGATGATAGGAAAAATCTATGAAGTCAGAGTGAATATTACTTAGTGTAAATATGCCTTGTTTGGTGGATGAAAGATCTGTAATCCACAAGAACATAATTCAGAAATGCATCTTTGTCAAATCCATCATGCATGTACCATGTTCGGAATGTGGAAGGTCATGTTGATAGAATCTATGTAAATGAGATATCTATTGGGTAGAAATCTCTCCAGAAGTATTTTTCTGTGAAAAACTTCTGATTTTTGATTCTGATGAAAGGAAAAATCTATGAAATCAAATTAAACATTTCAAAGTGCAAACACGCCTAATTTGGCGCATGAAAGATTAATAATCCACCTGCTCACAACTCAGAAATGCATGTTTGTCAAATCCTTGTTGCATGAAGCATGTTCGGATCACAACATTTCATGTTGATGGAATCTATGCAAATTAAATACCTATTTTTTAGAAATCTCTAAAAAAGTATTTTTCTGTGAAATATCTCTGATTTTTGAATCTGGAGATAGAAACAAATCTATTAAATCATATTAAATATTTCTATGTGCAAATAAGCCTTGTTTGGTGTATGAATGATCTGTATTACACATGCTCATAACTCAGAAATGCATGTGTGTCGGATCCATCATGCATGTAACATGTTCGGACCACGGAATTTCACATTGAAGGAATCTATGTAAATTACATATCCATGGGTTAAAAAACGCTTCAAGAGTATTTTTCTGTGAAAAATTTTAAATTTTTGATTCTGAAGATTGAAAAAATCTACGAAGTCAGAGTGAATATTTCTTAGGGTTAATATGCCCTGTTTGGTGGAAGAAAGATCTGTAATCCAAATGCTCATATGTCAGAAATGCATCTTTGTCTAAACCGTCATGCATGTAGCATGTTTGGAATGTGGAATGTCATGTTGATAGAATCTATGTAAATGACATATCTATTGTGTAGAAATCGCTCCAGGAGTATTTTTCTGTGAAAAAATTCTAATTTTTGATTCTGATGAAAGGAAAAATTTACAAAATCATATTAAATATTTCTAAGAGCAAATATGCCTTGTGTGGTGGGTGAAAGATCAATAATCCACCTACTCACTACTCAGAAAGGCATGTTTGTCGAATCCATGATGCATGAAGCAAGTTCGGATCACGAAATGTCATGTTGATGGAATCTATGTAAATTATATACCTATTTGTTAGAAATCTCTCCAAAAGCATTTTTCTGTGAAAAATCTCTGATTTTTGAATCTGGTGATAGGAAAAACTCTGAAATCAGATTGAATATTTCTATGTGCAATTATGCCTTGTTTGGTGGATGAAAGTTCAGTAATCCACATGCTCACAAATCAGAAATGTATGTTTGTCAAATCCTTCATGCTTGCAGCATGTTTGGAACACAGAATGTCATGTTGATGGAATCTATGTAAATTACATACCTATTTATTAGAAATCTCTCAAAAATTATTTTTCAGGGAGAAATGTATGATTTTTGAATCTGGTGCTGGGAAAAACCTATGAAGTCAGTGTAAATATTTCTTAGTGTAAATATGCCTTATTTGGTGGAAGAAAGAACATTAATCCACATGCCCACAATTCAGAAATGCGTGTTTGTCGGATCCATCATGCATGTAGCATGTTCTGACCACGGAATTTCATGTTGAATGAATCTATGTAAGTTACATATCCATTGGTTAAATATCGCTCCAAGAGTATTTTTCTGTGAGAAATTTCTGCTTTTTGATTCTGATGATAGGAAAAATCTACGAAGTCAGAGTGAATATTACTTAGTGTAATTATGCCTTGTTTGGTGGATGAAAGATCTGTAATCGACATGATCATAACTCAGAAATGCATCTTTGTGTCATCCGTCATGCATGTACCATGTTCGGAATGTGGAATGTCATGTTGATAGAATCTATGTAAAAGACTTATCTATTGGGTAGAAATCTCTCCAGAAGTATTTTTTTGTAAAAAACTTCTGATTTTTGATTCTGATGAAAGGAAAAATCTACGAAATCTGATTAAATATTTCAAAGTGCAAATACGCCTCGTTTGGCATATGAAAGATTAATAATCCACCTGGTCACAACTCAGAAATTCATGTTTGTCAAATCATTGATGCATGAAGCATGTTCAGATCACGACATTTCATGTTGATGGAATCTATGCAAATTATATACCTATTTGTTAGAAATCTCTAAAAAAGTATTTTTCTGTGAAATATCTCTGATTTTTGAATCTAGTGATAGAAAAAATCTATGAAAGTATATTAAATATTTCTATGTGCAAATATGCCTTGTTTGGTGGACGAAAGTTCAGTAATTCACATGCTCATAACTCAGAAATGCATGTTTGTCGGATCCATCATGCAAGTAGCATGTCCAGACCACGGAATTTCACGTAGAACGAATCTATGTAAATTACATATCCATGGGTTAAAAAACACTTCAAGAGTATTTTTCTGTGAAAAATTTTAAATTTTTGATTCTGAAGTTTGAAAAAATCTACGAAGTCAGAGTGAATATTTCTTAGTGTTAATATGCCCTGTTTGGTGGATGAAAGATCTGTAATCCACATGCTCATATGTCAGAAATGCATCTTTGTCTAAACCATCATGCATGTAGCATGTTTGGAAAGTGGAATGTCATGTTGATAGAATCTATCTAAATTACATATCTATTGAGTAGAAAGCGCCCCAGGAGTATTTTTCGTGAAATATTACTGATTTTTGATTCTGATGAAAGGTAAAATCTACAAAATCAGATTAAATATTTCTAAGTGCAAATATGCCTCGTTTGGCAGATGAAAGATCAATACTCCTCCTGCTTACAACTGAGAAATGCATGTTTGTGGAATCCGTGATGCATGAAGCATGTTCAGATCACGAAATGTCATGTTGATTGAATGTATGTAAACTAGATACCTATTTGTTAGAAATCTCTCCAAAAGTATATTGCTTTGAAACATCTTTGATTTTTGAACCTGGTGATAGGAGAAAGCTACGAAATCATATTAAATAATTCTATGTTCAAATCTGCCTTATTTGGTGGATGAAAGCTCGGGAATCCACATGCTCACAACTCAGAAATGCATGTTTGTCAGATCCATAATGCCTGTGGCATGTTTGGACCACGAAAGTTCATGTTGATGGAATCTATGTAAATTACATATCCATTGGTTAATAAACGCTCCAAGAGTATTTTTCTGTGAGAAATTTCTGATTTTTGATTCTGATGGTAGGAAAAATCTACGAAGTCAGAGTGCATATTTCTGAGTGTAAATATGCCTAAATGGTAGATGAAAGCACTGTAATTCACATGCTCATAATTCTGAAATGCATCTTGGTTAAATCTGTCATGCATGTAGCATGTTTGGAACGTGGAATGTCATGTTGATAGAATCTATGTAAATGACATATCTACTGGGTAGAAATCGCTCCATGAGTATTTTTCTGTGAAAAACTTCTGATTTTTGATTCTGATGATAGGAAAAATCTATGAAATCAGATTAAATATTTCTAAGTGCAAATATGTCTATTTGGAGGATGAAAGATTAATAATCCACCTGCTCACAACTCAGAAATGCATGTATGTCGAATCTGTCATGTATGTAGTATTAACGGGCCATGGATATTCATCTGAATGGAATCTATGTAAATTACATATCCATTGGTTAAAAATCGCTCCAAGAGTATTTTTCTGTGAGAAATTTCTGATTTTTGATTCTGATGATAGGAAAAATCTACGAAATCAGACTAAATATTTCAAAGTGCAAATATGCCTCGTTTGGCAGATGAAAGATCAATACTCCACCTGCTCACAACTCAGAAATGCATGTTTGTCGAATCCATGTTGCATGAAGAATGTTCGGATCACGAAAAATCATGTTGAAAGAATCTATGTAAATTTCATACCTATTAGAAATCTCTTCAAAAGGATTTTTCTGTGAAAAATCTCTGATATTTGAATCTGGTGGTAGGAAAAATCTTTTAAATAATATTAAATATTTCTATGTGCAAATATGCTTTGGTGGATGAAAATTCAGTAATCCACATGCTCACAACTCAGGAATGAATGTTTGTCAAATCTCTGATGGATGTACTTGTTCGGAACATGGAATGTCATGTTGATGGAATCTATGAAAATTACATAGCTAATTGTTAGAAATCTCTCCAAAAGTATATTTATGTTCAAAATGTGTGATTTTTGAATCTGGTCGTAGGAAAAATCTACGAAGTTAGAGTAAATATTTCTCAGAGTGCATATGCCTTTTTTGGTGTTTGAATGATCAGTATTCCACATGTTCAACTCAGAAATGCTTGTTTGTCTAATCCATTATGCATGTAGCACGAATGGAACACGGAATGACATGTTGATGGAATCTATGTAAATCACATATCTACAAGGTAGAATCGCTCCATGAGGATTTTTCAGTAAAAAATGTCTGATTTTTGATTCTGATGAAAGTAAAAATCTACGAAATCAGATTTAATATTTCTAAGTGCAAATATGCCTCGTTTGGCAGATAGAAGATCAATAATCCACCTGCTCACAACTGAGAAATGCATGTTTGTTGAATCCGTGATGCATGAAGCATGTTCGGATCACAAAATATCATGTTGAAGGAATCCTTGTAATTACATACCTATTTGTTAGAAATCTCTCCAAAAGAATTTTTCTGGGAAAAATCTCTTATTTTTGAATCTGTTGACAGGAAAAAGCTACGAAATCATATTAAATATTTCTATGTGCAAATATGCCTTTTTTGGTGTATGAAAGTGCAGTAATCCACATGCTCACAACTCAGAAATGCATGTTTGTTGAATCCTACATGCTTGCAGCATGTTTGGAACACAGAATGACATGTTGAGGGAGTCTTTGTAAATTTCATACCTGTTTTGTAGAATTCCTTCCAGGAGTAGTTTTTTGTGAAAAATACATGAATTAGAAACTGGTGTCAGGAAAAACTTGTGAAATTATGTAAACGTTACAAGATGTAAATATGCCTTGTACAAAGGATGAGTGATCATTAATCCACATTCTGTGAACTCAGAAATGCATGTTTGTCGATTCCGTCATGCATGCAGCATGTACGGAACCCAGAATGTCATGTTGATCGAATCTACGTAAATTACATATCAATTGGTTAGAAATTGCTCCAGGATTATTTTTCTGTGAAAAATGCACAAATTTGAAACTGGTGTTGGTAAAAAGTTCTGAAATTGTGTACACGTTTCTAGACGAAATTATACCTTGTATAGGGGATGAAATATCAGAAATCCACATGCCCTGAACTCAGGAAAGCATGATTGTCAATTCTGTGATGCATGAAGTGTGTACGGAGCATGGAATATCATGTT
The DNA here is from genome assembly GCF_048564905.1 of Vicugna pacos. Lineage (NCBI taxonomy): Eukaryota > Metazoa > Chordata > Mammalia > Artiodactyla > Camelidae > Vicugna > Vicugna pacos. The sequence goes on from NW_027328741.1 coordinate 28,047,326, forward strand.
GATGGAATCTATTAAAATTACTTATCTATAGGGTAGAAATCGCTAAAGGAGGTTTTTTTTGTGAAAAATTAACCAACTCGAAACTGGTGTTGGGAAAAACCTGCGAATTTTAGTAAAAGTTTCTATATGTAATTATGCCTAGAATAGAGGATGAAAGATCAGTAATCCACCTGCTAATCACAGAGAAATGCATGTTTGTTGAAACTATAATGCATGTAGCATGTTCGGAACAGAGAATGTCATGTTGATGGAATCTATGTAAATTACATACCTATTTGTTAGAAATCTCTCAAAAATTATTTTTCAGGGAGAAATGTATGATTTTTGAATCTGGTGCTGGGAAAAACCTATGAAGTCAGTGTAAATATTTCTTAGTGTAAATATGCCTTATTTGGTGGAAGAAAGAACATTAATCCACATGCCCACAATTCAGAAATGCGTGTTTGTCGGATCCATCATGCATGTAGCATGTTCGGACCACGGAATTTCATCTTGAAGGAATCCATGTAAATTACATATCCATTGGTTAAAAATCGCTCCAAGAGTAATTTTCTGTGAGAAATTTCTGCTTTTTGATTCTGATGATAGGAAAAATCTATGAAGTCAGAGTGAATATTACTTAGTGTAAATATGCCTTGTTTGGTGGATGAAAGATCTGTAATCCACAAGAACATAATTCAGAAATGCATCTTTGTCAAATCCATCATGCATGTACCATGTTCGGAATGTGGAAGGTCATGTTGATAGAATCTATGTAAATGAGATATCTATTGGGTAGAAATCTCTCCAGAAGTATTTTTCTGTGAAAAACTTCTGATTTTTGATTCTGATGAAAGGAAAAATCTATGAAATCAAATTAAACATTTCAAAGTGCAAACACGCCTAATTTGGCGCATGAAAGATTAATAATCCACCTGCTCACAACTCAGAAATGCATGTTTGTCAAATCCTTGTTGCATGAAGCATGTTCGGATCACAACATTTCATGTTGATGGAATCTATGCAAATTAAATACCTATTTTTTAGAAATCTCTAAAAAAGTATTTTTCTGTGAAATATCTCTGATTTTTGAATCTGGAGATAGAAACAAATCTATTAAATCATATTAAATATTTCTATGTGCAAATAAGCCTTGTTTGGTGTATGAATGATCTGTATTACACATGCTCATAACTCAGAAATGCATGTGTGTCGGATCCATCATGCATGTAACATGTTCGGACCACGGAATTTCACATTGAAGGAATCTATGTAAATTACATATCCATGGGTTAAAAAACGCTTCAAGAGTATTTTTCTGTGAAAAATTTTAAATTTTTGATTCTGAAGATTGAAAAAATCTACGAAGTCAGAGTGAATATTTCTTAGGGTTAATATGCCCTGTTTGGTGGAAGAAAGATCTGTAATCCAAATGCTCATATGTCAGAAATGCATCTTTGTCTAAACCGTCATGCATGTAGCATGTTTGGAACGTGGAATGTCATGTTGATAGAATCTATGTAAATGACATATCTATTGTGTAGAAATCGCTCCAGGAGTATTTTTCTGTGAAAAAATTCTAATTTTTGATTCTGATGAAAGGAAAAATTTACAAAATCATATTAAATATTTCTAAGAGCAAATATGCCTTGTGTGGTGGGTGAAAGATCAATAATCCACCTACTCACTACTCAGAAAGGCATGTTTGTCGAATCCATGATGCATGAAGCAAGTTCGGATCACGAAATGTCATGTTGATGGAATCTATGTAAATTATATACCTATTTGTTAGAAATCTCTCCAAAAGCATTTTTCTGTGAAAAATCTCTGATTTTTGAATCTGGTGATAGGAAAAACTCTGAAATCAGATTGAATATTTCTATGTGCAATTATGCCTTGTTTGGTGGATGAAAGTTCAGTAATCCACATGCTCACAAATCAGAAATGTATGTTTGTCAAATCCTTCATGCTTGCAGCATGTTTGGAACACAGAATGTCATGTTGATGGAATCTATGTAAATTACATACCTATTTATTAGAAATCTCTCAAAAATTATTTTTCAGGGAGAAATGTATGATTTTTGAATCTGGTGCTGGGAAAAACCTATGAAGTCAGTGTAAATATTTCTTAGTGTAAATATGCCTTATTTGGTGGAAGAAAGAACATTAATCCACATGCCCACAATTCAGAAATGCGTGTTTGTCGGATCCATCATGCATGTAGCATGTTCGGACCACGGAATTTCATCTTGAAGGAATCCATGTAAATTACATATCCATTGGTTAAAAATCGCTCCAAGAGTAATTTTCTGTGAGAAATTTCTGCTTTTTGATTCTGATGATAGGAAAAATCTATGAAGTCAGAGTGAATATTACTTAGTGTAAATATGCCTTGTTTGGTGGATGAAAGATCTGTAATCCACAAGAACATAATTCAGAAATGCATCTTTGTCAAATCCATCATGCATGTACCATGTTCGGAATGTGGAAGGTCATGTTGATAGAATCTATGTAAATGAGATATCTATTGGGTAGAAATCTCTCCAGAAGTATTTTTCTGTGAAATATCTCTGATTTTTGAATCTAGTGATAGAAAAAATCTATGAAAGTATATTAAATATTTCTATGTGCAAATATGCCTTGTTTGGTGGACGAAAGTTCAGTAATTCACATGCTCATAACTCAGAAATGCATGTTTGTCGGATCCATCATGCAAGTAGCATGTCCAGACCACGGAATTTCACGTAGAACGAATCTATGTAAATTACATATCCATGGGTTAAAAAACACTTCAAGAGTATTTTTCTGTGAAAAATTTTAAATTTTTGATTCTGAAGTTTGAAAAAATCTACGAAGTCAGAGTGAATATTTCTTAGTGTTAATATGCCCTGTTTGGTGGATGAAAGATCTGTAATCCACATGCTCATATGTCAGAAATGCATCTTTGTCTAAACCATCATGCATGTAGCATGTTTGGAAAGTGGAATGTCATGTTGATAGAATCTATCTAAATTACATATCTATTGAGTAGAAAGCGCCCCAGGAGTATTTTTCGTGAAATATTACTGATTTTTGATTCTGATGAAAGGTAAAATCTACAAAATCAGATTAAATATTTCTAAGTGCAAATATGCCTCGTTTGGCAGATGAAAGATCAATACTCCTCCTGCTTACAACTGAGAAATGCATGTTTGTGGAATCCGTGATGCATGAAGCATGTTCAGATCACGAAATGTCATGTTGATTGAATGTATGTAAACTAGATACCTATTTGTTAGAAATCTCTCCAAAAGTATATTGCTTTGAAACATCTTTGATTTTTGAACCTGGTGATAGGAGAAAGCTACGAAATCATATTAAATAATTCTATGTTCAAATCTGCCTTATTTGGTGGATGAAAGCTCGGGAATCCACATGCTCACAACTCAGAAATGCATGTTTGTCAGATCCATAATGCCTGTGGCATGTTTGGACCACGAAAGTTCATGTTGATGGAATCTATGTAAATTACATATCCATTGGTTAATAAACGCTCCAAGAGTATTTTTCTGTGAGAAATTTCTGATTTTTGATTCTGATGGTAGGAAAAATCTACGAAGTCAGAGTGCATATTTCTGAGTGTAAATATGCCTAAATGGTAGATGAAAGCACTGTAATTCACATGCTCATAATTCTGAAATGCATCTTGGTTAAATCTGTCATGCATGTAGCATGTTTGGAACGTGGAATGTCATGTTGATAGAATCTATGTAAATGACATATCTACTGGGTAGAAATCGCTCCATGAGTATTTTTCTGTGAAAAACTTCTGATTTTTGATTCTGATGATAGGAAAAATCTATGAAATCAGATTAAATATTTCTAAGTGCAAATATGTCTATTTGGAGGATGAAAGATTAATAATCCACCTGCTCACAACTCAGAAATGCATGTATGTCGAATCTGTCATGTATGTAGTATTAACGGGCCATGGATATTCATCTGAATGGAATCTATGTAAATTACATATCCATTGGTTAAAAATCGCTCCAAGAGTATTTTTCTGTGAGAAATTTCTGATTTTTGATTCTGATGATAGGAAAAATCTACGAAATCAGACTAAATATTTCAAAGTGCAAATATGCCTCGTTTGGCAGATGAAAGATCAATACTCCACCTGCTCACAACTCAGAAATGCATGTTTGTCGAATCCATGTTGCATGAAGCATGTTCGGATCACGAAAAATCATGTTGAAAGAATCTATGTAAATTTCATACCTATTAGAAATCTCTTCAAAAGGATTTTTCTGTGAAAAATCTCTGATATTTGAATCTGGTGGTAGGAAAAATCTTTTAAATAATATTAAATATTTCTATGTGCAAATATGCTTTGGTGGATGAAAATTCAGTAATCCACATGCTCACAACTCAGGAATGAATGTTTGTTGAATCCTACATGCTTGCAGCATGTTTGGAACACAGAATGACATGTTGAGGGAGTCTTTGTAAATTTCATACCTGTTTTGTAGAATTCCTTCCAGGAGTAGTTTTTTGTGAAAAATACATGAATTAGAAACTGGTGTCAGGAAAAACTTGTGAAATTATGTAAACGTTACAAGATGTAAATATGCCTTGTACAAAGGATGAGTGATCATTAATCCACATTCTGTGAACTCAGAAATGCATGTTTGTCGATTCCGTCATGCATGCAGCATGTACGGAACCCAGAATGTCATGTTGATCGAATCTACGTAAATTACATATCAATTGGTTAGAAATTGCTCCAGGATTATTTTTCTGTGAAAAATGCACAAATTTGAAACTGGTGTTGGTAAAAAGTTCTGAAATTGTGTACACGTTTCTAGACGAAATTATACCTTGTATAGGGGATGAAATATCAGAAATCCACATGCCCTGAACTCAGGAAAGCATGATTGTCAATTCTGTGATGCATGAAGTGTGTACGGAGCATGGAATATCATGTTGATGGAATCTATTAAAATTACTTATCTATAGGGTAGAAATCGCTAAAGGAGGTTTTTTTTGTGAAAAATTAACCAACTCGAAACTGGTGTTGGGAAAAACCTGCGAATTTTAGTAAAAGTTTCTATATGTAATTATGCCTAGAATAGAGGATGAAAGATCAGTAATCCACCTGCTAATCACAGAGAAATGCATGTTTGTTGAAACTATAATGCATGTAGCATGTTCGGAACAGAGAATGTCATGTTGATGGAATCTATGTAAATTACATACCTATTTGTTAGAAATCTCTCAAAAATTATTTTTCAGGGAGAAATGTATGATTTTTGAATCTGGTGCTGGGAAAAACCTATGAAGTCAGTGTAAATATTTCTTAGTGTAAATATGCCTTATTTGGTGGATGAAAGATCATTAATCCACATGCTCACAACTCAGAAATGCGTGTTTGTCGGATCCATCATGCATGTAGCATGTTCGGACCACGGAATTTCATCTTGAAGGAATCCATGTAAATTACATATCCATTGGTTAAAAATCGCTCCAAGAGTAATTTTCTGTGAGAAATTTCTGCTTTTTGATTCTGATGATAGGAAAAATCTATGAAGTCAGAGTGAATATTACTTAGTGTAAATATGCCTTGTTTGGTGGATGAAAGATCTGTAATCCACAAGAACATAATTCAGAAATGCATCTTTGTCAAATCCATCATGCATGTACCATGTTCGGAATGTGGAAGGTCATGTTGATAGAATCTATGTAAATGAGATATCTATTGGGTAGAAATCTCTCCAGAAGTATTTTTCTGTGAAAAACTTCTGATTTTTGATTCTGATGAAAGGAAAAATCTATGAAATCAAATTAAACATTTCAAAGTGCAAACACGCCTAATTTGGCGCATGAAAGATTAATAATCCACCTGCTCACAACTCAGAAATGCATGTTTGTCAAATCCTTGTTGCATGAAGCATGTTCGGATCACAACATTTCATGTTGATGGAATCTATGCAAATTAAATACCTATTTTTTAGAAATCTCTAAAAAAGTATTTTTCTGTGAAATATCTCTGATTTTTGAATCTGGAGATAGAAACAAATCTATTAAATCATATTAAATATTTCTATGTGCAAATAAGCCTTGTTTGGTGTATGAATGATCTGTATTACACATGCTCATAACTCAGAAATGCATGTGTGTCGGATCCATCATGCATGTAACATGTTCGGACCACGGAATTTCACATTGAAGGAATCTATGTAAATTACATATCCATGGGTTAAAAAACGCTTCAAGAGTATTTTTCTGTGAAAAATTTTAAATTTTTGATTCTGAAGATTGAAAAAATCTACGAAGTCAGAGTGAATATTTCTTAGGGTTAATATGCCCTGTTTGGTGGAAGAAAGATCTGTAATCCAAATGCTCATATGTCAGAAATGCATCTTTGTCTAAACCGTCATGCATGTAGCATGTTTGGAATGTGGAATGTCATGTTGATAGAATCTATGTAAATGACATATCTATTGTGTAGAAATCGCTCCAGGAGTATTTTTCTGTGAAAAAATTCTAATTTTTGATTCTGATGAAAGGAAAAATTTACAAAATCATATTAAATATTTCTAAGAGCAAATATGCCTTGTGTGGTGGGTGAAAGATCAATAATCCACCTACTCACTACTCAGAAAGGCATGTTTGTCGAATCCATGATGCATGAAGCAAGTTCGGATCACGAAATGTCATGTTGATGGAATCTATGTAAATTATATACCTATTTGTTAGAAATCTCTCCAAAAGCATTTTTCTGTGAAAAATCTCTGATTTTTGAATCTGGTGATAGGAAAAACTCTGAAATCAGATTGAATATTTCTATGTGCAATTATGCCTTGTTTGGTGGATGAAAGTTCAGTAATCCACATGCTCACAAATCAGAAATGTATGTTTGTCAAATCCTTCATGCTTGCAGCATGTTTGGAACACAGAATGTCATGTTGATGGAATCTATGTAAATTACATACCTATTTATTAGAAATCTCTCAAAAATTATTTTTCAGGGAGAAATGTATGATTTTTGAATCTGGTGCTGGGAAAAACCTATGAAGTCAGTGTAAATATTTCTTAGTGTAAATATGCCTTATTTGGTGGAAGAAAGAACATTAATCCACATGCCCACAATTCAGAAATGCGTGTTTGTCGGATCCATCATGCATGTAGCATGTTCTGACCACGGAATTTCATGTTGAATGAATCTATGTAAGTTACATATCCATTGGTTAAATATCGCTCCAAGAGTATTTTTCTGTGAGAAATTTCTGCTTTTTGATTCTGATGATAGGAAAAATCTACGAAGTCAGAGTGAATATTACTTAGTGTAATTATGCCTTGTTTGGTGGATGAAAGATCTGTAATCGACATGATCATAACTCAGAAATGCATCTTTGTGTCATCCGTCATGCATGTACCATGTTCGGAATGTGGAATGTCATGTTGATAGAATCTATGTAAAAGACTTATCTATTGGGTAGAAATCTCTCCAGAAGTATTTTTTTGTAAAAAACTTCTGATTTTTGATTCTGATGAAAGGAAAAATCTACGAAATCTGATTAAATATTTCAAAGTGCAAATACGCCTCGTTTGGCATATGAAAGATTAATAATCCACCTGGTCACAACTCAGAAATTCATGTTTGTCAAATCATTGATGCATGAAGCATGTTCAGATCACGACATTTCATGTTGATGGAATCTATGCAAATTATATACCTATTTGTTAGAAATCTCTAAAAAAGTATTTTTCTGTGAAATATCTCTGATTTTTGAATCTAGTGATAGAAAAAATCTATGAAAGTATATTAAATATTTCTATGTGCAAATATGCCTTGTTTGGTGGACGAAAGTTCAGTAATTCACATGCTCATAACTCAGAAATGCATGTTTGTCGGATCCATCATGCAAGTAGCATGTCCAGACCACGGAATTTCACGTAGAACGAATCTATGTAAATTACATATCCATGGGTTAAAAAACACTTCAAGAGTATTTTTCTGTGAAAAATTTTAAATTTTTGATTCTGAAGTTTGAAAAAATCTACGAAGTCAGAGTGAATATTTCTTAGTGTTAATATGCCCTGTTTGGTGGATGAAAGATCTGTAATCCACATGCTCATATGTCAGAAATGCATCTTTGTCTAAACCATCATGCATGTAGCATGTTTGGAAAGTGGAATGTCATGTTGATAGAATCTATCTAAATTACATATCTATTGAGTAGAAAGCGCCCCAGGAGTATTTTTCGTGAAATATTACTGATTTTTGATTCTGATGAAAGGTAAAATCTACAAAATCAGATTAAATATTTCTAAGTGCAAATATGCCTCGTTTGGCAGATGAAAGATCAATACTCCTCCTGCTTACAACTGAGAAATGCATGTTTGTGGAATCCGTGATGCATGAAGCATGTTCAGATCACGAAATGTCATGTTGATTGAATGTATGTAAACTAGATACCTATTTGTTAGAAATCTCTCCAAAAGTATATTGCTTTGAAACATCTTTGATTTTTGAACCTGGTGATAGGAGAAAGCTACGAAATCATATTAAATAATTCTATGTTCAAATCTGCCTTATTTGGTGGATGAAAGCTCGGGAATCCACATGCTCACAACTCAGAAATGCATGTTTGTCAGATCCATAATGCCTGTGGCATGTTTGGACCACGAAAGTTCATGTTGATGGAATCTATGTAAATTACATATCCATTGGTTAATAAACGCTCCAAGAGTATTTTTCTGTGAGAAATTTCTGATTTTTGATTCTGATGGTAGGAAAAATCTACGAAGTCAGAGTGCATATTTCTGAGTGTAAATATGCCTAAATGGTAGATGAAAGCACTGTAATTCACATGCTCATAATTCTGAAATGCATCTTGGTTAAATCTGTCATGCATGTAGCATGTTTGGAACGTGGAATGTCATGTTGATAGAATCTATGTAAATGACATATCTACTGGGTAGAAATCGCTCCATGAGTATTTTTCTGTGAAAAACTTCTGATTTTTGATTCTGATGATAGGAAAAATCTATGAAATCAGATTAAATATTTCTAAGTGCAAATATGTCTATTTGGAGGATGAAAGATTAATAATCCACCTGCTCACAACTCAGAAATGCATGTATGTCGAATCTGTCATGTATGTAGTATTAACGGGCCATGGATATTCATCTGAATGGAATCTATGTAAATTACATATCCATTGGTTAAAAATCGCTCCAAGAGTATTTTTCTGTGAGAAATTTCTGATTTTTGATTCTGATGATAGGAAAAATCTACGAAATCAGACTAAATATTTCAAAGTGCAAATATGCCTCGTTTGGCAGATGAAAGATCAATACTCCACCTGCTCACAACTCAGAAATGCATGTTTGTCGAATCCATGTTGCATGAAGAATGTTCGGATCACGAAAAATCATGTTGAAAGAATCTATGTAAATTTCATACCTATTAGAAATCTCTTCAAAAGGATTTTTCTGTGAAAAATCTCTGATATTTGAATCTGGTGGTAGGAAAAATCTTTTAAATAATATTAAATATTTCTATGTGCAAATATGCTTTGGTGGATGAAAATTCAGTAATCCACATGCTCACAACTCAGGAATGAATGTTTGTCAAATCTCTGATGGATGTACTTGTTCGGAACATGGAATGTCATGTTGATGGAATCTATGAAAATTACATAGCTAATTGTTAGAAATCTCTCCAAAAGTATATTTATGTTCAAAATGTGTGATTTTTGAATCTGGTCGTAGGAAAAATCTACGAAGTTAGAGTAAATATTTCTCAGAGTGCATATGCCTTTTTTGGTGTTTGAATGATCAGTATTCCACATGTTCAACTCAGAAATGCTTGTTTGTCTAATCCATTATGCATGTAGCACGAATGGAACACGGAATGACATGTTGATGGAATCTATGTAAATCACATATCTACAAGGTAGAATCGCTCCATGAGGATTTTTCAGTAAAAAATGTCTGATTTTTGATTCTGATGAAAGTAAAAATCTACGAAATCAGATTTAATATTTCTAAGTGCAAATATGCCTCGTTTGGCAGATAGAAGATCAATAATCCACCTGCTCACAACTGAGAAATGCATGTTTGTTGAATCCGTGATGCATGAAGCATGTTCGGATCACAAAATATCATGTTGAAGGAATCCTTGTAATTACATACCTATTTGTTAGAAATCTCTCCAAAAGAATTTTTCTGGGAAAAATCTCTTATTTTTGAATCTGTTGACAGGAAAAAGCTACGAAATCATATTAAATATTTCTATGTGCAAATATGCCTTTTTTGGTGTATGAAAGTGCAGTAATCCACATGCTCACAACTCAGAAATGCATGTTTGTTGAATCCTACATGCTTGCAGCATGTTTGGAACACAGAATGACATGTTGAGGGAGTCTTTGTAAATTTCATACCTGTTTTGTAGAATTCCTTCCAGGAGTAGTTTTTTGTGAAAAATACATGAATTAGAAACTGGTGTCAGGAAAAACTTGTGAAATTATGTAAACGTTACAAGATGTAAATATGCCTTGTACAAAGGATGAGTGATCATTAATCCACATTCTGTGAACTCAGAAATGCATGTTTGTCGATTCCGTCATGCATGCAGCATGTACGGAACCCAGAATGTCATGTTGATCGAATCTACGTAAATTACATATCAATTGGTTAGAAATTGCTCCAGGATTATTTTTCTGTGAAAAATGCACAAATTTGAAACTGGTGTTGGTAAAAAGTTCTGAAATTGTGTACACGTTTCTAGACGAAATTATACCTTGTATAGGGGATGAAATATCAGAAATCCACATGCCCTGAACTCAGGAAAGCATGATTGTCAATTCTGTGATGCATGAAGTGTGTACGGAGCATGGAATATCATGTTGATGGAATCTATTAAAATTACTTATCTATAGGGTAGAAATCGCTAAAGGAGGTTTTTTTTGTGAAAAATTAACCAACTCGAAACTGGTGTTGGGAAAAACCTGCGAATTTTAGTAAAAGATTCTATATGTAATTATGCCTAGAATAGAGGATGAAAGATCAGTAATCCACCTGCTAATCACAGAGAAATGCATGTTTGTTGAAACTATAATGCATGTAGCATGTTCGGAACAGAGAATGTCATGTTGATGGAATCTATGTAAATTACATACCTATTTGTTAGAAATCTCTCAAAAATTATTTTTCAGGGAGAAATGTATGATTTTTGAATCTGGTGCTGGGAAAAACCTATGAAGTCAGTGTAAATATTTCTTAGTGTAAATATGCCTTATTTGGTGGATGAAAGATCATTAATCCACATGCTCACAACTCAGAAATGCGTGTTTGTCGGATCCATCATGCATGTAGCATGTTCGGACCACGGAATTTCATCTTGAAGGAATCCATGTAAATTACATATCCATTGGTTAAAAATCGCTCCAAGAGTAATTTTCTGTGAGAAATTTCTGCTTTTTGATTCTGATGATAGGAAAAATCTATGAAGTCAGAGTGAATATTACTTAGTGTAAATATGCCTTGTTTGGTGGATGAAAGATCTGTAATCCACAAGAACATAATTCAGAAATGCATCTTTGTCAAATCCATCATGCATGTACCATGTTCGGAATGTGGAAGGTCATGTTGATAGAATCTATGTAAATGAGATATCTATTGGGTAGAAATCTCTCCAGAAGTATTTTTCTGTGAAAAACTTCTGATTTTTGATTCTGATGAAAGGAAAAATCTATGAAATCAAATTAAACATTTCAAAGTGCAAACACGCCTAATTTGGCGCATGAAAGATTAATAATCCACCTGCTCACAACTCAGAAATGCATGTTTGTCAAATCCTTGTTGCATGAAGCATGTTCGGATCACAACATTTCATGTTGATGGAATCTATGCAAATTAAATACCTATTTTTTAGAAATCTCTAAAAAAGTATTTTTCTGTGAAATATCTCTGATTTTTGAATCTGGAGATAGAAACAAATCTATTAAATCATATTAAATATTTCTATGTGCAAATAAGCCTTGTTTGGTGTATGAATGATCTGTATTACACATGCTCATAACTCAGAAATGCATGTGTGTCGGATCCATCATGCATGTAACATGTTCGGACCACGGAATTTCACATTGAAGGAATCTATGTAAATTACATATCCATGGGTTAAAAAACGCTTCAAGAGTATTTTTCTGTGAAAAATTTTAAATTTTTGATTCTGAAGATTGAAAAAATCTACGAAGTCAGAGTGAATATTTCTTAGGGTTAATATGCCCTGTTTGGTGGAAGAAAGATCTGTAATCCAAATGCTCATATGTCAGAAATGCATCTTTGTCTAAACCGTCATGCATGTAGCATGTTTGGAACGTGGAATGTCATGTTGATAGAATCTATGTAAATGACATATCTATTGTGTAGAAATCGCTCCAGGAGTATTTTTCTGTGAAAAAATTCTAATTTTTGATTCTGATGAAAGGAAAAATTTACAAAATCATATTAAATATTTCTAAGAGCAAATATGCCTTGTGTGGTGGGTGAAAGATCAATAATCCACCTACTCACTACTCAGAAAGGCATGTTTGTCGAATCCATGATGCATGAAGCAAGTTCGGATCACGAAATGTCATGTTGATGGAATCTATGTAAATTATATACCTATTTGTTAGAAATCTCTCCAAAAGCATTTTTCTGTGAAAAATCTCTGATTTTTGAATCTGGTGATAGGAAAAACTCTGAAATCAGATTGAATATTTCTATGTGCAATTATGCCTTGTTTGGTGGATGAAAGTTCAGTAATCCACATGCTCACAAATCAGAAATGTATGTTTGTCAAATCCTTCATGCTTGCAGCATGTTTGGAACACAGAATGACATGTTGATGGAATCTTTGTAAATTTCATATATATTTTGTAGAAATCCCTCCAGCAGTATTTTTCTGTGAAAAATGCATGAATTAGAAACTGGTGTCAGGAAAATTTGTGAAATTATGTAAACGCTATTAGATGTAAATATGCCTTGTATAAAGGATGAGTAATCATTAATCCACAATCTGTGAACTCAGAAATGCTCGTGTGTTGAATCTGTTTTGCATGTTTAATATTCAGAACATGAAAATTTATTTTAATGGGATCTATGAAAATTACATATCTATTGGGTAGAAATAGCTCCAGGAGGGTTTTTCTGTTAAAATTGAACCAATTCAAATCTGGTGTTATGAAAAATCTGTGAAATGCATTAACAGTTTACATATGTAAATATGCCCTGAATAGAGGACTAAAGATCAGTTATCCACCCGCTCCCGATGAAGAAATACATTTTTGTTGAAATTATCATGCGTGTAGCATGTTTGGAACACGGAATATCATGTTGATGGCATCTATTTAAGTTCTATATCTATTGGGTAGAAATCGCTCCAAGAGTACTTTTCTGTGAAAAATGCAAGGACACGAAACTGGTGTCAGGAAAAGCTTGCGAAACTGAGTAAACGTTACTAGATATAAATATGCCTTGTATAGATGTGAAAGTTTGGTAATCCACATGCTCACAACTCAGAAATGCATGTTTGTCGAATCTCTGATGCATGTACATGTTCGGAACATGGAATGTCATGTTGATGTAATTTATGTAAATTACGTACCTACTTGTTAGTAATCTATCCAAAATTGTATTTTTGTGAAAAATGTCTGATTGTTGAATCTGGTCATAGGAAAAATCTACAAAGTTAGAGTGAATATTTCTACGTGTGTATATGCCTTTTTGGTGGTTGAATGATATGTAATCCACATGCTCAAAACTCAGAAATGCTTGTTTGTCGAATCCATCATGCATGTAGCATGAATGGAAAACGGAATGACATGTTGATGGAATCTATGTAAATCACATGTCCATAAGGTAGAATTCGCTCCAAAAGTATTTTTCTGTGAAAAAATTCTGATTTTTGAAACTGGTGATAAGAAAAATGTAAGAAGTCAGAGTTAATATTTCTTAGTGTAAATCTACCTTTTTTGGTGTATGAAAGATCAATAATCCACATACTCACAACTCAGGATTTCATGTTTGTCGAATCCGTCATGCATGTATCATGTAAGGACAGAAATGTATGTTTATCAAATCCATGATGCATGAATCATGTTCGGATAACGGAATGTCATGTTGATGGAAACTATGGAAATCATATTTGTCTTGGGTAGAATTCACTCCAAGAGTATTTTTCAGTGAAAAATGACTTCTTTTCGCAACTGGTGATAGAAAAAAGCTACGAAGTAAGAATAAATATTTCTAAGTGTAAATATGCCTTGTTTGGTGGATGAGAGATCAGTAATGCACATGCTCACAACTCAGAAATTCATGTTTGTCGAATCCATCATGCATGAAGCATGTATGGAACGTGGAATGTCTTGGTGAGGGAAACTATGTAAATTACATTTCTATTGGGTAGAATTCGCTCCAAGAGTGTTTTCCTGTGAAAAAAGTCTGATTTTTTAAACTGGTGATAGGAAAAACCTATGAAGTCAAAGTAAACATTTCAAAGTCCATATATACCTTGTTTGGTGGTTGAAACATCAGTAATCCACATGTTCACAACTCAGAAATTCATGGTTGTCTAATCCGTGATCCATGAATCATGTTCGGAACACAGATTGTAATGGTTAAATAAACTATGTAATTTACATGTGTATTGGGGAGAATTTGCTCAAAGAGTGTTTCTTGGTGAAAAATGTCTGATTTTGGAATCTAGTGATAGACAAAATCTACGAAGTCAGAGTAAATATTTCTAAGTGTATATATGTCTTGTTTGGTGGATGAAAGGTCATTAATCCACATGCTCACACCTCAAAAATTCATGTTTGTTGAATAAGTCATGCATGTATTAAGTACAGAACCCGGAATATCGTGTTGATCCAATCTATGAAAATTACATATCTATTAGGTTGATATCGCTCCAGGAGAATTTTTCTGTGAAAAATGCACGAATTCGAACCTGGTGTTAGGAAAAACTTTTGAAATTGAGTACACTTTTCTAGATGAAGTATACCTTGTATAGAGGATAAAAGATCAGTAATCCACATGCTCTCAACTCAGGAATGTATGTTTGTCGAATCCGTCATGTATGTATCATGTACGGAATTTGGAAAGTCATGTTGAGGGAATCTATTCAAATTAAATATCTATAGGGTAAATATTGCTCCAGGAGTGATTTTCTGTGAAAAAGGAACCAATTTGGAACTCCTGAAAGGAAAAACCTGCGAATTTCAGTAAAAGTTTCTATATGTAAATATGCCTTGAATAGAGAATGAAAGATCAGTAATCCACCTGCTAAGAACTGAAAATGCATGTTTGTTGAAACTATAATGCATGGAGCATGTTCAGAACAGAGAACTTGATGTTGATGGAATCTATGTAAATTACATATCTTTTTGTTTGAAATCTCCCCAAAAGTATTTTGTGTGAAAAATGTCTGATTTTTGAATCTGGTGGTAGGAAAAATCTACGAAGTCAGAGTAAATATTTCTTAGTGTAAATATGCCTTGATTGGTGGATGAAAGATCATTAATCCACATGCTCACAACTCAGAAATTCATGTTTTTCGGGTCTGTCATGCATGTATCATGTTCTTGCCACGGAATTTCATGTTGATGGAATCTATGTAAATTATATATCCATTGGTTAAAAATTGCTCCAAGAGTATTTTACTGTGAAATATTTCTGATTTTTGGTTCTAATGATAGGAAAAATCAACGAAGTCAGAGTGAATATTTCTTCGTGCAAATATGCCTTGTTTGGTGGTTGAAAGATCATTAATCCACATGCTCACAACTCAGAAATGCATGTTTGTCGGATCTGTCATGCATGAATCATTTTCCGACCACAGAATTTCATGTTGATCGAAACTATGGAAATCATATATGTATTGGATAGAGTTTGCTCCAAGAGTGTTTTTCTGTGAAAAATGTCTTATTTTTGAAACTGGATATAGAAAAAAGCTGTGAAGTCAGAGTAAATAATTCTCAGTGCAAATATTCCTTGTTAGGTGGATGAAAGATCTATTATCCCCATGCTCACAACTCAGAAATGCATGTTTGTCGGATCCTTCATGCATGTATCATGTTCGGACCACAGAATTTCATGTTGATGGAATCTATAAATAACATATCCATTGGTTAAAAACCGCTCCAAGAGTGTTTATCAATGAAATATTTCTGATTTTTGATTCTAATGATAGGAGAAATCAATGAAGTCAGAGTGAATATTTCATAGTGTGAATATGCCTTTTTTGGTAGATGAAAGATTAATAATCCACATGCTACAAACTCAGAAATGCATGTTTGTCAAATCCATGATGCATGAATCATGTTCGGATAACGGAATGTCATGTTGATTGAAACTATGGAAATCATATTTGTATTGGGTAGAACTCACTCCAAGTGTGTTTTTCTGTGAAAATATCTTATTTTTGAAACTGGTGTTAGAAAAAATCTATGAAGTCAGAGTAAATATTTCTAAGTGTAAATATTCCTTTATTGATGGATGAAAGATCAGTAATCCACATGCTCACAACTCAGAAATTCATGTTTGTCGAATCCATCATGCATGTAGCATGTATGGAACATGGAATGTCTTGGTGAGAGAAACTATGTAAATTACATATCTATTGGGTAGAGTTCGCTCCAAGAGTGTTTTTCTGTGAAAAAAAGTCTAATTTTTGGAACTGGTGATAGGAAAAATCTACGAAGTCAAAGTAAATATTTCAAAGTGCATCTATTCCTTGTTTGGTGTTTGTAACATCAGTAATCCACATGTTCACAACTCAGAAATGCATGTTTGTCGAATCCATGATGCATGAAACATGTTTGGAACACGGAATGTCATGGTTATCTAAACTATGTAAATTACATGTGTATTGGGGAGAATTCGCCCGAAGAGTGTTTCTTGGTGAAATTTGTCTGATTTTAGAAACTGGTGATAGAAAAAGTCTACGAAGTCAGAGTAAATATTTCTAAGTGTATATATGCCTTGTTTGGTGGATGAAATATCAGTAATCCACATGCTCCTTTTCTGTTGTGTTATGTTCATTTCTTATAAATTCCATATATGAGTAAAATCATACAGCATACGTCATTCTCTTTCTGACTTATTTCACTTAGCATTTTACACTGTTGGTCTACCCATTTGTTGCAAATGAAAAACTTATTCTTTATATAAGTGAGTAATAACACATTGTATTTTTATCTTTGTGTGTGCATTTATATAGATAGATAGATAAATAGATAGATAAATCTATAAAATATAAAAATAAAATATATTGATGTGTATATATATATTCTATAAACACACATTTTCTTTATCCATCATCTATTGATGAACAATTAATTTGCTTCTATATCCCCTTTATTGTAAATAATGCCACAGTGAATATAGGTTTGAATTTATCTTTTCTAGTTTCTGTTTTTATTTTCTTGGAATAAGTATCCTGATATGGAAATGTTGGATTATCTTTCATTTTTAATTTTTAGATAAAACTGCATACTGTTTTCCACAGTCGCTGCACAAATTTACTTTCTCTCCAGAAGTGCATCAGGGTTGTTTAACTTACATCCTCACCAACACTAATATTTGTTATCTTTATGATTATATTCATTCTGACAGGACTGACCTAAAATCTTGTTGTGTTTTGGACTTGCAATTTTCTGATTGTTAGTGTTGTTGAACGGTTTCATATGCCTGTTGTTTACCTTTCCCCCACTGTAAATTCATTGTTTGTAATTGGCTAAATGAACAAATCTGTGTGATTTCATTTTCAGGCATTCTTTTTGTTCCATTATTTTCTTTGTTCTGTGCCACTACCATATTCTTTTTATTACTGTAGATTTGTATTATAGTTTTAAATCAGGGAAAGTGATACATCTTCTTTGTTCTTTGTCAAATATGTTTGTGTTTATTGTTTGTTTTCTTTTCTTTTCTTTTCTTTAGTGATTTCAACACTTTTGTGTTTACATGTATATTTTAGAATTATTTATTGTAAATTTTGAAAATGCCCTTGTTGTTTTGAAAAGCACTGAATTTAATTAACGTGTTTTCTTGGCTAGTACTGTCATTTAAACAATATTTTTTTCCTAATATATGAACGCAGTATATCCTTTCATCTCTTTGCATTATCTTCAATTTCTGTTATAAATATTTTATAGTTTTCTGTGTACAGGTCTTTTACCTCCTTTGTTGGATATATTTCTAGATTTTTTTTGTAATGCAACTGTAAACGAGACAGTTCCCTCACTTTCTCTATCTGTTAGCTTGTTGTTAGTGTGAAGAAATGCAAAATTTCTGTATGTTAATTTTACATTCTGAAATTTTACCAAATGCATTGATAAGCCCTATTACTTTTGAGGTGCCATCTATAGGATTTCTGTTTAAAGTATGTCATCTGCAAACAGATACTATTACTCATATTCTTAATTAGCTATATTATATTTACATTTATTTGGATAGCTATGGTTGGAATTTCCAATACTATACTGAATAAAATTGGCAAGAGTGAGCATTCTTGTCTTCTTACTGCTTTTACAGGTAAAGCTTTCACCATTTAATCAGTGAGTGTCATGCTAGCTGAGTTCTTGTCATATATGATTTTAACTGTGTTGAGGTATGTTTCCTCATGCCCAATTTGAGGGGAAATATAATCTTAAATTGTTAATGAATTGTCAAAATATTTTATGACTCTATTGATGTGACTATATAATTTTTATTATTTAATTTGTTAGTGTGGTGTATCATATTGATTAATTTATAGGTAATGTATCACTTTGCATCCCTGGATTTAAATGGACTTAATCATAGTATATAATCCTGATAATGCATTTTTTGCTTTGCTAAAATTTCAATGATGATTTTTACATCAATGCTTATCAGTAGTTTTTAACCTGTAATTTTTTGAGGTACTTGTTCCAGTTTTAGTAGTAGTGTGATACAAAAAGGTGGGGTAGGAAGCCTTCCTTAATCTGCAAATTTTTGGAATTCTCTGAGAAGTATAGGTGATAGCTCTTCTCTAAATATTTGGCAGAATTCAACTGTGAAGCTGTCTACACCTGGAATTTTGTTTCTTGGGAAATTTTGTTTAATTACTAATTCAATTTCATTAGTGGTAATCTGTTCATATTTTCTATTTCTCATTCCATCCTGGAGATTGTGTCTTTCAAAGAAATTGTGTATTTCTTCTAGGGTTTCCATTTTATTTACATATAATTTGTTGTATCTTCTTATGATGCTTTATAATGCTTTGATATAAGCTGTAACTTCTCATTTATTTTGGAGCTTATTAATCTGTGTTCTTTTTTTCTCATGAGTGTGGTTAAAGTTTATCAATTTTATTTATCTTTCAAAAACCATTATTAGTATGATTGAATATTTCTATTTTTAATCATTATTTTATTTATTTATGTTCTGACCTTTCAGCTGTCTTTCCTTCTACTAACAATTTTTCTCTTATTTTGATACATCTTTTGTTTGTAAGATTATGTTATAAGAGAGAGATGTTTCTTATTTGTATAAGTGGGATTATTTTTCTGTTAGCTTCCCTATTAATACTGTTTTTGCTATACCCCATGGACTTTGTTTCTTTGTCACTTTTCTCAATATATATTTCCATTGATTTTTACAGCAATCCATTGTTTGTTTAATATTGTATGATTTATCCTCCACATTTTACTATTTTTCTTAAGTTTTTACTTTTAATAAATTTCTATTCTCACAGAATCCATATGTTTCTTCTCAAAACAAGAAGAATAATAATAAAATATATACAAAAATAGGGAAGACCCAAATTTTCTAAAATTATCTTTGAAAATTGAACACAGCTGTGGGTATTATATTCCCTGAATTTATAAAGTACTACAAAGCTACAGTAATCAAAACATGAATATATATCACTAAAAGGCACGCATAGATCAATGGAACAAAATAAAGAGTCTGAAAATAACCCCACAAACATATGGTCAATTATTCTACAATGAAGGAGGTAAGAGTATACAATGGAAAAAAGGCAGTGTCTTCAACAAGTAGTTCTGGGAAAACTGGACAGTACATGTAAAAAAAGATGTATGAGCACTTACTTCCATAGAATACAAAAAAAGATAAATATGGAATAATTTCCTAAATATAAAACCTGAAACTATACAATTTCTGACCAAAAACATGAGGAGAACTGACATTGAGATAAATCATAGCAATATTTATTGGTGATTTGTCTCCTAAGTAAAAAAAAAGAAATAAAATTATCAATAATAGTTTTATGTTTATTTATGAAAAATTAGATGTACTATGTGACATAGGGATTCTACTTCTTGTATAAGTTTGAAGTCCAAAACCTTTTGCAGAGCAAAGGAAACCTTCTACGGGACATATGACAACACAAAGAATACAAGGAAAAATTTCACACAATGAGACCAACAAGGTGTTAATATCCATAATATATATGTAGCATATTAGACTTAATATTTAGAAACACAGGCCCCAACTTTAAAACAGTTTAAGGATCTTCATGGAAACTTCAAAAACAGACAAGTGGATGATTTTCTTTCACATAAAAAGAAACATAACGTTGCTATTCATTAGGAAATCTTAAATCAAAACCAGAATGAAATATAATCTCAAAGCAACAAAAATTGCTATTAAAAAAGCCTTCAAATGATAAACATTAATAAGAATGTCAATGAAAGGGAACCCAGGTACACTGTTGGTGGAAACATAAATTGATGCATCCACTATTATAAAAGTGTAAACAGTGCACAGAAAACTAGAAAGAGAATCATTATATGTTGCAGCAATTCCAGTTTTAGATATAAATCTGTAAAAAAATGAAAATAATAACTTTAAATGTTATATTACCCACAATGTTCTTAACATCATCATTTAAAATAGCCAAGGACAGTTGCACAACTCAACTGCCCATCAACAGATGATTGGCTGAAGTAGATGTGAGATATAGATAACATAATAAATACTTAATCATTGTCCTAACAAAAAATAAAATTCTTCCATTTGGAAAAATGTGACTGGATTCAGAGAGCGTTGTACAAAGAAAAATATGTCATACAGAGAAAAACACTCTACGTTATCACTTATATGAGGAAACTAAAGATATAAGAGAAGTAATCATAAAGAAACAGGAACAGAATCACATATATATGTGCAGTGTACCAAGTAGTGGTTTACTTTAGGGACAGACAAGAAGGATGGTGAAGACCGAAATATGCAAGCTACCAGTTATAAACTAGAGAAGCAAGAGGGCTATATTTATAGCACAGAGAAATATTTTAATAATTTAAATGATTTTAAAGAGATTATAGGCATATATTTTAGTAAAATGTGCATGTATGTGGGAAAAACAATGAAGAAAATAACCCAGGAAAATCAAAATATTTTGCAGTACTATGACATGAAGGGAGATGATTTGTTCACTTTCTTTACTGTTCTTATAATGTCCTAATTAAAATTTAAGGTTTTAAATGAAAAAGAATATACTTTGAAAAAAGTGACATAAGTTTAAGCTATTTTAGTCTCTCCTCTTAAATCTACAGTCAGTAAAACGTTCACATCTCAAAAAAATAACTACAACACAAAACAATATTCCATAACGCATGTGTAAAGCTGAAGTTTGCTGGGCTAAAACATATAAAGGAGGCTCAACTGAGGGAAGAGCAGATTTGGTGCCTGCAACCAAGGCCAACTTACTAGGGTATATGAGCTCACAGGCTCAGAGAACCCAGTAGAAACAGGGTCTCAGTGGTTCACACAGCTTCGGCCTTCAACTGCACCAGCACTCATGGTCACTGGTAACTAGGTGGGAGCCACAATGGAGACAGAATTTCCATCCTTCAGACTCTCAGACATTCATGACACTGTCCTAACTCCCCATTCACATTGGTGGAGAAAAGTTACCTTGCAAAACTGGACATGGGAAAGGCACTTGCCTGATTCCAAATACCCTCATATCTTTACACCTTTCCTCAATGTGTAAACTGAGTCTCAAAGGATATCAGATAAAAGGAAGGGTTTACCATACCAGTGACAACTGTGGCATTAACCACCAGAGAAGTCTAAGAAGTGACAATGAAAGCACATCTTTTATCCAGACAGAAGTGACTGGAAAGTGACATTTTGAAATAATATCAGAGGTAGCTCAGGTAAGTAAATCCAAAAATTAGGCAATATTGCAAACTACCAGAAAACAAAACAAGGGCTCCAACTCCCAATCTGTTATTTAGTGTCATCAGAGCAATAGTTTACCAAGATAATGACCAATCACAGTAACATTATAGTGCATTCACACCCACAGATACACAGACACAGACACCAAAACAGACACAGACACACACGTATAAGCACACATGCACACACACACAATGTCAACCCTGCAGCAATCAAACTTAAGGTCATGGTACATTGCCATATAATTAATAGAGAATCCAAATAGGTGTCATACAGAAACTCAATACAAAAAACAAAACTCAGTTAGCAATTTAGTGAGCTTAGGAATAAATTAAATGCTGATAAGGAATACATTACCAAAGAGGCTGAAACTAAAAAATTACCAAATATTATTTGAGGACCAGATGAACTTAATAAATGAGATGAAGAATGCAACAGAAAGCATTGGGAGCAGACTGCCTTTGTGGAAGAGAGTTTAGCAAACTCACCAATACAAAACTAGAAATGATAGAGGAGTGCAGAGATACAAGATATTAAAAAGTGAGGAAATTCTACAATAGCCGTCAGACTTCTTCAGGAAGTGCACTTTAGAGTGAAATCCTGGAGGAAAAAGAAAGTTAGAAGGTAACTGTTGGTTTATTTAAATAAGTAACAGTTGATAACTTCCCGAAAATGTGTAAGGAACTGATATACAAGTCCATGAGCCAACAAAACACCAATAACTTTAAGGCAAATAGACCTCCTTCAAGATATGTCATATGCAAATTGGCTAGTCAATGACAGAGTAAAATTTTAAAGGTAGCCAAAAAATGTTATGATAATCTACAAAGGAACCCCCATTAGACTTTCAGCAGATTTCTCAGCAGAAAACATAGGCCAAGGGTAAATGAAATGGCATTTTCAAACTACTGAAATAAGAAATCTCTCACCCAAGAATACTCTACCTTGCACAGTTATCACTTAGATATAAAGTGAAAAAATGAAGACTTTAGCAGACAAACAAATTCTGAATGAGATGAAAAAACAAAACTGAGACACCTTACACGGGGTGCAGAAAAGAGCTCTTCTAAGAAATATAAAATGGCAAAAATATGCAAAACAGTGGACAAAGTGCTAAGCAGACACCACGAGAAATTTGCAACTGTTTCTTTGAGTATGTTCTTAAATGCTACTATACTATATGGATTAAAGAGTGAAAAATACGAAATCAGAGGCAATAAATATATATAAATCTATCTGGTAACATGTTCAGAAGAGTAAAAGAAATAATTTGAGACAATAATCATAAAAGGTAAAGAGTAAAAATAAATAAATAATAAAGGAAGCTTCTATCAGCCGAAAAAAGACTAAATTATACATGAGATGTTTTATTTTTAATTGAAGTAGAGTAGATGTACTATATTGTGTAGTTTCAGATGTACAGCATAGAGATTCCAACCACTGTTTTGATTATATAACATTATAAATTATCACAATACTTTTAACATTCAATTATTATGTTATTTTGTATTATTCCCTGATCTATACATATTCTCCTTGTTGATTCTATCCTTTATGTATACTACATTATATCTCTCAATATCGTATCATAAAATTTTCCTTCCCTTCCACTTTGATAAACATAAATTTTTTCCCATATCTTTCAGTCAGTTTCAGTCTTGTCTATCTAATCTCTCTCTCAACCATGTCTCTATCAATCAATCTATCTGTCTATCTATCTGTCTATCTATCTATCTATCTATCTATCTATCTATCTATCTATCTATCTATCTACCATGTATCTATGTATCTATCCTTCTATTTATCTGTCATCTATCAATAGATAGCTATTGATAGATGTGCATAGATATTTGTTATTCTTTAGATTCCACATATAAATTATGTTATATACTTTAGTCTTTGAGTTTCTTCACAAAGCACAATATTTACTAGGCCCATTCAGGATGCTGAAATAGCAATGTGTTATGCTTTTTCATGGCTGACTAATATTACATTGCATATTTATAGAATCATCATATCTTCTTAAGTCCATACTCTTCTGTGGAATTTTGGATTGCTTCCCAATCTTGCATGTTAAAAACAGTGCTGTTGTGAACATTGATTCTGCTCTATTAAGGGTTTTTTCCCCCGATTTTTTCTAGGAGAGGTATCTCTGTTTCATATCGTAGTTCTGTTTTAGGTTTTAAAGAAATCTGGATACTCTTTTCCATAGAAGCTGTACTAATTTACATTACTACCAAGTGTATACAAGAGATTTTTTTTTTCTCCACATCATCTCCAACACTTTCCATTTGTAGACTTTTTTATAATAGCCGTTTTAATAGTGTGAAGTGATAACTCATTTTGGTTTTGATTTGCAATTACCTAATAATTAGTGATGTTGAGCATTTTTATCACCTGCCCGTTACTCATCTGTGAGTTTTCTTTGGAAAAATATTAACTCAGTTACTCTGCTCTTGTTTTTGATTGGGTTTTTACTTTTCAAATTGAGTTGTGTAACCTAAATCCATGTTACAACTATTAACCTACATCTATTAAACCCTGGTCACTTGCATTGTTTGCCAATATGTTCTCCAATTACACAGGCAGTATTTTCATTTCATTGATAGTGTCCTTAGCTGTGCAGAAGTTTTCAAGTTCTTTTAGGTCTCACTTGCTTATTTTTGCTTTTATTTCTTTTGCCTTAAGAGACTGATACAAGAAAATATTCCTATGGTATATAACCAATATTGTATCACCTATATCCCCTTCCAGCAGTTTTATACTATCAGAGCTTACATATAGGTCCTTAATTCACTTGTAGTTTATTTTTGTATATAATATCAGGGAATGCTCTCCTTTCACTGTTTTACATGTAGATGTCCAGCTTTCCCAACCACCCATTGATGGACTGTCTTTTCTCCATTGTGTACTTTTGCCTCTTTTATCATAGATTCATTACTCATAGGTGTGTGGAATTGTTTGTAGGCTCTCTGTTTTTATTGATTATATCTCTGTGACAATGCCATGCTGTTTTTATTACTGTAGCTTTGTAGTATAGTAAGGTACCTTGGAGGTTTATATCTCCAGATTTGTTGTTTTTTCTCAAGATCATTTTGGCAATTTTTAATGGTTTCATGTAAAACTTAGAGTTATTTTTTCTGTTTCTTTGGAAAATTCTAAAGCTTCATATCAGAAATTGCACAAAATCTGTAGGTTTCTTTGTGTAGTATGGCCATGTTAACAATATGAACTCTTTCAATTCAAGAGCACAAGACATCTTTCCATTTCTATGGATCATTTTTAAATACTTTGTCAATATTTTATAATTTTCAATGTGTAGATTTTTCGCATATGTGGTTACATTTATTCCAAGATAATTCAGGGGATGGGATTTTAAATAGTATTGCTTTCAATGTCCATTTTAGGGTATCTCATGATTAATGTGTAGAAATGCAAGAGACTTCTTTACATTAATCTTGTACCCTGCTCCCTTGCTGAAATTATTTATTATTCATAACAGTCAGTGTGGAGCCTTTAGGATTCTCTGTGTAGATTGTTATGCCATCAGTACTGGTGACAATTTTGCTTCTTTATTTCCATTTTGTGTTTCTTTTACTTCTTTTTCTTTTCCTTTTCCTTTCTTGTATTACTATGGTACAGAAGTGGTGATAGTAGGAGTCCTTGTCTTATTGCCATATTTACCCAGAAGGCTTTCAGCTTTTCCCCCTGAGTATTATTAATTGTTATAAATGGCCATTACTATGCTGAGAGATATTCCCATTATACTCACTTTCATGAGAGTTCTGGTCATGAATGTATATTGAAATTTGTGAAATCCTTTTTCTGTGTGTATTAATATGGTCCTGTGAATTTTTTCCTTCCTTTATTAGATATGTGTCATGCTGCTTGACTTGTGTATGTTGAACCATCCTTGTGACTCTGGAAGGAATCCAACTGATCATCGTATATAATCCTTTCTATGTATTGCTGGATTAATTTGTTGATGTTCTTTTTAGGATTTTTGAATGTATAATCATCAAGGATATTGGCTTTTCATTTTCATTTGTTTTAGGTAGTGTCTTTGGTTTTTTTAATCAGGGTAATGGTGGCCTCATAGGATAACTTTGGGAATTGTCCTTCCTCCATCATTTTTTTAAATAGTTGGGGGAAAGAGGTTTTAGTGAAGGCAACCAGGCATATTGTTTAAGGGGTGTTTTTAAAATTATACATTTTATTTAACTTACACTGTTAGCTCTTTTCAAGTTTTCTGTGTTCTATTTATTCAGTGTTGGTAGGCTGCACATATCTAGAATCTGACCATTACATTAAGGTTATCCTATTTGTTGTCACATAACTGCTCATAGGGCTTTCATAATCTATTTTTGTATATCTGTAATATCAGATGTTATTTCTACTGTTTCATTTCTTACTTTGTTTGGGTCCACTCTGTGTATTTCTTGATAAGCCTGGCTAAATGCTTACCAGTTTGTTAATATTTTTAAGGAAAAAATAGCTCATAATTTTAGGAATTTTAACTTATTTTTTTGATTTTTATTTCATTTATTTTCAACCTACTAATTAAAGATTTCTCATACTAATGCCTTTGGAATTTGTTTTTATTTCTAGTTATTTTGGGTGGTATAAATGGTCCTTTTTGTGAGGTTTTTCTTGTTCCTTGTAGAAGGCCATAATCATTCTGAACTTTCCTCTTAGATTTGTATTTGCTGCATCCCATACATTTAATGAAGCTGTGTTTTCATTGTAATTTGCCTCTAGGTATGATTTTATTCCCACTCTAATTTCATCAATGACCTTGTTTTATTTTATTTTTTTAAAGGATGTGGTTTAGTCGCATATTTGTGCATTTCCTGTTCTTCTTTCTTGAGTTGATGCATTGTCTCATACTTATGTGTATGGAAAAATACTTGCTGTAATCTATATTTGCTTAAAGCTCCTGAGGCACTTTTCATGACATAATTTGTGGTTAATTCCTTTGATAACATCCTGTGCACACTTGAAAAGTTTATGTGTTCTGCTTTTCTGATGCCGTGTCCAATAACCCAGTTAGGTTCAAATGATCTAATATATTATTAAGACCTCTGTTTCCTTATAGATATTCTTCCTGGATGATCTGGCTATCAGAATAGTGAGGTGTTAAATTCATTTACTATTATTCTTTTGTAATCAATTAATTCCCTCATGTCTACTAATATTTCTTTATATTCTTAGGATATATGGTGTTGGGCCCATATATAATTTAATGAGTGTAATACCCTATTTTAATATGGATCTCTTTTTCATTATATAATCTCATATATATCTTTCATTGTGGCCCTTATTTTGAAACATATGTTGTATGAGTTGAGCATTGCAATCTGCACTTTCTTATCATATCCATGAAATATCTCTTCCAACTACTTCCAGGCTGTGTTTATATTCCACCTTAAAGTGAGACATTTTCAGGGTTGAGGCCAAGATGGTGGAGTAGAAGAATGCTCGATACTCACCCTTTTCCACAAATGCACCAAGACTCACATCCACAGACCCACTCAGCTAACCAGAGTACATGCAGAACTCTGACAGAACATTGTCCTCTTCAATAGGTTAAGATGCGTAAAATCTGGTAGGAGAAAAGGAAGAAAGACAGAACAAAAGGCAAAGCAGAGTGGGACAGGTCCCACAGGGAGGGAGCTACAAAGATGGACTGGTGCTCATTCACTAGGTCTCCCTTCTCCAACTGAGATTTTGGCTGGACAGAGGGGGAGTCTCCAAGGCTTGGACATGTACATAGTATAAGTTGACTGACAGAAATACATTAAACAGTCACAGACACACACCCCAAAATGCAGCCCAGAAGCTGGGGGCAGGGCCATGCTGCACGAGCTGGGTGGAAGATGGGAATTGCTGAACTGAAGCAGTCTGGGGAATGGAGGGTGCTGTGTGCCATCCCTGTGGGTGTACAGGGCAGAACAACCTGGGCCCTCCATAAAGCAACTGGGCAGATTTGCCCTGTGGGTGGAAGGCTGCATTTCCCATCTCTGAAAATCCACAAAAGTTTCTAGGTGAAGAGAGCTGGGGCTCAGTCACAGCCACCATACTCTCTGGTGCTTTGCACCCAGGCAGCAGTGGGGGCAAAATCTGCATCCATGTCTAAGGACTTAGCATCCTTAAGGGCCAGATGGAGACTTCTCTACAGCCTGAGACAGATAGGATACTTCTGTCCTGGTTCCTCAGAGAACTTGCTTCACCAAAACAAACAAGTACCTGGATTTTGGGCCTGACCAGGGACAGGACTGTTCCTCAGCCTCCTTCGAGCCCACTTCTGGTGTATAAACCCGAGGCAGGCCATAGAGTGGCAAAGAGCAGTGGAGTGACTGGCACACTGAGGGGACGTGTGGTCCCCCAAATTTTCTTCTGGAATGCAGCCCCTGACCATGGTGATAGGAGAGGGCATGATGCCCACTCCTGCCTGGTCAGCCTGCAACATCTGACTGGAGCATCAGGCAGGGCAGTCACAAGCCAGCAAAGAGTAAAGAGATCTGCTCCAGATGCAGTGTTTGGGGTAGGAGCAATCTGCTTGCCGACAGGCACTGGGAGCAGCACAGTTGAGGGCTCCAATGGAGGGCATCTGAAAACAGGAAGATTAGCTTCCAAAACAGGATGAATACAGAAAGACTTCACATTAAATATTCACAGTGTCCAGGAGGACACAGACCACCCCCTTGTTTTAATCTATTTTTCCTGATCCATTTTCTCTTACCCTAAAATTTTTGCTTCTTAGGCAATTATATATACCCCTATTTTCATCCCTTTGAAATATTTTAAAAATATTTTTATTATTATTATTTTTCAACACTCTGCTACAACTTGCACTTCTATTATGCATTATACAATGTCTTCAAACATTTATTTCCCCCTTCTTAAAATTCTTTGTCTCTCTCTCTCTCTTTTTTCTCTTTTCTAAGTTGTATTACTACATAGACACTAGGTAAAGAAACTCTTTTAGGTCCACAGTAGGTAACTGATACTCCACAAACCACAGTGCCAGAGAGGTAGGAGTAAGATGAAAAGCAGAGAAACCATTCCCAATTAAAAGAACAAGAGAAATCCCCTGAAAGAATGATCAGTGAAATTGACATCAATAGCCTAATAGATCAAGATTTTAAAAAAGAAGTGATCAAATTACTGAAGGAAATAAAAGATAGTGTTTAGAGATATAAAATATGTTAAAAATGAAATGGAAGCTGTAAAGAAGAGCCGAGAAGAATAGGTAAACTCATTCACTGACATGAGGAATGATCTAAAGGTATCGCAAAGCTGACTAGATAATGCAGAGTTATGAATTAGTGACTTAGAGGACAGTACAATAGAAAACACCCAATCAGAAGAGCTACAAGAGAAACAATGAGAAAGAAATGAAAAAAACATAAGGGACCTATGGGATAATAGAAAGAATGCCAAGCTTGGTATGATAGAATTTCCAGAAGTGGAAGAAAGATCAACGGGGATTGCAAAGGTTTTTGAAGACTTCATGACTGAGAACTTCCCTAACTTAAAGAAGGAATCAGATATCCAAGTACAGGAAGCTCAGAGGGCCCCAAACAGGAAGAAAACAAGTACACCATCACCAAGACATATAATTAAGATGGCAAGAGTCAATGATAAAGAAATGATCCTAAAGGAAGCAAGAGAATAGCAAAGAGTGAGTTACAAGGGAATCCACATAAGGCTCCCAGCTGATTTCACTTCACAAATACTACTGGACATAAGGTAGTGGCAAGATATATTCAGAGTCTTGAATGAAAAAATGATATACCCTAGGATAATTTAACCAGAAAGGCTATACATTATGGTAGAAGGAGACATTAAGGATTTCACAGACAGAAAAAATCTACAAGAGTTTAGCAACACTAGACCCATGCTAAAAGAAATATTGAAAGGTCTACTCTAAAAAGAAAAGCAGCAAAGCAGTAGGATGCTACAGAAATGTGAATCTCACAGTTGGAAAATTGATAACTCATGAATTATAAATTTATATAAACACAAAATTTTAAAACAAGACATACAAATCATTGAGAGTGGGAGAGGGAGGCAGGAAAATAGAGAATTTTTTTTGGTCTTTCCTTTTAAAATTTTTTGTTCCTGGTAGGATGGGTTTAAGATCTTTTTACTATCAGTTTAATAAAAGCAGTTTTAATAATGGTCTAAAAGAAATATAAAAGGGTAACAACAAGACAAAAACTTATCAGGGTGTCACTAAAACTAAATGAATTTCATGTTAATTCAAAGGAAAATGATGAAATCATAATAGGAAGATGAAATGAACCAAGAGGAAATACCTAATTATCTGCAAAGATAAGGTCAAAATGCCAATAAACACAAACATATCATCAATTATTGTAAATGTTAATGGACTAAATGCTCCAGTCAAATGTCTTAGAGTGGCAGGCTGGATATAAAACAAGAACCTTCAATATGCTACATACAAAAGACCCACTTCAGGGAGAAGAACACATATAGATTGAGAGAGAAAGGAAGGAAAATTTATTCCATACAAATGGAAAAGCCAAAATTCCAGGTGTTGCAGTACTGATTTCTGACAAAAGAGTCTTTAAAACAAAGACCATAAATAATGATATAGACGGACATTTTATAATGATTGAAGGAGTGATACAAGATGAGGATACAACACTCATTAATACATATGCTCCAAATAGAGGACTACCTAAATAGAGTAAATAATTACTAACAGATATAAAGGGGGAGAGTGATGGGAATCTAATCATATTTGGAGATTTAAACACAGCATTAACATAACTGGACAGATCATCGAGACAGAAAATAAATTAGGAAACAGAGAAGTTAAATAATACAATTGAAATATTACACATGGTGAATATTTTTAGAGCATTGCACCCTCCACAAAATAGTAAATCATTCTTTTCAAGTGCACATGGGGCATTTACCAGGTTTCATGATATAATTGGGCACAAAAGAAACCTCACCAGTTTTAAGAAGATAGAAATTACCTCATGTATCTTTACTGACCACAGTAACATGAAGCTAGAAATCCACAACAGAGAAACAAAGGAGAACAAAAGGAAAACATGGAGATTAAACAATATGTTATTAAAAAACCAATGGGTCAGTGAAGAAATCAAAGCTGAAATGAAAAAGTATCTGGAGAAAAAAGAAAATGAATGCAAATCCACACAAAATTTATGGGACACTTCAAAAGCAGTGCTGAGAGAGGAGTTTATAGTGATACAGGAATTCCTCAAAAATCAAGAACAATCACAAATAAACAATTTAACCCACCAGCAGAATGAACTACAAAAAGAAGAACAAAAAAAACGCCATAAGGCAGCAAAAGGAAGGAAATCATAAATATTGGGGAGGAAATAAATATAATAGACATTGGAAAATCCATAGGAAAAAAATCACCAATCAAAAAGCTGGTTTTTTAAAAAAAATAAGTAAAACCAAAAAACCTCTGGCCAATTGCGACAAGAAGAAAAGAGTGAGAGCACAAATTAGCAAAATAAGATAGGAGAATGGAGAAATTGCAACAAATAAAATAGAAATACAGAATATCATACGAATATATTATTAAAAGTTTATGCAACCATACTGGATACTCTAGAGGAGACGGACAATTTTCTGGAAACATACTGTCTACCAAGAGTGAATCAAGAAGGAACTAATCCCTTGAACAAGCAGAGAACTAGAAATGAAAACAAAAGAGCAATATAAAACTTCCCTACAAATAAAAGTCCAGTACGAGACGGATTCAATGAGGAATTCTATCAAAAATACAAAGAAGAACTCATACCAGTGTTTCTCAAATTATTCCAGAAGATTGAAAAGGAAGGAATACCCTCAAAGTCATTCTGTGAAGTCACAATCACCCTGACTCCACAACCAGGCAAAGGCACTACCAAACAAGAGAATTATAGGCCAATATCACTGATGAACACAGACGCCAAAATTCTCACCAAAATAGTAGAAAATAGAATCCAACCACAGAAAAAAGATTACACATCATGACCAAGTGGGGATCATGCCAGGGACACAGGGATGGTTCAACATATGTAAGTCAATCAATGTAATACAGCACATCAACAAGAGAAAGGACCAAAACGACATGATCATCTCAATAGATGCAGGAAAATCATTTGATAAAATTCAACACCCACGTATGATAAAAACTCTCACCAAAGTGGGCATAAAGTGAACATATCTCAGCATCATGAAAGCTATAGATAACAAACCTACAGCCAGCATAGTACTGAATGGTGAGAAAGTTAAATCCTTCCCACTAAAATCTGGGACAAGACAAGGATGCACACTATCATCACTCCAACTGAAGATAGTCTTGGAATACCAAGCCACAGAAATCAAATAAGAGAGAGATGTAAACGGGATACAAATTGGAAAGGAAGAGGCAAAAGTCTCACTATATGCAGAAAATATGTTACTATTTATAGAAAACCCTACAAGATCCAGACAAAAACAACTAAAGCTGATCAAAGAATTCAGCAAGGTAGCAGGTTACAA
Organism: Vicugna pacos; assembly: GCF_048564905.1. Taxonomy (NCBI): domain Eukaryota; kingdom Metazoa; phylum Chordata; class Mammalia; order Artiodactyla; family Camelidae; genus Vicugna; species Vicugna pacos. Next base: position 28,080,047 of record NW_027328741.1, read on the forward strand.
GATTAAGGTTCAAAAATCAGTGGCATTTCTTACACTAACGATTCAGAAAATACTATAGAGATACAGTCTACATGACAGCAATGTAGTGGTAGGAAAACATACATATACAACAATGGAACAGAAGAGAGAGCCCAGAAATGAACCCACAAATTTTTGGTCAATAAATCTTCGACAAAGAAGGCAAGAAAATACAATGGAATTGAGACAGACACTTCAGCAAATAGTGTTGGGAAAACTGAAGAGCAGCATGTAAATCAATGAAGCTTGAAAACTCCCAATGAAGCTAGAACACCACACTCAAAAATAGAATCAGAATGGATCAAAGACTTAAAGATAAGTCAAGATACAAAAAACCTTGAGGAAAATATAGGCAAAATATTAACTGACATAAGTCTCGAAAATTTTCTCGTAGAAGAAATAAAAGAAAGAAAAAACAAATGAGACCTAATGAAACTTACAAGCTTCTGCACAGTAATGAAACCGGAAGTAAAACAAAAAGACAACCTACGGAATGGGAAAATAATTTGCATATGAAACCGACAAAGGCTTGATCTTAAGAGAATATAAGCAGTTCATCCAACTTAATAAAGAAAAATAAATCACCCAATGCGAAAATTGGCAGAAAACCTAAACAAGCAATTCTCCAAGGAAGACAAACAAATGATCAAGAGGTACATCAGAAAATGCTCAATATCACTGATTATCAGAGAAATGCAAATCAAAACTACAGTGAGGTATCACCTCACACCAGTCAGAATGACCATCATTCAAAAATCCCCAGATGACAAATGCTGGAGAGGCTGTGGAATAAAGGGAACAGTCCTTCATTGCTGGTGGCAATGCAGTTTGGTGAAGCCACTGTGGAAAACAGGATGGAGATTCTTCAAAAGCCTTGGAATAGACTTACCGTATGACTCAGGAATCCCACTCCTGGGCATAAATCCAGAAGGAACCCTATTTCAGGATGACTCCTGCACACCAACGTTCTTAGCCAGCACTATTTACAATAGCCAAGACATGGAAACAGCCTAAATGTCCATTGACAGTTGACTGGATAAAGAAGAAATGGCATATTTATACAATGGAATACTAGTCAGCCATATAAACCGAAAACATAACGCCATTTTCTGCAACATGGATGCTTCTGAAGAAAATCAGTCTTAGTGAAGTAAGCCAGAAAGAGAAAGAAAAATACCATATGAGATGGCTCATCAGTGGAATCTAAAAACAAAACAAAACAAAACAAAAAGAGCACAAATACAAAACAGAAATAGACTTGCACACATAGAATACAAAGTTTTGGTTGCCATGGGGCGGCGGGTGGGAAGAGATAGACTGAGAGACCAAAATTGTAGAATTGATAAACAGGATTCTACTGTATAGCATAGAGAAATGTATAAAAGATCTTACAGCAACTCAAAGATGAAAAAAATTGGACAATAAATGTACATATGCTCATTGTATTTGAAAAATTGTACTGTACGCTGGAATTGGAGACAACTTTGTGAAATTACTGTTAATCAATGAAATAAGTTAAAAATAGAAAAGAAATTATCCTAAATATTACAGGTGTAAATATAAATTACAGAGAACAAAATATATGCTAAAGAGTAACAAAATCAAAGATTTTCTTATATGTTTTGTTTTTGTGATAAGCAATTCAAAAACCTCTAGCCAGGTGCATCATGAAGAAAAGATAGATTCTCCAAAGAAATAAATTTAGAAATAAAAGAAGAGAAATAACAATTGTTACCTCAGATATACATAAAAGGGATCATTCTGTCAACATTTACATGCCAATAAACTGGGCAAATTAGAAGAAATAGACAAATGTCTAGAAAGAGACATAGATAAGGAGAAACAAGTAATTTGAACAAACTGTTTACTAGAAGAAAGATAGAATTTGCATTTTAAAAAATGTTGAATAGAAGTGCAGATTTAAACAGCTCCCGTGGAGAACTGTACAAAAATACAAAGCAGAATTTATACTCTTCAAACTATTCAAACATAGTGAAGATGTGGGAAATTCCCAAATTATTTCTATGAAGCTTTCATCAACCTGATAGCAAAACCAACAAAAAAAGTACAGGCAAAGTGAACTTTAAGCCATTATATTTGATAGATTTACAAGCAAAATTCTACAAAATATTATTAGCAAACTAAATCCAGCAATACCTAAAATGAATCATACACCATGATCAACTTGTATTGATTGAAATGTCACAAGAGAGGTTCAACATACACAAATCAATCAGTTTGATACACCACATTAACAAAAGAAAAAGAGAAAATGACATGATCATCCTAATCCATAAAAAGCATTTCATAAAATTCAACATTTATTCATTAAGAGAGCAACAACAGCAGCAACAGCAACAACAACAACAACAACAACAACAACAGCAACAATGACAGAAACCTCTTAGCAAAGTAGGGTTCATGAAATATATCTCAATATATCTGAAGTCATTAATTACAGACCCACAGACAACATAATATGCAAAAGTGAAAAACTGAAAGCCAAATTAAGGAATAAGACAAGGATGCCCACTCTCACCATTTCTATTAAACACAGTATGGGAAGTTCTAGCAACAGCAATCGGACAAGAAAAAATGTTATGCAAGTTGGATTGAATGAAGTAAAACTGTTTTTATTTTAGATGACATGATAAACTATATAGTGATTCCTAAGGATTCTCCAAACCAAAACAACTGAAACTATTAAAGACATTTATCAAAGTAGCATGATTCATGATTAATATACAAAAACTGTTACTCTTTTACACAAACAATGAAATATACCATAATTTTAAAAGATCCATATGAAATCAGATCAAAAAATGAAAAACCTATGAAAAAACCTACATAATAAAATGAATAGGACACTGATAAAGAAATTTGAAGATGATGAAAAGAAATGGAAAGAAATATCAAGGTCTTAGTTTAGAGGAAATAATATTGTTAAAATATACATACTACAAAAGATGTCTACATATATAAAGTGATTCAGATCAAACTACATATTTTCCACAGAACCAAAAACAGTCCTTTGATTTGTATGGAACTGCAAAAGAAACAATGAGAAAAAAACAAAGTTGGAGGTATAACCCATAACCCTCCAAGATCACAGAGTATATTACAACAAGACAGTAATCATAAGAGCACAGTGCTGAAAAACAACCAAACATCTATATCACTGGAATGGAACATGGAGGCAGAAATAAAATATCACACATATGGTCAAATAAACAATGACAAAGGAAACAAAAATATACAATGCCATAAAGACAGTCTTCAGCAAGTGATGCTGAGAATGCTAGACAGCTATATGTAAATCAATGAAATTAGAACAATCCCTCACACTGTACAAAAATAAACTCAAAATGATTTAAATATCTGAAACTAATACATGACACAATAAAACTCCTGGAAACTAACATAAGCAAAACAAGACATAAATTGCAGCAAAATTTTCTTATGTCACTCTCCCAAGCTGAAAACAATAAAAACAAAATAAACAAAAAGGTCCTAATTAAATTGAAAAGCTTCTACACAGCAAAATAAACAAAATGAAAAGATGTTCTTCCAAATGGGAGAAAACATTAGGAAACAATGCAATCAACAAGAGGCTAATTTCTAAAATATACACATCGTTCATACAACTCCATTTCAAAAATCTACAAACAACTCAGACAGAAAATGAGCAGAAGACAATTCTCTAAATAAGACACACAGATGACAAACAGGAAAAGGAAAACATGCTCACACTGCTAATCATTATACAAAGACAAGACAAAAATAAAATAATATTTTACCTCACACTATTGAGAAGGGCTGTCATTCAAATGTCTACAAATAATAAAGAATGGGGTGGTTGTGGAGAAAATGGTATTCTCCAATGCTGTTGGTGGGTATGAAAATTGGTGAAACCACTTTGGAACCAGTATGGAAGTTCCTTTAAATAATAAAATTAGACCTATCATATGACACAGCAATTCCATTCCTGGGCATATAAAACATAAATCCTGAAAACAAAGAATCCTAGAGTAAAATATAAGAAGTACACTCTGACATTGGACTTAATATGATTCTACATATTTCTCCTCTCGCAAAGGAAGCAGAAGCAAAACTAACAAAATACAATTGTATCACTCTAAACAGATTTACACTGCTGAAGAAATGATCAATAAAATGAAAAGTCAACAAACACAATGGGAGAATATATTTGGAAGTTATATTTTCGAATCTAGTGTTAATATCAAAAATATATGGCAAACTCTTTCCCCACAACAACAACAAAAAAGACCAAACAATCCAATTAAAAAAAAATGTCCATAGGAACTGAATAGATAGATCTGAATCAATTTTCTGTAGAAAACATACATTTGGCTAAATGACACATGAAAGTATGACCAGAGTTATAAATTATTAGGAAATTCATAAACCAAAAATGAGAAAAGACCTCACACTTGTCAGAAGACTCTCATCAAAAAGAAAACAAATACATATTGGTGAGATTGTGGAAAAAAGGAACACCATGGACACTGTTGATCGGAATGCAAAGTATTGATTGCATTGCATATATACATCAAATTTTCTTCATCCATTTTTCTGTCAAGGAATGTTCGGTTTGTAGGCCCCAGTCTGAAGGCTCTAGAGAATAAGCCCATGGGATGAACTGATAAACAAGCTGTGAGGAATGTCACATATCCAGGCTGGATAAGAAATGGCCTAATCAGTGTATCCATTATGGATGGCTGGATAGAATATGCTGGGTAAGATCCTCAGTGGAGGACAACCTAAGACAGGCACAGACGGCTGTATAAGAGATGGCCTACTTAATGAAGTTCTGTGATGAACTTTAAAACAATCCGTGATCATTTAATATCCTGCGCTTACTGCAGGAGCATGAGGACATAAAGAGCTTAAGATTGTTAACATTGTTAAACCTTAGATGATATGTGAGGCATTGTGCATGTCCTATATAAACCCTTCTAAGAATCAATAAATAGAGAACTGCTTCACTCTATCCACACAGTGTTTGTGTGTATATGATATCATGCCAATGACAGGGTTAATTTAATTTGTTAGGAGTATCTTAAAAGTATGTTGCATTATATACAAGGCACTTTCCGCACTTATTGGGATGATTATATGAGTTTTTCTTCTCATTCTATTAGTGTGGCATGTCACCTTTATTAATTTGAATATTTTGAAGTATCCTTAACCCAGGGATAAATCCCTTTACTCATGTATGTGTATTATACATTAAATGTTGTTGAATTCATTTTGCTTGTGTTTTGTTGAGAATTTTGGCACATAAGTTCATCAGGGATAGTATTCTATATTTTGCATATAATGTCCTTTCTAGCATTGTTATGCAAGTAAAGCTGGCATCATAAATCATGTTTGGAATCTTTCACCCCCTTCAAATTCTTGGAAGATTTGGGGAAGAATTGGTGAAAAATTGTCTTCAAATGTATGACAGAATTCACCAGTAAATTCGTCTTTCTAATTTTTTCTGGTGTGGGAAATTTAGATTATTGATTTACTCATTCACACTTTTGCTCTATTTAACTTTTTTATTTCTTCTTGATTCAGTATTGGAAGACATATGTAACTGGGAATTTGTCTTTTGTTCTAAGTCATTCAGATCCTTGTCTAGTGGTAATTTCTTATGTTGCTTTGCATCTATACAACATCAGTGATAATATCTTCTATTTTATTTCTAAGATGTTTTGAGTATTTTCTTAGCCAACCTAAACGTTTGTCCACTTTGTGTTTAAAAGAAACAGACTTAGGTATATTTTTTTATATTTTCAATTGCTTTTCTTGTTATTTGCCTTACTCTCATTCATTCAATTTTCTTCTTTCTTCTTTCTGTTTTTTCCTAGATTTTGAGGTGAAAATTTAAGTAGTGAGAATCTTTGTATTTCATTTATTGCTAAATACTTTTTATTTAGATTTTATTTATTTATTTATTTATTTATTTATTTAATTTATTTATTTATTTACATATTTTGTAATTTATTTATCATTGAAATACTGTCATTTACAATGTTTCAATCTGTGGTTATAGCACAGTGTTCCTGTACATGTATACATTTGTGTATCTATTAAAGGTTACTTCACGATATTTAACTTACTGCCCTGTGTCATACAGAAGATATTTTGAAAAAATCTATTTTTTATATAGTGTATAACATTTATAAATCTGAAGCTCCCAAATATATCCTCTCACAGCCCCTTTTTTCAGTATTCATAAAATTGTTTAGTAGGTCTGCAAGTATGCTTAAGTTTTGTAGATGAAATCATTGTGTTCTCATCCAAAATTTTTTTGAGATTCCACATATGTCATGTCATGTGTTATTTTTCTTTCTCTTTCTGGCTTTCTTCAATTAGAATGACAGTTTTTGGGGACATCCATTTTGCTGCAAAAGTCATTGTTTTATCATCTTTTATTGCAGAATATTATTGCATTGTGTAAATACAGCATAACTTCTTAATTATGTCATCTGCTGTTGGACAATTAGGTTGCTTCCATGTCATGGATGTTGTATATAGCACTGCTAAGAACATTGGGGTGCAGGTGTCTTTTTGAATTAGAGTTCTCTTTGATATATACACTGAAGTGGGATTGCTGAATCGTATGTAAGTCTATTTTTATTCTTTTCAGGAATCCCCATCCTGTATTGCACAATGACTGCACCAATCTACATTACTTCCATCTGTGTAGGGGGGTTCACTTTCTCCACAGCTTCCCCAGCATTTATTGTTCGTGGATTTTTGAATGATGGCCATTGTGACTGTTGGGAGGTGATACTTTATTATAGTTTTAAATTGCCCTTCTCTGATAATGATAGTGAGCAATTTTTTTTTCTTATATCTGTGTGGCATTTGTATGTCTCTATTGGAGAATTGTTTGTTCAGGGCTTCTGCCAATTTTCAGATTGGGTTTCTTGTTGTTCTTTATTATTATTATGTTGTATGAATTCTTTATATTCTGGAAAGTAAGACTTTGTCAGTTGCATCACTTCTAAATATTTTCTTTAATCCTGTAGGTTGTCATTTTGTTTTGTTTATGATCCCCTTTTCTTTGCAAAGGTTGTAAGTTTAAATAGGTCCCATTTATTAATTTTGCTCTTACATCCATTACCTGGGTAGGCTGTTCTAGGTGATCATTGCAGTGATTTATGTCAGAGTGCTTTTCCTATGTTTTCTTCCAGGAGATTTACTGTGTCTTGCCTTACATTTAAGTCTTCAAGTCATTTTGAGTTTTTTCTTGTGTATGGAGTGAAGGAGTGTTCTAACTCCATTGCTCTGTATGCTGCTATCGAGGTTTCCCAACACCATTTGGTGAAGAGATGGTCTTTTCTCTGTCGTATTCTTGGCTAATCTGTCAATGATTAATTCATCAGAGACCTGTAGACTTATTCCTAGGCCCTCTATTCTGTTTCATTGTTCCATATGCCTGTTTCTGTACCAATATCTTGTCATTTTGATTATTATAGCTCTACTATAGTGTATGGAGACCTGGTGGTTTATTCCTCCATCCTCTTTCTTTTTTTTTTGAATATTGATTTGGAAATTATGGATCTTTTATGACTCTCTGTAAATCTAAGAGCATTCGTTTCAGTCCTAAAAAGGAATGTTTTGCATAATTTGATAGGATATCACATTAAGTCTGTTGATTGCCTTGGGCAGTATGACCATTTTAACAATTTTGTTTCTTCCATTACAAGTCCATTGGGTCTCTTTTTAATTCTTCAAATCTTTTTTGATTTCCTCAATCAATGTTTACTAGTTGTCCATGTATAAGACATTTACCTCCTTGGTCAGATTTATTCTTAAGCATTTAATAGTTTTGGGTGCAGTTATAAAAGCAGTTGTTTCTATACTTTGTTTTCCTGTTGATTCAAAGGTAGTGTAAAGAAATGTAATTGGTTTTTGTACATTACTCTAGGTACCTTGCCCAGTTTGATTTTTAGCCTAAGTATTTTTTTGTGAAGCTTTTACAGTTTTCTCTATATAGTGACATGTGTGTATATCATGGCAATTTTACCTCTTCTATTCCAGTCTGAATAATTTTATTTCTTTTTCTTGCCTGATCATTGTGGCTAGGACTTCCGAGACTATATTGAATTGAAATTGTGAAAATGGGCAACCTTGACTTGTCTCAGGATTTTGTCAGAAGGGTTTCAGTTTTTCACCATTGAGTATTTTGCTGGCTATATGTTGGTCATAAATAGCTTTCATTATGTTTAGATATCATCCCTCTATGCCCACTGTGATAAGAATTTTTATTTCAAATAAGTGTTAAATATTTTCAAATGCTTTTTCTGTATCTACTGAGATGATCATGTGGTTTTTTTCTCCTCTCTTCTGTTGATATGGTGTATCACAATTGATTGACTGATTTGCATATGTTCAACCATGCTTGTGTTCCTGGTATGAACCTAACTTGACCATGGTTTATAATCTTTTTTTTACATGATGTTGGATTCTGTTTGTTAATAATTTCTTAAAGACTTTAACATCTTTGTTTATCAATGATATTGCCCTTTTTTTGTCTTTTGGGGCAGTGTCTTTGGTTTTGGTGTCAGGTTGATGTTGGCCTTATGGTGTGAGATTGGGAGTACTCTCTTCATATCAAGCTTTTGGAAAAGTTTGAGGAGGAGTGCTATGCATTTTTCTTTGAAAGTTCGGTCAAATTCCCCAGTGAAGCTATTTGGGTCTGAATTTTGCTTGCAGAGATTTTTTATTTTATTGATAATTCTATTCAAATTCTAATGATCTGTCTGTCCAAATGCTCAATTTCTGCTTAATGCAAATATGGTGGGCTGAATGTTTCCAGAAACTTCTGCATTTCTTCCTAGTTATCCAGTTTGTTTCCATACAGTTGCTCATGGTATTCCCTTATGATATTTTGCAAATTTGTTGTACACTTTGTAGTTTCTCCATTGTCATTTCTTATGTTATTTGTGTTCTCTCTCAATTCTGGTGTTGAGTCTTTCCATAGTTTTGTCAATTTCATTTACTATTTCAAAAAAGAGTTTGATTTTTTCTATTTTTTAAACGCTATTTCCATTGTTTCTTCCTTGATCTTAAGTATTTCCCTCTTTCTGGTGACTTTTGGTTTTGTTTGCTCTTCTTTTCATGATTAGTGTACATAGAACGTTAGATTGTTTATTTGAAATTACTCGTCTTCTTTGAGGAGGGTCTTGTCACTATGAACTTCCCTCTTAAGCCTGCTCTATCTGTATTCCATAAACTTTACGTAGTGTTTTGTCATATTTCTCGATATTTTTTAATTTCTTATTTTACTTCTTCACCTCCCCTATTTGTTTTAGTGCCATGTTGTTTAATCTACATGTTGTCATTTTTTCTCACTTTTTTTCTGTGATTGATTACTAGTTACATGGTATTATACTCAGAAAAGATGCTTGAAATAATTTTTATCTTCTTATATTTGTTGAGGCTTCTTCTGTGCCTGAGTACATAATTTTTCCTTGAAAATGTTCCATGTGCACTGGAAAAGAATGTATATTCTGTTTTGGGGAGAAGTACTGTTTTGAAAATATCTAGCAACTCCAATTATTTCATCGTATCTTTTAGTATCTTTGTTCCCTTATTCATTTTCTGTCTGAAAGATCTGTTTAGTGATGGAAATGGGGAGTTATAGTCTCCTACTGTGATTGTGTTCCCTCTAATTTCTCTCTTCTTATCTATTAGTATTTGCTTTATGTATTTAGGTGCTCCTATATTGAGTTCATATATATTAATGTGTATAATACCCTCATTTTGTATTGCTCTTTTAATCATTATATCATGTCCTTTTTTATCTTTCTCTATGGCCTTTCATATATAGTCTATTTTGTGTGAAGTCTGTACTGCTAGTCCTGCTTTCTTGTCATGTCCATTTGCATGGAATATATTTTTCCATCTTCTGACTTTAAATTGATATGTGTTTCTCTTACTAAAGTGGGTCCCTTGTATGCTTCATAATGTAGGGTCTTGTTATATTATCCCATCTGACACTATATATCTTTTGATTGAAGCACTTAGTCTATTAACAATTGTAATTATTATTGATAGACTGGTGTTTATTTCCATTTTGAACTTCATTTCCCAGTTGATTTTGTATTTCCTTTTTGTTTATTTCTTTTTCTTTTTGTGGCTTGATAAGTTTTATTTTATTATCTTGGTTTCTTTTTGGCTCTTTTACTTCATTGTAAGCTTTTGACTTATGGTTACCATGTTTTGTATGTATATTGAGCCTTTACTATATCTGTTAATTTTGGCTGATAGGAATACAAATTCTAACCCCTCCTACAGAGAAGAGAAACAAGAAGAAAATACTCTGTATTGTCCTGTTTCACTCTCTGAAACTTAAAAATTTTGATGTCCTGTTTTACAACATCATGTATATTCTATTGTATGTCATTGTAGCTATTGCCTTTCTAATTATGACTTTCTCCTTTCTATAGCATCCTTCTTCTTTTCTTTAGAGTAGATCGTTCATTATTTCTTTTTTGTTGCTATATTCTTTTAGTATTTGCTTTTATGGAAGTTATTTATCTCTCCTTCTATTCTAAAGGAAATTCTTGCTTGATATATTATCTTAGAATACAGCTTTCTTTCATTCAGGACTTTGAATATGCCTTGCCACTGCCTTCTGCGTGTTGTATTTCTGTAGGAAACGTGTTTACAAATATAATGTATATAATTATATACATATGTAAAGTATACTTAGAAATGAAGTTAACAAATAAGATGAAAACCTATACATTAAAAAATAGAAAACGTTGATGAAAGAAATTTAATCTGATCCAAAAAAATGAAAAGATCTATTATGTTAATGATGCGAAACTATGTGGTTGAAACAAACATACTACAAAGCAATCTACATTTAGTGTGATTCATGTCAAATTACCCATGAGATTTTTCCATTAATAGAACAAATAAATTCAAAATTTATATGTAACAACAAAGATTATGAGTTACCAAAATAATCTTGAAAGAGAGTATTAAATCTAATAGTGTAAAATACTCTGATGTTAAAGAGTCTTATAAAGCTTTAGTAATTTAAACAACATGATACTGGATCAAAAACAGACACCAATCAATAGAAGAGTGTAGATCACCCAGATATAATCCCTCACACCTATGATCAATTAACACATGAAAAAGGAAGCTAGAGTATAAAATGAAGAAATGAAATTCTCTTTAATATGTTGTGCTGGGGAGAATGAACATGTGAAAGATAGATTAGAGTATTTTCTCACATTCTATACAATCTATGAGCACAGAATATCTTTTATTTATTTTGTTTACTTAATTTCTTGCACCTTTAATTTATAGAAATTGTTTAGTTCTTTTATTTCACTTATCAATTTTATTCCTATTTTATTCTTTTTGGTATAAATGTACACACAATTGTTTTCCTAAATTCTGTTTCTGATAATGTGTTGTTAGTATTTAAAAATGCAACAGATATTTGTATATTGATTTTGTAATTTGCAACTTTACTAAGTTTGTTGACTATATCTAACAGTCACTGGAGCAGTCTATTGAATTTTCCATTTATGTATAATTATGCCATATGTATAAATGTACTACTTGTTTACAAGTTGGATGCCTTTCATATTTTATCTTGACTAGTTTTTCTGGCTAGGACTTCTTGTAGTGTAATTTAGGACTTGAGAGAATAAGCTACTTTTTTGTATTACTGGATCAGTGAAAAACCTTCCTGTATGTTAACATTGAACTTGATCTTAATCATGGGTTTTTCATATCTGGCTTTTATTTTCTTTAGTTATATTCTATCTAGGGAGAATTTGTTAAGAATTTTTTGTATACAAAAGTTAAGATCAGTTCTGTCGATAACATTGCTACATTTTTTGAGATTGTTACTTTTGACTTCTCTGTTATTTAAGGGATGGTATCTCATTTATTGATTTGCATATGTTAAATAATATTTATGAATCAAGACCAAATCAAGCTTAACTATAGTTTATAATACTTATATTATTCAATGAATTCAAGTTGCTAATATTTATTTAGAATGGAATATACACATACTGAAAGAAAAATTTACATTGTAGATTGAGTGTACTTTTATTTATTTAAAAATTTTTCACTCATTTTGAATTTGGCTTATGTTTAATGGAATTTATTTCTAAATAAAAAATATAACTTTTGGTAGAACTGGATTTACTACAGTTTACTGATACAGAACATAGCTATCATTTACAATTAGTGCACAAAGTAGTTGCCTTAAAATGCCGTATTATACTAATAATGCCAACTGTTTCAGGACTGGGAAACATATTGCTTCCTAAAATGCATTACCTGGTCTTTTCCACCCCAACCAACATATAATGTTATTTCTTTGTTTATTGATTGTTTGCCCCTTAATGGAGTCACTGCTTATAGAACCCAGCACCTTGTGCATAAATGTATTAATCAACATCTTTTTGGAACACTTAACAGAAGCCACAAGAGTATGTAATATAAAAATGACAAGAAAATTTATCCCTTCTAGGGACTGAAAAACCTCTGAGTGAAATAATGGCAAAAATAAACATTTGTAAGTGTACAGTAAGATTTTCTCTTGTGTAATTTTAATGTAGAATATTAAATTACATTTGCTTACATATAGCACTGAATTACAATTTAAAACAAAAATTCCCGCCTTTGGGATTTCTTAAATTTGATTGATTACTTTAATAAAATTTTTATGCATAAATGTTTACCATTTATTTATAAACATACCAAATAAGCTGATATTTATTCTGCTGATGATTTGAATATAGAGCTACTTATTGCAGTACACAGATTAATAAATACTTCTGTTTCAAAATCAAATTTTCTTCACTTTAATTACAACAGATAATGAAATTGTTATACATTTTCTGTAAAGGTTTTACACAAATTTCACTTTAAATACCAAAACTTTAAAATAATATTTTTATTTTTTGCATATGTATACTCTGTTCACTAATCTGGTATAAATTTGTGTACAAAACGAAGGAGATTGTTTGTATTTAATAAAACGCAAAATTAAATTATTTAAAAAGAGTTTGTGGTGAAAATATTTGCAGATCACACTATAAATATAAACATCCTATATGTTTCATATTAACTGGATGAATGAGAAAGAAAGACTGGCTGAATGTTACACTTGGGTTGCTAGGAGACCTGTCATTTTGTGATGTCACAGCCACTCAGGTTGAGAACCATTTTCATGGCCTAGCAGTTTAACTGTGCAGGCCTGCTAAAGCAGCATTTGAAGCTGCAGTGCTCAAAATCATGCAGATTAGAAAAGTAGCTTTAGAAAAAGTTATTTGACATGGAACATATTACTTCAGAAATTCAAGATGTGTCTCCTAAAGTTGGACCAAGTGGTTCAGGAAACTCCGGTAGATATCTATTTTGTGATCAAACATTCTCTGGGGACTTGGATTTGAGGTTTATGATTGAAGAACATGTTTTTCAGACTTGTCTGAAGAATCCTTGATAAAAACACCATGTTACACATATTGTGTCTCTGAACCAGATGAAGATAATTATTTTTTGCTCTCTGACATTTCCAAGAAAACTCTGGAAAATGGCTGGGAGTGACCAATTTAAATCCATCTTGTGGGATGATAATGGAACTTCCATAGTGATTGATGAAGTTGTCTTTAAGAAGGAAGTTTTGGAAAGAAAGGCCCCTTTCAGAATATTTGAAACTGGAAGTATGAAAAGTTTTATTAGACTGCTTAATCTTTATGGGCTTTGTAAAGTGTGGCAGAAATTTCAACGATCTGCTTGTCTAGCTGAATTTCTGGAAGAAGAAAAAGAAGTCTCTGTTTTATGCAAGGTATTCAGAAATTTTAGTTATCACTTGGTAACTTAGGTATAAAATTTTATTTTGTACATCAATCTCTGATAATATAAATGTAAAGCTTGATTTTGAAAATTGTATAAATCTGTAAAGGCTAAAATTCTTAATTTTTTTAAAAAATGAGAACAGTGCCTTAATTATTCAAGATTATGAGAAACTTTGCAAGCAACTATGAATCTTAACAGAAATCTAAATAAAGGTACTAAAGCTGCTTTTCAAAAGTGGCATTCACCATTACTTCAAATGCTAACTTCTTAAATTGGATGACTATATTATTTAAATGTGTATTTTCCAAATAAGGAACTTCAAAATATCGTCAGCAATGTTCATATTTTGATGATATTATCTTTGCATAGTAAACGTGAAATCTGAGGTTTTATAAGTTATGCTTATTTTAGTCTTGTATTTTGGTTTAGAATATTACTAAAATCTTTCTACTTTGGTTGTAGATGCACTTATACCATAATCCAAATTTTAAACGAGACAGTCCCCAGCTTCTATTGAGAATAAAAAGAAGAGTTGGGATTAAAAATGCCTCTCTGGTATCTTCATTGGCTCAAGATTTCAACAAGAAGCCCTTTAAAGGAGGGGGTAATGTTGGTAAACATAATTCTGATTTTGTGTCTGACACTAGTGGAGAAGGTGCATTTTTACCCTCTCCAAATTTAAACATGCCTCTAATAAGACAGCCCTCTACTAGCCACATAATTGATGATACAAATACCCCGATCAGAGGTGACTTTTCTCCTCCATCATCAATGTCACTTAGACCACCAAACAAATTTCAGTGGATCAACGTGCTATTTTAAATCAGTTGACCACTGTCCATGGGCACTCTCAAAGCAGCTACACTGAAGCAAATGGCCGTGTTGTCAACTTCATTACAACCACAAATTCTACTTCTCAGTACAGCATCTTGTCTCCCAAACACAACAATTATTTTGGACTGATGTTGGTGCCTTCTACTTTTCCAAATAGATATCACAACATATCTGCCAATGAAGGTGGTTTTCTAAACTTCAACCAGGTATCAACCCACGGTTTCCAGTGCCAGTGATAGCTGATATATTTGCTAACTCCCTTTCATGGCCAACTCAACAGCCATCTTCAGTTTATGAACGTCACCCTAATTACAACTGATCTACCAGACGACTACCAGGTTATGTAGGATTACAAAGATTAAAATTGATGTTGCCAAATATTATCAAATATCAGCAATTTTCTTATTGAACAATTAACATAGATGTGTACATTTATTATCCTTATGTTTTTTTAAAATAGATAAAGATTTAAATGGGAGACTAAGTTACCATTTAAAGAAAAAAGAGATATTTGATTGATATGATCATTTGATGTAACAATATGGGTGTAAATTTAAGTAATTTCTGTAAGAAATAAAAGAAAATTGAAGAATTTGGAAAAAGACTAAAACATGGAGAGAGCTAAAATTACTAAGTGATTTATGGTTCATCCTCGAAAGTATTAAAAGTGTTAAGTAAGGATATGTTGAAACAGGATATAGATGCTGGAACCAGCCCAGGGATCATGGTCTCTATTATGTCATCCATGGTATCAAAAAGTCTCATGATGTAGTCTCAGATGGCACAGTCAGCAAAGGGTAGAATTTAAGAATTAATTTTATCTATGGTCTTCTTTGTGCTGTTATAAAAGCATTCCAATTGGTGCTTTCTTTCCTCCCCTCAAGAGTCTACACTATATTTTCAAGTGAATATTTAATGTTACTTTTATGTTCCAGCCAAAGACAAGCTTACATCCTCTGGGTGGCACTTAATGCCTTTCCAACTCTAAGCCCACAAACTCAACATAGTTTGGTCATTTCATTATAGATCTGGCATCTGACTAACTTGGCATATCTTTATGTTTCACTGTTTCTGGAACTACATCCAGGCAAATGCTTATCAACCATATTAAATCCAACCTCACAACTTTTGCTCCAGCGCATCCTTAGACTTAGGATGTTCTCCTTTTACCTACTTAGACTTTCCCAGTCTCAGCATAGAAACCACCTCCTCCAGATATTTTCTGTCTGTCCCCCTTTCCTTGTCTAACTTGGATACCAGCACAGTAAGCACAGCACATGCCACAGGATGCATTTTAGTATTTAGTGAATGAAAAATACATGTTGACTTTAAGCAAAATCTACTTTCCTGAAACAGCAAAACTCTCATGGTTTTCAAACTATTTCATTATGGTCTTTACTCTTCACCACAATCTAGCTATTTTTGTAGCCCAAGGACTAGTCACTCAAGACTGAACGTGTAGGTAGGTACAGGAGACAAAGTATTATTTTCTACTTAATTCATGCCTCCAGAGGCCTAAAGCATTCCATTCTCATTTGCTGGATTTTTTCCTGTCTCTTCATCACCCAACCACCGCAAAATAGCTGATTCTCTTCCCCATACCAATAACTATACTGCTTTCTAATTAATTGTCTTACAGAAGAGACAGTGCTATTGCAAATATTTAATGTAGGCTTATACACCCCACATAACTTGTGCCCCTTCTAACCTTCACAGTGGAAGTGTCTAAGAGGTACTAGCCCCTTGGTTGGGGTGCTCATATTCTGTAACTAAATTGCAATCAAACTGTGTGGACTAAAGGAGGTGAGGGTGATGGAATTAAAACTTTGTCCAACTGCAAGAATACCAAATTTCTGCAGATATTAGGAATTATAAAATATTCATGGAAGACTTTGACTATTTCCCATTAATTTAAAATAAAAGGTGAAGCATTTTCAGAATGTGAAATGAGCTGAAATTCTGGAAAAACTGTAGGCAAGGTCAGGGAGCCTAAGGCTTCTGCTCACAATCATGCAGCCTGTGTCAGCTGATAAGACTAGAATGGCAACATTGATTCCTGAAAATGTGTCACCAGTTGTGAAGAAAGACTTTGATAATCTGAAGAATGGGCAAATGTGCCAAGATAAGCTCTAGCAACATTCCACAAATATGAGCTTTACCAAGAAAAGAAAAGAGCCACATGCAGTAGGAGATCTGTGTCTGGACAGCAGTGGTTTTCCTATAACAGAAACATCAAGCTTTAAAGTTTGTCAGCTCAACTCTCATGTTGGCTACATTGTTGCTTACATTAGCAGTCTGTGGTTCAGATGGACTGGTTCAGCAGCTAGTTTTCAGCTCTCTTATCACACAGTGGGTCTTACCGTGATCATCATAACAAGGTTCTACACTGATAAGTCAAAAGCTACAGTTTACTTTCAAAATTAGAAACCCTAAAGAAGAATATTGTTTGTTTCTCCATCTCTACTTTTCTATCTGGGAAAACTAGACTATTGGCAAAAGTACAAATGTTGGCTGGTGATTTGAAAACGATTCTCTGATCTGTCCAGTGAATTCTTTCCACTAAATACTTCAAATCAGTCTACCACTGTGTGTGTGTGTGAAGATGGATTGTTAAGCTGTAAATAAGTTTGTTTTAGTTGAGTCATCAGTGAATTGTTCCTCTGCATCTTGCAGAATCTTTGTGAATTAAGAGTTTCAATGAGCCATCATATTTTCTTCTGATCAAGGAGAGGTAGATTATATTTCTCCCAGTATACTAATTTTTACCTGTTCATTGAATCCCGAGCTGATGCTAGGGCCAAGCCACTGAACCCTTGAATTGGACTGTGGCATATACATTCTCCAGTCCCCAGAGCCCAGCACAGGACTGTGTCTCCTTTTTAATTTAAGCTTATGTCCAAGTTTATTTCTCTTTTAATTCTCTTTGTTGACATGACTTCTTTTGGCTTTGAACACCCATAGACTAATTTATAGAGACTGAACGACTGATGTATTCCAGTTCAACTACAAATAGCAATAACCTTTCTTTTATTGGACTACCTGGAATACAGTGAGCATAGTCATCATTTTGAAAGCAGTCCTCAGTCCTAATAATGCAGAACATTTACAGTTCTTTGCCAGCACTTGAGCGAGGATGTTTCTTGTGGATCTCAGGGATTTTCCTCACATCCCCTAATGCAACCATGAGAAAACACCATATTGTTATCCAAAATCAAATTTTTGTCAGTATTGCATTCCCATTGCAAAACAGTTAAGAATTTTAGGAGTTTTGAGATTTTACCATGCTGAGATTTTTAGCAACCTAGCATGTTCCTTTCTTTCTGATGCTGTTGGGGAGATGAGACCTTTGGTCAGAGACAGTGAACTTTATCACTCAAAGCAAGAGCAGTCATGGTTAACTTTTGTATCCATTCCCTAATCTCAGATGAATACACTGAGTGCAATTTTGATGCCTACAGAATCAGTGGGCTGTTATCATAAAGAAAGTTTAAGGCATGGTAAAACACTATTTATATTAGTATCTTTATGTATAATTTATTAGAATCACTTATTTATTAGTATCTTTATCTAGGATAAGTCTATCATGACTCAAGATTACTTGCTGCAAAACAATCATGAGAAATGACATGGGAATCAATGATCATTGTCTTTCCATTTTTCCTTCTGCTTTTATTGATATATAATTGACATAAAACATTGTGTAAGTTTAGGTGCATTGGGTAGATATTTGAGTTACATGTGACAAGAAGTAAATATTATAGCAACTTTATGGAGAATTCATTATCTCATTTAGATAAAATATTAAAGATATACAATTTGTCTTTTGGTTGTGATGAGAAAGCTTATGGTCTACCCTCATAACAACATTCATATGTTACATAAAGCAGTATTAATTGTATTTATCATGTTAATACATAGCATCCTTTCAAAATGTTTATTTAACGGCTGGAGGTTTGTATATTTTGAGTGCATTAATCTTATTCTCCTTTCCCAACCCCTGCCTCTGTTAACTACAAATCTGTTTTTTTCTATAAGTATGTTTGTTTGTTTTTGAAGTGTTCTTTAATGTATAACACTGTGTTAGTTTCTCTACATAACATAATGTTTGAAAATTTAAATACATTTCAAACTGATCACAAGAATAAATCTAGTTATGATATATTGCTATTTAAAGATATTTCATAGTTATTGACTATTCCCCATACAGTACATTTCTTGTCCTTGACCCATTTAATTTGACACTGGAAAATTTTCTGTCTTAATTTTCCTCAACTCTTTCTTTTTCTTCACCACATTTCCCTCCTTCTTGTGAACAACCTGTTTCTTTCTATATGTATAACTCCTTTTCTCTTTTGTTATGTTAATTTGTGTTAAATTCCAAATATGGTTAAAATAATTTAGCATTTGTCATTATCTGTCTGACTTATTTCACTTAGCATGTTACCCTCTTGGTATACCCATTTGTTGCAAATGACAAGAACTTGTTATTTTTAGAGCTGAGTAATGACCCGTTGTATTTTTATGTGTGTGTGTGCATATATATAAATATACATATATATATTTAGTGTGTGTGCATATATATATATATACAAATATAGATAAATCTTTAGTTAATAGATGGTTAGATATACACACTAATAACAGACATTTTTTTATCCATCATTTATTGATGAGCAATTAATTTGCTTCTATATCCTGGCTATTGTAAATAATGGCACAGTGAATATAGGGTTCAATTTATCTTTTCTGATAAGTGTTTTTATTCTCTTGGAATAAGTATCCAGATATGGAAATGTTGGATCATATTTCATTTTTAATTTTTAGGTAAAACTCCATACTATTTTCCACAGTGACAGCACAAATTTACATTCTCTCAAGCATTGCATCAGGATTCTATTTCTTACATCCATACCAATATTTATATTTGTTATCTTTTTTATCATTGTCATTCTGACAGGAGTGACATAAAATCTCATTGTGTTTTGGACTTGCGTTTTTCTGATGGTTAGTGATGTTGACAATTTTCCTGTACCTGTTGATTACCTTTCCACCACTGTATATTCATTTTTTTTGTAATGGGCTAAATGACCATAACTCGCTGATTTCATTTTTAGGCATTCTGTTGTGTTCCATTATTCTGTTTGTTCTGTGCCACTACCATATTCATTTCTGTAGCTTTGTATTATAACTTAAAATCAGGGACAGTGGTACTTCCTCTTTGTTCTTTGTCACAGTTGTTTGTGTTTTAGTTTGTTTGTTTTCTTTTTTTCTAGTGATTTCAACTCTTTTATGTTTACATGTAAATTTAAGAATTATTTTTGTAAGTGTCTGAAAATGCACTTAGTATTTTGATAGGCACTGTACTTAATCTGTGTATTTTCTTGGCTAGTACTGTCATTTAAACAATATTTTTTTCCTAATACATGAACACAGTATATCCTTTCATCTGTTTGCATTATCTTCAATTTCTGTTATAAATATTTTGTACATTTCTGAGTACAGGATTTTACCTCCTTGGTTGGATACATTTCTTGATTTTTTATTTGTAATGCAACTGTAAATGAGACAGTTCCCTCACTTTCTCTATCAGTTAGCTTGTTGTTAGTGTGTAGAAATGCAAGATTTCTGTATGTTAATTTTACATTCGGAAATTTTAACAAATGCATTGATAAGCCCTAGTACTTTTGTGGCGTCTTTTTTAAGATTTCTGTTTAAAGTGTTTCATCTGTAAACAGATACTTTTACTCCTTTTCTGAAATAGCTATATTTTCTTTACTTTTATTTTGGATAGCTATGGCTAGAATTTCCAATAGTATATTGAATAACAGTGGTAAGAGTGAGCATTGTTGTCTTCTTCCTGCTTTTATAGGAGATGCTTTCAGCTTTTAATCCGTGAGTGTCATGTTAGCTGAGTTCTTGTCATATATGACTTTAACTGTGTTGAGGTATGTTTCTTCACGCCCACTTTAGGAGAAATTTAATCATAAATAGATACTGAATTTGTCAAAACATTTTATGTCTCTTTTGAGGTGACCATATACTTTTTATTTTTCAATTTGTTAGTTTGGTGTATCATATTGATTAATCTGTGGGTAATGTATCAATTTTGCATCCCTGGGATAATAGGGACTTAATCATACTGTATAATCCTTTTAATATTTTGTTTGCTTTGTAACAGTTTAGTGATGATTTTTGCATCTCTGCTTATCAGTAGTATTTAACCTGTAATATTATGAGATATTTGTACCTGAT
This sequence comes from Vicugna pacos, assembly GCF_048564905.1. Taxonomy (NCBI): domain Eukaryota; kingdom Metazoa; phylum Chordata; class Mammalia; order Artiodactyla; family Camelidae; genus Vicugna; species Vicugna pacos. The sequence continues at coordinate 28,101,008 of NW_027328741.1, forward strand.
TTAGTAGTAGTATGATACCAAAATTGGGATAGGAAGACTTCCTTACTCTTCAAATTTTTGGAAATCTCTGAGAAGTATAAGTGATAGCTCTTCTCTAAATGTTTGGCAAAAGTCACTTGTGAAGCTGTCTAGGCCTGGAATTTTGTTTCTGGGGGATTTTATTTAATTACTTATTCAATTTCATTAGTGATAATCTGTTAATATATTCTATTTCTCATTCCATCCTGGAGATTAGGTCTTTCTAAGAAATTGTCCATTTCTTCTAGGGACACCATTTTAATTGGCCTATAATTTGTTGTATCATCTTATGATGCTTTCTGTTACTTTGATATAAGATGTAACTTCTCATTTATTTTGGAGCTTTTTAATCTGTACTCCATTTTTTGCTCATGAGTCTTGTTAAATTTATCAGATATATTTATCTTTCAAAAGCCATTATGTAGTTTGATTAGATATTTCTATTTTTAATCTTTATTTTTTTATTTCTGTTCTGACCTTCCAGCTGTCTTTCCATCTACTAACAAGTTTGTTTATTATTTTTCTACATCTTTTGCTTGTAAGATTATAAGTGAGAGATATTTCTTATTTGTATATGTGGGATTATTTTGCTATAAGCATCCCTATTAATACTGCTTTTGCTATACCCCATGGACTTTGTTTTTGTTGTAATATTTCTTTATGTATTTTTTCTTTGATTTATGCAGCAATCCATTTGTTGTTTAATATTGTATGATTTATTCTCCAAACATTACAATTTTTCTCAGGTTTTTCCTTTTAGTAAACTTCTATTCTCACAGAATCCATATGTTTCTTCACAAAACAAGGAAAAAAATAATAAAATTTATACAAAATTGTGAAAGACCCAAATTTTCTGAAGTTATATTTGAAAAATGAACAAAGCTAAGGGTATTATCCTCCTTGACTTAAGAATATACTACAAAGTTACAGTAATCAAACCATCAAAATATATCACTAAAATATTCCCATAGATTAATGGAACAAATTAAAGAGTCCTAAAATAAACCCACACTCATGTGGTCATTTAGTCTACAATGAAGGAGGCGAGAGTATACAATGGAAAAAGGGCAGTCTCTTCAACAAGTAGTTCTGGGAACACTGGAAATTACATGTAAAAGATAGATGTAAGAGCAATTCCTTCCATATTATGCAAAATAAGAAAAAAATGGATTAATTTCCAAAATGTAAAACCTGAAACTATACAATATCTGACCTACAACAGGAGCAGAACTGCCTTTGAGATAAATCATAGCAATATTTACTTTTGATCTATATCCTAAGTTCAAAAAATTTAAAATGTAAATAACAGATATTATTTTTACTGAGGAAGTAATAGATGTACTGTATGACACAGCGATTCCACTTCTTGTATAAGTGTGAAATGCAAAACCTTTTGCATAGCAAAGGAAACCTTCAGCAAGACTTATGACAACACACAGAATAGTAGGAAGAGTTTCATACAATGAAACCAACAAGGTATTAATATCCATAATATATATATATAGCATATTAGGCACAATAGTTAAAAAACAAAGACCCCAACTTAAAAACAGTGGAAAGATATTCATTGAAACTTCAAAAACAGGCATGTGGATGATTTTCATGCATGTATAAGAAACATAACTTTGCTATTCATTAGGAAATCATAAATCAAAACCAGAATGAAATATAATCCCACAGCAACAAAAAAGGCTATTAACAAAATGTCTACAAATGACAAACATTAATAAGAATGTCGATATAGGGAACCCAGGTACACTGTTGGTGGAAATATAAATAAATGCATCCACTATTATAATAGTGTGGACAGCGCTCAGAAAACTAGAAATAGAAGCATTATATGTTGCAGCAATTCCAGTTTTTGGTATAAATCTCAAAAAAAAATGAAAACATTAACATTAAAGAATATATTTCCCCCAGTGTTCTTAACATCATCATTTATAATAGCCAAGGACAGATGCACATCTCAACTGCCCATCAACAGATGACTGGCTGAAGTAGATGTGAGATATAGATAAAATAAAAAATATTTAGTCATTGTCATATTAAAAAAAAATGCTGCCATTTGGAACAATGTGACTGGACCCAGAAAGTGTTGCACATAGGAAAATAAGTCATACAGAGAAAAACACTCTATGTTGTCACTTAAATGAGGAAAATAAAGATAAAACAGAAATAATCATAAAAAAACAGGAACAGAATCACATATATATGTGTAATGTACCAAGCAGTGTTTTCCTGTGGGGACAGGGAATAAGGATGGAGAAGACAGAAATGTGTAAGCTACTAGTAATAAATTAGAAAACCAACAGGCCTATATTTACAGCACAGAGAAATATTTTAATAATTAAATTGATTTTAAAGAGATTACAGGGATATTATATAGTAAAATGTGCATGTAGTCGGGAAAAACATTAAAAAAAAACCCCAGCAAAATCAAAATATTTTGTAGTACTCTGATATAAGGCAGGTGATTTATTCACTTTCTTTACTGTTTTCATAATGTCCTTAGCAGAATTTAAGCTTTTAATTGAAAAAGTGTATACTTTTAAACTTGACATAAGTTTAAACAAATTTTGTCTCTCCCCTTACATCTACAGTCAATAAAAGGTTCACATCTGAACAACAAAAAATACAACACAAAACAATACTCTGGAATTCATGTGAACAGGTAAAGTTTGGTGGAGTAAAACACACAAAAGAGACTGAACTGACGGAAGAGCAGATTTGGTGTCTGCAACCAAGGCCCCCTGACTAGGATATATGAGTCCTCAATTTCGAAGAACCTAGTAGAAACAGGGTCTCAGTGGTTCACACAGCTTCAGCCTCCATCTGCACCAGTACTCATGGTCACATGTAACTTGGAGGGAGCCACAATGGAGACAGAAATTCCATCTTACAGACACTCAGACATTCATGACACGGCCCCTAATCCCCATTCACAGTGGTGGAGACAAGATACCTTGCAACACTGAACATAGCAAAGGCACTTGCCTGATTCCAAATACCCATCTGTCTTTACACATTTCTTCAATGTGTACACTGAGTCTCAAGGGATATCACATAATAGGAAGGGTTCACCATCCTAGTGACAACAGTGGCATTAACTACCACAGAAGTCTAAGAAGTGACAATGAAAGAACATCTTTTATCCAGACAGTGACTGGAAAGTGCCATTTTGAAATATTATCAGAGGTAGCTCAGGTAAGTAAAACCAAAAATTGCACAATATTGCAAACTACCAGAAAACCAAAGCAAGGGCTCCAACTCCCATTCTGTAATTTAGTGTCATCAGAGAAATAACTTATCAAGATCATGACCTATCAAAGTAACATTATAGGGCATGCATACACAGATACACAGATACAGACACCAACAGAGACACAGACACACACGCATATGCACCTGTGCACACACACACACACAATGTCAACCATGCAGCAAACAAACTTAAAGTCATGGAATATTGCCATATAACTAATAGAGAATACAAATAGTTGTCATTCAGAAACTCAATACAAAAACAAAACTAAGAAAGCAGTTTAGTGAGCTCAGGAATCAATGAAATGATGATAAGGAATACATTACCAAAGAGACTGAAACTATAAAGTAACCAAACATCATTGGAGGACCAGGAGAACTTAATAAATGAGATGAAGAATGCAACAGAAAGCATTGGAAGTTGAGTGTCTTTGTGGAAGAGAGATTAGCAAACACACCAATACAAAACTAGAAATGATAGGAGAGGGCAGAGATTCAAGATACTAAAATATGAGGAAATCCTACAGTAGCCATCAGATTCCTCAGGAAGTGCACATTAGATGGAATCCTGGAGGGAGCAGAAATTTAGAAGGCAGCTGATGGTTTATTTAAAGAAGTAATAGTTGATAACTTCCCGAACGTGTGTAAGGAACTGATATACAAGTCCGTGAGCCAACAAAACACCAATAACTTTAAGACAAAGGGACCTCCTTCAAGATACATCATATGCAAATTGGGAAGTCAATGACAGAGTAATATTTTAAAGGCAGCTAAAAATAGTTAAGATAGTCTACAAAGGAACCCCCATTAGGCTATCAGCAGATTTCTGAACAGAAAACATAGGCCATAGGTAAATAAAATTACATTTCAAACTACTGAAACACGAAATCACTCACCCAATAATACTTACACAGCTATCACTTAGATATGAAATGAAAATAAAGACTTTAACAGACAAACAAACCTGAATGTGATGAAAAAAACAAAACCGAGACACCTTAAAAGAGGTGCAGAAAAGAAGTCATCTAAGAAATATAAAATGGCAAAAATGTGCAAAACATTGACCAAAATGCTAAGGAGAGACCACGAGAAATTTGCAACTGTATCTTTGGGTATGTTTTTAAATGTTACTATACCGTATGGATTAAACAGAGAAAAATAGGAAATCAGGGGCAATAAATATAGATAATTCAAACTGTTAACATTTTGACAACAGTAAAAGAAATAATTTGAAACCGTAATCATAAAAGGTAAAGAGTAAAAATAAAACAATATTAAAGGAAGATGCTATCAGCGGAAAAAAGACTAAATTATACATGATATTATTTATTTTTAATTGAAGTACAGTAGATGTACTATATCATGAATTTTCAGATGTACAGCATAGTTATTCTAATCAGTTTGTAGATTATATTGCATTATGAATTATTACAATAATTTTAACATACAATTATTTTAAGCTATAGTGTATATTTCCATAATCTATACAGATTATCCTTGTTGCATCTCTCCTTTTTGTAAACTACTTTCTATCTGTCAATATTCTGCTGTTGAAATCTCTTTCCCTACCACTTTGTTAAACATAAATTTTTTCCCATATCTTTGAGTCTGCTTAAGACTTGTCTATCTAATCTATTTACCTCTCCAACGTGTCTCTATCTATCTATCTATCTGTCTATCAATCCCTCTATCTCTCTCTCTATCTATCATGTATTATCCTTCTATCTATTTATCTATCATCAATCAATAGATAGTTATAGATAGATGTACACAGATATATGTTTTTCTTAAGATTCCACATATAAATTAAATTATATACTTTTGTCTTTGTCTAAGTTACTTCACAAAGCACATTATTTACTAGGTCCATTCAGGATGCTGAAATAGCAATGTGTTATGAATTTTCATGGCTGAGTATTATTCCATTGCATATTTATAGAAACATCATATCTTCTTATGTCCATAGTCTACTGTGGACTCTTGTATTGCTTCCCTGTCTTGCATATTATAAATAGTGCTGTTGTGAACATTGGTTCTTCTCAATTTAGGGCTTTTTCCCCAGATTTTTGCAAGGAGAGGTTTTACTGGGTCTTATGGTAGTTAACTTTTTAGTTTTTAAAGAAATCTGAATAATCTTTTCCAAAGAAGTTGTACCAATTTACATTCCTACCAAGAGTATACAAGAGATTTCTTACCTCCACATCGTCTCCAACACTTACTATTTGTAAACTTTTTGATAATAGCCATTCGACCAGTGTGAAGTAATACCTCCTTGTGGTTTTGATTTGCAATTACCTAATAATTAGTAATGTTGAGCAATTTTATCACTTGCCTGTTAATCATCTGCATGTTTTCTTTGGAAAAATATTAACTCAGGTACTCGGCTCTTGTTTTTGATTGGGTTTTTGATTTTCAACTTCAGTTGTGCAACCTAAATCCATGTTACATCTATTAACCTACATCTATTAACCCCAGGTCACTTGCGTTGTTTGAAAATATGTTCTCCAAGTACACAGGCAGTGTTTTAATTTCATTGATAGTGTCCTTAGCTGTGCAGAAATTTTCAAGTTTGTTTAGGTCCCACTTGCTTAGTTTTGCTTTTATTACTTTTGCCTTAGGAGACTGATATAAGAAAATATTCCTAAGATATATATACAATAGGGTATCACCTATATTCCCTTCTAGCAGTTTTATAGTATCAGGTGTTACATTTAGGTCCTTAATACACTTGGAATTTATTTTTGTTTATGATGTCAGGGAATGCTTTCATTTTACTGTTTTACATGTAGATGTCCAGCTTTCCCAACACCATCCATTGACATGACTGTCTTTTTTCCATTGTGTACTCTTGCTTCTTTTATCATAGATTCATTGCTCATAGGTGTGTGGAATTATTTCTAGGTTCTCTATCTGTTTTTATTGATTATATCTCTGTGCCAATGCCATACAGTTTTTATTACTGTAGATTTGTAGTATAGTAAGGTATCTGGGAGGGTTACTCCTCCAGATTTGTTGTTTTTTCTCAAGATCAATTTGGGAATTTTTAATGGTTTCATGTAAAACAGAGTTATTTATTTTCTGGTTCTGTGGAAAATACTACATGTTCGTAACAGGAATTGCACTAAATCTGTAGGTCTCTTTGTGCAGTATGGCCATGTTAACAATATGAACTCTTTCAATCCAAGAACACAAGACATTTTTCCATTTCTTTGAATCATTTTTAATTTCTTTGTCAATGTTTTGTAATTTTAAGTGTGTAGATCTTTCCATACGTGGTTACATTTTTTTCCAAGATATTCAAGGGAATGGGGTTTTAATTATTATTGCTTTCAACGTACATTTTATGGCATCTCATGATTAATGTGTAGAAATGCAAGAGACTTCTTTACATTAATCTTGTACCCTGCTCCCTTGATGAAATTATTTATTGTTCATAATAGTCAATGTGGAGCCCTTAGGACTCTCTATGTAGATTGTTATTCCATCAGTACTGGTGACAATTTTGCCTCTTTCCATTTTGTGTTCCTTTTTCTTCTTTTTCTTTTCCTTTTCCTTTCTTCTTTTATTATTGAACAGAATTGGTGGGAGTAGGAATTCTTGTCTTGTTCCTGAATTTACCTAGAAGGCTTTCACCCTTTCCCCTGAGTATTATAAATTGTTATAAACAGCCTTTAGTATGTTGAGAGATGTTCCCACTGTACTCAGATTCATGAGAAATCTGATGATGAATGTATGTTGAACATTGTCATATGCTTATAATTTGTGTATTGTAATGATCTTGTGAATTTTGTCTTTCCTTTATTAGATTCGTGTCATGCAGATTGACTTGTGTATGTTGAACCATCCTTCTGACTCTGGAAGAAATCCAACTGATCTTCATATATAATCCTTTCTAAGTATTGCTGTATTCATTTGTTGATTTTTTTGAGGATTTTTGAATGTATATCATCATTCATCAGGGATATTGAATTTTCATTTTCATTTTTTTTTGGTAATGTCTTTGACTGGTTTTGTTATCAGGGTAATAGTGGCCTCATAGAATAACTGGGAATTTTCCTTCCTCCTTCATTTTTTAAAATAGTTGGGGGGGTAGAGGTATTAGTGAAGGCATCCAGGAATTTTGTTCATGGGGTATTTCTAAAATTATACATTTTATTTAACTTAAACTGATTTTTCTTTTAATGTTCTCAGTTTTCTTTTTATTCAGTGTTGGCGGGCTGTGCATTATAGAAATTTGTCCATTTCTTTTAGGTCGTCCAGTTGGTTGTCACGAAACAACTCATACTGCTTTCGTAATCTTTTTTGTATTTCTGTAATATCAGATATTATTTCAACTCTTTAATTTCTTATTTTGTTTAGGTCCACTCCCTGTATTTCTTGATAAGCCTGGCTAAATGCTTACCTGTTTGTTAATATTTTTAAAAAAATTTAAAGCGGTTGGATTTATGATTTGTAATTTATATTTCAACTATTATTTTATTTATTTTCAACATTATAATTAAAGATTTCTCGTTCTACTGCTTTTGTGTTTTGTTTGTTCTTATTTCTTGTTATTTTGGGTGGTATGCATGGTCCCTTCTATAAGGTTTTTCTTGTTCCTTTTAGAAGTCCTGATTTGCTCTCAACTTCCCTCTTAGATTTGTCTTTGCTGCATCCCATACATTTTATGAAGCTGTGTTTTCATTGTAATTTGTATCCAGTTATAATTTTATTACCTCTTTGATTTCATCATTGACCTTGTTTTACTTTATTTTTTAAAGGATATGGTTTCTCCTCATGTTTGTTCTTTTCCTATTCTTCTTTCTAGAGTTGATGCACAGTTTCTTACTTTTGTGTATGGAAAAATACTTCCTGTAATCTATATTTGCTTAAAGTTCCTGAGGCTCGTTTCATGACATAATGTGTGGTTAATTCGTTAGATAACATCCTGTGCACACTTGAAAAGTTTATGTGTTCTGCTTTTCTGATGCAGTGTCCAATAGCTCATTTAGGATCAAATGATGTAATATACTATTAAGATCTCTGTCTCCTTACAGATATTCTTTGTGTATGATCTGGCTATCAGAATATTGAGGTGTTCAACTCATCTACTATTATTCTTCTATAATGAATTAATTCCTTCATGTCTACTAAAATTTCATTTTATATTTAGGATCTACAGTGTTTGGTCCATATATAATTTAATGAGTGTAATACCCCATTTTATTTATCTCTTTTTCTTTATATAAGCTCATATTTGTTTCATTTTGACACCTTTCTTAAAACGTTTTCTATGAGTTGAGAATTGCAATCTGCACTTTCTTGTCATTTCCATGGAATATCTTTCCATTTATTTATAGACTATGTTTATCTTCCATAATAAAGTGAGACTTTTTTGGGGGGAGGCAAAGATGGTGGAGTAAAAAGATGATCGTAACTCACCCTTTCCCACAAATGCACCAAGACTCACATCCACAGACCCGCTCAGCTAACCAGAGAACCTGCAAAACTCTGAAAGAACAGTGTCCTCTTCAATAGATAAAGATGTGAAAAATCTAGTAGGAGAAAAGGAAGAAAGAAAGAAGAAAATGCTAAACAGAGTGGGACAGGTCCAACAGGGAGGGAACAGCAAAGGACTGGTGCTCATTCACTGTGTCTCCCCTCTACAACTGGGAGATCAGCAGGAAGGAGGGGGAGCTTCCAAGGCTTGGAAATGTACATAGAATAAGTTGACCGAAAGAACTAAGTTAAACAGGCACAGAGGATCCCTGTGACACTCAGCTGAAGATTCAGCCCGGAAGCTGGGGGCAGGTCCATGCTGCCCGACCTGGGTGGTAAATGGGGATGGCTGCACTGTGGCGGCCCAAGGAAATGAAGTTGGCTTTGTGTCATGGCTGTGGGTGCACAGGGCAGAACAACCTGGGCCCTCCATAAAACAACAGGGCAGAAGTGCCCTGTGGGTGGAAGGGTGCATTCCCCATCTCTGAAATTCCACAAAAGTGTCTAGGTGAAGAGAGCTGGGGATCAGACACAGCCACCATACCCTCTGGTGCTTTACACCCAGGTGGCAGCAGTTGCAAAACCTGCATCTACACCTAAAGACTAAGCAGCCTTAAGGGTCAGACTTTGACTTGTCTACAGCCTGAGGCAGATAGGAACCTAATGTCTGGTTCCTCAGAGAACTTGTCTGACAAGACAAACAAGGAGCTGGATTTTGGCCCAGAACAGGGACAGGGCTGTTCCTCAGTCTTTCCTGAGCCCACTTCCGGTATGCAAACCCAAGGCAGAACATAAAGTAGCACAGAGCAGCAGAGTGATCGGCAACCTGAGGGGGCATGTGGCCCTTCAAATTTTGGGCTGGAATACAGCTACTGACCATACTGGTTTGAGAGGGCACGATGCCCAATCCTGCCTGGTCATTCTGCAACATCTGCCTGCAGCATCAGGCAGGGCATTGTCAAGCCAGCCCAGAGTAAAGAGAGCTTCATCAGACCCAGTGTTGTGTGTAGGAGCGATCTGCTTGCCGACATGCCCTGGGAGCAGCCCAGATGAGGGCTCCAATGAAGGGCCTCTGGAAACAACAAGATGAGTTTCCAAATCAGGATGAAAAAAGTAAGAATTCACATTAAATGTACACATTCTCCAGGAGGACACTGACCACCCCCTTTTGTTGATCTGTTTTTACCTGTTCCATTTTCTATTACCCTCTTAATTTTTACTTCTTCTAGAATTATATATACCTCCATTTTAAACCCTTTAAAAATTTAAAATATTTTAATTATAATTATTTTTCAAAATTCTGCTTCAACTTCCTTTTCTATTACACATTATACAATGTCTTCAAACCTTTTTTCTACCTTCTTTAAAATTCTTTATCTCTCTATCTCTTTCTTTTTCTAAGTTGTATAACTACATAGGCATTAGGTAGATTAACTCCTTTAGGACCACAGTAGAAAACTGATACTCCATAAACCACAGTGCCAGAGAGGTAGTAGAAAGTTGAAGAAGCAGAGAAACCATTCCCAATTAAAAGTACAGGAGAAATCCCCTGAAAGATTGATCAGTGAAATAGACATCGGTATCCACCTAGATCAAGATTTCAAAAATGGAGTGATCAAAGTACTGAAGGAAATAAAAGAGATAGTGTTTAGAGATACAAAATATGTCAGAATTGAAATGGAAGCTTTAAAGGAGAGCTGAGTAGAAAAAGTAAACCAGTTGACTGAGATAAGGAATAATTTAAAGTTGTAGCAATGCTGATTTGTTAATGCAGAGGAATGAATTAGTGACTTAGAAGTCAGGAAAATAGAAAGCACCCAGTGAGAAGAGCTACAAGAGATAGAAGGAGAAACAAATGAAAAAAGCATAAGGGACCTATGGGATAATAGAAAGCCTGCCAATCTTGGCATGATAGAGGTTCCAAAAGGGGAAGAAAGATCAAAGGGAATAACAAACGTTTTTGTAGAAATCATGACTGAGAACTTCCAAAACTTACAGAAGGAATCAGAAATCCAAGTACAGGAAGCTCAGAGTGTTCCAAACAGGAAGAACACAAATACACCCACACTGAGACATATAATTAAGATGGCCAGATACAAGGATAAAGAAATGATCCTAAAGAGAGCAAGAGAATAGTAAAGGATGAGTTACAAGGGAATCCCCATAAGGCTACCAGCTGACTTTTCTACACAAATACTACAGCCCAGATGGGAGTGGCAAGATATATTCAAAGCCCTGAATGTAAAAATTATATACTGTAAGATACTTTGACCAGCAATGCTATCCTTTTAGGTAGATGTGGAAAAAAAGGATTTCACATACAAGAAAAAGTTTAAAGAGTTTAGCAACACTAGACCCATGCTAAAAGAATTATTGAAAGGTATACTCTAAAAAGAAAAGCAGCAGGATGCTACAGAAATGTGAAACTCACGGCTTGAAAGGTGATAATTAATGACTTACAAATAAAATAAACACAAAATATTAAAACAAGTCATACAATCATTGAGGAGGGAGAGGGAGGCAGGAAACTAGAGATTTTTTTTTTTTTGGTCTTTCATTTTAAAATTTTTTGTTCTCAGTAGGATGAGTTTGAGATCATGTTACTATCTGTTTAATAAATGCAGTTATAGTAATGGTCTAATGGAATTATAAAAAAGGGTAGCAATAAGACAAAAACTTATCAGGGAGTCACTAAAACTAAATAAAATTCATGATAATACAAAGGAAAATAACCAAACCTTAAAAGGAAGATGAAGGGAACAAAGAGGAAATACCAAATTAACTGCTAAGTTAAGGTCAAATTAGTGTTAAACACAGCCTATCAACAATTATTGAAAATGTTAATGGACTAAATGCTCCAGTCGAAAGTCATAGAGTGGCAGGCTGGATAATAAAGCAAGAACCTTCAATATGCTGCATACAAGATACCCACTTCAGAGAGATGGACACATATAGATTGAGAGTGAAAGGATGGAAAAGGATATTCCATACAATTGGAAAAGCCAAAAAACAGTTGTTGCATTACTGATTTCAGACAAAACAGTCTTTAAAACACAGTCCATAAAGAAAGATAAAGGACATTTTATAATGATTGAAGGAGTGATACAATATGAGGATAGCACACTTGTTAATACATATGCACCAAATATAGGAGCACCTAAGTACATAAAATAATTACCAACAGATATAAAGGGGTAGTCATATTTGTAGATTACAACACTGTAATAACATCACTGGACAGATCATCGAGACAGAAAATAAATGAAGTAACAGAAAAATTAAAAAATACAATAGAAATATTAAACTTGGTGGATATTTTCAGAACATTGCAAACCCCCAAAATAGGATATACATTCTTTTCAAGTGCACGTGGAACTTTTTCCAGGATTCATGATGTAATTGGGCACAAAAGAAACCTCAGCAATTTTAAGAAGATAGAAACTATCTCAAGCATCTTTACTGACCACAAGGCCATGAAGCTAGATCAACAACAGAGAAACAAAGGACAGCAAAGGAAAACATGGGGATTAAACAATATGTTATTATAAACCAAGGGGTCAATGAAGAAATCAAAGCTGAAATGAAAAATTACCTTGAGAGAAAAGAAAATGAAAGCAAAACCACACAAAATTTATGGACACAGTAAAAGCAGTGCTGAGAGGGGAGTTTATAGTGCTAAAATGAAGAACAACCACAAATAAACAATCTAACACACCAGCAGAAAGAACTAGAAAAACAAGACCAAAAAACCCAAAAGGCAGCGGAAGGAAGAAAATCATCAATATTGGGGAGGAAATAAATAAAATAGAGTTTAAAAACAGAATAGGAAAATAGTCAACCAATCTAAAAGCTGGTTTTTCCAAAAAGTATGTAAAATTGACAAACCTCTGGCCAAACTCAAATAGAAGAAGAGAGAGAGAGCACAAATTAGCAAAATAAGAAAGGAGAATCACGAAATTACCACAAAAAAATAGAAATACAGACTATCATTTGAGAATATTATGAAGAGTATATGGAACGAAACTGTATAACCTAGAGGAGATGGACAAGTTCTGGTAGCATACTGTCTACCAAGAGTGAATGAAGACAAAACTGACCCCTTGAAGAGAGCACTACAAATGAAATCAAAATAGCAATATAAAACCTCTCAACAAATAACAGTCCAGGACTGGATGGATTCACAGCGGAATTCTACCAAACAAAGAACTCGTACCAGTCCTTCTCAAACTCTTCCAGAAGATTGAAAAGGAAGGAATACACACAAATAAATTCTATGAATCCACAATCACCCTGATACCACAACCAGGCAAAGGCACTACCAAAAAAGAGGATTATAGGCCAATATCACTGATGAACACAGATGCCAATATCCTAACCAAAATAGTAGCAAATAGAATCCAAACACAGAAAAAAGGATTATATATCATGACCAAGTAGGGATCATGCCAGGGACACAGGGGTGGTTCAACTTATGCAAATCAATGTAATACAGCACATCAACAAGTGAAAGAACCAAAACCACATGATCATCTCAATAGATGCAGGAAAAGCATTTGATAAAATTCAACATCCACGTATGATAAAAACTCTCACCAAAGTGGGCATAGAGGGAATATATCTCAGCATCATGAAGGCTATAGATAACAAACTTACAGCCAGGATAGTACTCAAAGGTGAGAAAGTCAAATTCTTCCTACTAAAATCTGGGACAGTAAAAGGATGCACACTATCATGACTCCTACTCAAGATAGTCTTTGAAGTCCTAACCACAGCAATCAAACAAGAGAGAGAAGTAAAAGGGATGCCAATTGGAAAGCGAGAGATAAAATCTAACTATATGAAGATAATATGCTACTATTTATAGAAAACCCTACAAGATCCAGAATGAATTTACTATAGCTGATCAAAGAATTCAGCAAGATAGCAGGTTACAAGATTAAGATTCAAATATCAGTGGCATTTCTTAACGCTAACGATTCAGATAATACTACAGGGCTACAGTCAACATGACAGTACTGTATTGGTAGATAAACATACATATAGGCCAATGGCACAGAATAGAGAGCCCAGAAATGAACCCGAAAACATTTGGTCAATTAATCTTAGACAAAGGAGGTAAGAAATAACAATGGAAAAGTGATAGTCTCTTCAGCAACTGGTGTTTGGAAAACTGGACAGCAGCATGTAATTCAATGAAGCTAGAACACCATACACAAAAATAAACTCAGAATGGATCAAACTTAAACATAAGACAATATACAATAAACCACCAAGAGGAAAATATAGTCAAAACGTTATCTGAGATAAGTCTCGAAAATTTTCTCTTAGAAGAAATAAAAGCAAGAATAAGCAAATGAGACCTCATGTAACTTACAAGCTTGTGTACAGTAAAGAAACCGGAAGTAAAATAAAAAGACAACCTACAGAATGGGAAAAATATTTGCATATGAAACCGTCAAAGACTTGATCTCCAGAGTATATAAGCAGCTCATACAAATGAATAAGAAAAAAAAAACCCAATGCAAAATTGGGCAGAAGACCTAAACAAGCAATTCTCCAAGTAAGACATACAAATGATCAAAAGGCACATCCGAAAATGTTCAATATCACTTATTATCAGAGAAATGCAAATCAAAACTGCAATGAGGTATCACCTCACACCAGTCAGAATAGCCATCATTGAAAAATGCACAGATGACAAATGCTGGGGAGGCTGTGGAGTAAAGGGAACCATCCTTCATTGCTGGTGGCAATGCAGTTTGGTACAGCCACTGTGGAAAACAGGATGGAGATTCCTCAAAAGTTTAGGAATAGACCTACCATATGACCCAGGAATCCCGCTCCTGGGCATAAATCCAGAAGGAACCCTACTTCAGGATGACACATGCACTGCAATGTTCATAGCCAGCACTATTTACAATAGCCAAGACAAGGAAACAGCCTAAATGTCCATCGACAGTTGACTAGATAAAGAAGAGGTGGTATATTTATACAATGGAATAGTAGTCAGTCTTATGAACTGACAACATAACGCCATTTTCAGCAACATGGATGCTCCTGGAGAAAATCAGTTTACGTGAAGTAAGCCAGAAAGAGAAAGAAAAATACCATATGAGAAGGCGCATGTGTGGAATCTAAAAACAAATCAAACCAAACATAAAACAAATAAATACAAAACAGAAATTGACTCACAGTCAGAGAATACAAAGTTTTGGTTGCCAAGTGGGTGGGGTGTGGGAATAGATAGGCTGGGATGTCAAAATTTCAAAATAGATAAACAGGATTGTACTGTAAAGCACAGGGAAATATATAAAATATCTTATGGCAGCTCACAGGGAAAAAATGGGACAGCAAATTTATATATGTTCATTGCAACTAAAAAATTGTGCTCTACAATGCAATTTGAGACAACTTTATAAAATGATTAAAAATCAATGAAAAAAGTTAAAAATGAGAAAAACATAACCCTAAATATTACAGGTGTAAATAAAAATTAGAGAGAAAAATAACTATGCAAAAGAGTAGTAAAACCAAAGATTCTGTTTTTGTTTTCTTTTTAAGATAAGAAAATCAAAAAACCTCTAGCCAGATGCATCATGAAGAAAAGAGAGATGCTCCAAAGGAATAAAGTCAGAAATAAATGTGGAGAAATAACAATTGTTCCCTCAGATATACAAAAAAGGGATCATTTTGTCAACACTTACATGCCAATAAAGTGGACAACTTGGAAGAAATAGACAAATGTCTAGAAAAAGACAGGGATAAGAAGAAACAAATAATTTGAGCAAACTGTTTACTAGAAAAAGGAAGAATCTGCATTAAAAAATCATTAAACATTAGTGAAGATTTAAAAAGCTCCCGTGGAAAACTGTGCAAAAAAAGAAAGCAGAATTTATACTCTTCAAACTATTCAATAATAGTGAAGATGTGGGAAACTCATAAATTAATTCTATGAAGCTTTCATCACCCTGATAGCAAAGCCAACAAAAAAAGTACAGGCAAGGTGAATTTCAAGCCAATATCTTTGATTGATATAGATGCAAAAATTCTACAAAATATTATTAGCAAACTAAATCCAGCAATACCTAAAATGAATTATACACCATGATCAACTTTAATTCATTGTAGGGTCATAAGAGAGGTGGAACACACATGAAATCAATCAGTTTGATGCACCACATTAACAAAAGAAAAAGGGGAATTGATGTGGTCATCCCAACAAATCCATAAAAAGCATTTCACAAACTTCAACTTTTATTAAATAAAAAAGCAGCAACAACAGCTACAACAACAGCAACAACAACAACAGAAACCTCTTAGCAAAGTAGGATTCAAGAAATATATCTCAACATAACTAAACTCATTAATAACAGACACACAGACAACATTATATGCAAAATTGAATAACTGAAACCCAAATTAAGGAATAAGGAAAGGATGCCCACTCTCACCATTTCTATTAAACAAAGTATGGGAAGTCTTAACAACAGCAATTGCACAGGAAAAAATGTTATTCAAGTTGGATTGAATGAAGTAAAACTGCTATTATTTTAGATGGCCTGATAATCTATATAGAGAACCCTAAAGATTCTCCACACCAAAACAAATAAAAGAAATAAATACATTTAGGAAAGTAACATGATTCAAGATTAATATACAAAAACTGTCACATTTCTTTACACTAACAATGAAATATTCCATAATTTTAAAAAGTCCATATGCTATCATATCAAAAATAAAAACCTATGAATAGGTTTGAATGAACCAAGATAATAAAATCCAGAGGGCACTGATAAAGAAATTTGAAGATGATTCAAAGAAATGGAAAGAAATCTCAAGGTCTCAGTTTAGAGGAATAAATATTGTTAAAATATACATACTACAAAAGATGTCTGCAGATAAAAAGTGATTCAGATCGAACTACATGATATTTTCCACAGAACTTAAACAGTCCACAGATATGTATGGAACTGCAAAATTACCAGAACTTCAGAAGTATCAATGAGGAAAAAGAACAAAGTTGGAGTCATAACCAATAACCCTCCCAGATATCAGACTATAGTACAAAAACAGTAATCAAAACAGCACAATTCTGAAAAATGAACAAACATCTATATCATTGGAGCAGAACACAGAGGCAGAAATAAAACATCACACCTACGGTCATCTAAACTATGACAAAGGAAAATAAATATACAATGCCTAAAAGACAGTCTTCAGCAAGTGATGTTGAGAAAGCTAGAGAGCTACATGTAAATCATTGAAATTAGAATACTCCCACACATTTTACAAAAAAAAATCAAAATGTTTTAAATATCTGAATCTAATACATGACACAATAGAACTCCTGGAATCTAACATAGGCAAATGAAGAAATAAATTGTAGCGAAATTTTCTTATGTCAATCTCCCAAGCTGAGAAAAATAAAAGCAAAATAATCCAATACGTCCTAATTAAACTTAAAACCTTCTACACAGCAAAATAAACAATATGAAAAGATGAAATTCCAAATGGGAGAAAATATTAGGAAACTATGCAATCAGCAAGAGGCTAATTTCTAAAATACAAAAATCGTTCATACAACTCCATTTCAAAAATCTACAAACAACTCAGCCAGAAAATGAGCAGAAGACAATTCTCTAAAGAAGACACACAGATGACAATCAGAAACATAAAAGCATGCTCACATAGCTAATCATTATACAAATGCAAGACAAAGATAATATAATATTTTACCTCACACTAGTGAGAAGGGCTGTCATCAAAATGTCTTCAAATAATAAAGACTGGGGCAGTTGTGGAGAATAAGGGACTCTCCAACACTGTTGGTGGCAATGAAAATTGATGCAAGCACTTTGGAAACAGTATGGAAGTTCCTTTAAATAATTAAAATAGACCTATCATATGACCCAGCAATCACACTCCTGAGCATATAAAGCATAAAACCTGAAAACAAAGAATCCTAGGGTAAAATATAAGAAGTACACTCTGACATTGGAGTTAAATTGATTCTACATATGCCTCCTCTGAAAAGGGAATCAGAAGCAAATCTAAAAAAATATGATTGTATCACTCTAAACAGATTTACACTGCAGAAGAAATGATCAATAAAACGGAAAGTAAACCAACACATTGGGAGAATATATTTGCAAGTGATAATTTCCAATCAAGTGTTAAAATCCAAATATGTGGCAAAATCTTACCCCACAACAACAACAAAAAAGACTAAACAATGCAATTAAAAAAACTGTTCATAGGAACTGAATAGATACATCTGAATCAATTATCTGTAGAAAACATACAGTTGGCTAAATGACACATGAAAATATGTTCAGAGTTATAAATTATTAGGAAAGTCATAAACCAAAAATGAGACAAGACCTCACAATTGTCAGAAGTCTCTCATCAAAAAGAAAGTAAATATATATGTTGGTGAGACTGTGGAAAAAAAGGAACACCATTGACACTGTTGATATTAATGCAAAGTATTGATTCCATTGCATATATACATCAAATTTTCTTCATCCATTTTTCTGTCGAGGAATGTTGGGTGTGTAGGCTCCTGTCTGGAGGCTCTAGAGAATAAGCCCATGGGCTGAACTGATAAACAAGCTTTGAGGAATGTCACATATCCAGGCTGGATAAGAAATTACCTGTTCATTGTATCCAGTATGGATGGCTGGATAGCATATGCTGGGTAAAATCCTAATAGAAGGACAACCTAAGACAAGCACAGCCGGCTGGATAAGAGATGGCCTACTTAATGATGTTCCGTGATGAACTTTAAAACAATCCTTGATCATTTACATCCTGTGCTTACTGCAGGAGCATGGGGACATAAATATCTTAAAATTATTAACATTGTTATAAATTAGATGATATGTGAGGTATTGTGCATGTCCTATATAAACCATTTTCTTAGAATCAATAAAAAGAGAACTGCTCTGCTTCTCTCCACACAGTGTTTATGTATATATGATATCGTGCCACTGACAGGGTTAATTTAATTTGTTGGGAGTATCTTAAAATTATGTTGCATTATATACAATGCTCTTTTTGCACCTATTGAAATTATTATGTGAGTTTTATTTCTCATTCTATTAGTGTGGCATTTCACCTTTACTGATCTGAATATTTTGAGGTATCCTTAAACCCAGGGATAAATCCGTTTACTCATGTATGTGTATGATACATTAAATGTGTTGTTGAATTAATTTTGCTTGTGTTTTGTTGAGAATTTTGGCACATAGGTTCATTAGGGGTAATATACCATATTTTGCGTCTAATGTCCTTTCTAGCTTTGTTATGCAAATAAAGCTGGCATCATAAAAGAAGTTTGAAATCTATCACCCCCTTCAAATTCTTGGAAGATTTTTGGAAGATTTGGTGAAAACTTCTCTTCAAATGTATGACACACTTCACCAGTAAAGTCATCTTGTAAATTTTTTCTGGTTTGGGAGGTTTGGATTACTGATTTACTCATGCACACTTTTGCTTTATTTAATTTTCTAATTTCTTCTTGATTCAGTATTGGAAGATATATGTTTCTGGGTATTTGTCTTTTGTTCTAGGTCATGCAAATCATTGGTTAGTGTTAATTTCTTATGATGCTATGCATTTCTAAAACATCAATGGTAATATCTTCTCTATTATTTCTAATTTTATTTGAGTTTTTATTTTCTTAGCCAACCTAAACTTTTGTCCACTTTATGTTTAAAAAAAACAGACTTTGGTTTTTTTTTATCTTTTCTATTGTTTCTCTTGTTATTTGTCTTACTCACATTGATTCAATTTTCTTCTTTATTCTTTCTGTTTTCTCCTAGATTCTTTTTTTTAACTTTTTTTATTGATTTATAATCATTTTACAATGTCGTGTCAAATTGCAGTGTTCAGCACAATTTTTCAGTCATTCATGGACATATACACCATAATTGTCACATTTATTTCTCTGTGATTTATCATAATATTTTTTGTATATTTCTCTGTGATATGCAGTGTAATCTTGTTTATCTATTTTACAATACTGAAATAGCAGTCTTTCCCTTCTCACCCTCTACCCCCCTGGTAACCACAAGTCTGTATTCTCTGTACATGAGTCTATTTCTGTCCTGTATTTATCCTTTGTTTGTGTTTGTTTGTTTGTTTTTGTTATTGTTTTTTAGATTCCACATATGAGTGATCACATATGGTATTTTTCTTTCTTTTTCTGGCTTACTTCACTTAGAATTGCATTCTCTAGGAGCATCCATGTTGCAGCAAATTGCATTATGTTGTCGGTTTTTATGGCTGAGTAGTATTCCACTGTATAAATATACCACATCTTCTTTGTCCAGTCACCTGTTGATGGACATTTAGGCTTTTTCCATGTTTTGGCTATTGTAAATAGTGCTGCTATGAACATTGGGGTTCATGTGTCATCCTGAAGTAGATTTCCTTCTGGATACAAACCCAGGAGTGGGATTCCTGGGTCATATGGTAAGTCTATTCCTATTCTTTTGAGGAATATCCACAATGTTTTCCATAGTGGCTGCACCAAACTGCATTCCAACCAGCAGTGTAGGAGGGTTCCCTTTCTCCACAGCTTCCCCTTCTCCACAGCTTCCCCAGCATTTATTGTTAGTGGACTTTTGAATGATGAGCATTGTGACTACCGTGAAGTGATACTTCATTATAGTTTTGAATTGCCCTTCCCTGATAATAATAGTGAGAAATTTTATTTTTTCATATATCTGTGTGGCATTTGAATGTCTCTATTGGAGAATTGCTTGTTTAGGGCTTCTGCACATTTTCAGATTGGGTTTCTTGCTTTTTTTAATTATTGTTAGGTTGTATGAAGTCTTTATACTTTGGAAATTAAGACTTTGTCAGTTGCATCAATTCTAAATTTTCCTTTCATCCTGTAGGTTGTCATTTTGCTTTGTTTATGGTTCCCTTTGCTGTGCAAAACTTATAAGTTTTATTAGGTCCCATTTATTAATTTTGCTCTTACATCCCTTCCCTGGGTAGTCTATACTAGGAGATCATTGCTGAGATTTATCTCAGAGTGTTTTGTCTATGTTTTCTTCTAGGAGATTTACTGGATTTTGCTTATATTAAATTCTTTGAGCCATTTTGAGTTTATTCTTGTGTTTGGAGTGAAGGATTGTTCTAACTCCATTGCTCTGATGCTTCTATCCAGTTATCCCAACACCAGTTGGTGAAGTAATGGTCTTTTCTCTGTCATATTCTTGGCTACTATGTCAAAGATTAATTGAACAAAGGCCTGTATATTTATTCCTAGGATCTCTATTCTGTTCCATTGGTCCATATGCCTGTTTCTGTATCAATATCATGTGATTTTCATTATTGGAGCTCTGCAATAGTGTTTGGAGACCTGATGGGTTATTCCTCCCGCCTCTTTCTTTTACTTCAATATTGCTTTGGAAACTATGGTTATTTAATGACCCTATGTAAATTTTAGGATCATTTGTTTCAGTCCTAAAAAGAAATGTTTTGCATAATTTCATTGGAAATCAAATTTTCTTGCCTGATCATTGTGGCTAGGATTTCCAAGACTATAATGAATTGAAATTGTGAGAATGAGCAATCTTGTCTTGTCTCAGGTTTTTGTGAGAAGGGTTTCAGTTTTTCACCATTGAGTATTTTGCTGGCTTCATATTTGTCATTAATCGCTATTATTATCTTGACATATGGTCCCTCATTACCCACTGTGATAAGAACTTTTTTTTTGCAGATAGGTGTTAAATGTTATCAAACATTTTTTCTGCATCTACTGAGATTATCATGTAGTTTTTTGTCCTCTCGTTTGTTGATATGTTGTATCACAATTGATTGATTGATTTGCATATGTTACACCATCCTTGTGTTTCTGGGATGTACTTAACTTCATAATGGTGTATGATCTTTTTTTACATGCTGTTGAATTCTGTTTGCTAATAATTACTTAAAGACTTTTACATCTATGTTTATCAATGATATTCCCCTATAGTTTTCTTTTTAGGTAGTGTCTTTGTCTCGTTTTGTTACCAGGTTGATGTTGGCCTTATGTTGTGAGTTTGGGAGTACTCTGTCCATATCAAGCTTTTGGAAGTGTTTGAGGAGGACTGGTATGGATTTTTCTCTGTACATTTGGTCAAATTCCCCAGTGAATGTATTTGGGTCTGAATTATTGTTTGCAGAGATTTTTTATTTTATTCATAATTCTATTCCATTTCTGGTGATCTGTCTGTTCAAATGGTCAATTTCTTCTTGATGCAATAATGGTGGGCTGAATGTTTCAAGAAACTTCTCCATTTTTTCTAGATTATCCAGTTTGTTTCCATGCAGTTGCTCATGGTATTCCCTTATGCTGTTTTGCAAATTTGATGAACTCTTTGTAGTTTCCCCATTTTCATTTCTTATGTTATTCCTGTTCTCTCTCTATTCTTGTTGGTGAGCCTTTCCTGAGTTTTGTCAGTTTTGTTGACTATTTCAAAAAACAGTTTGATTGATTTTTTTCTATTTTTTAATCTTTATTTCAATTCTTTCTCCCTTGATCTTTATTTTCCCACTTTCTGCTGACTTTTGGTTGTGTTTGCTCTTCACTTCATGATTAGATTACAAGAACGTTAGATTATTTATTTGAAATTGCTCTTCTACTTTGGGGCGGACCTTGTCACTATGAACTTCCCTCTTAAGCCTACTTTAACTGTATTCCAAAAACTATGTGTAGTGTTCTGTCATATTCCTCAAGATATTTTTTAAGTTCTTCTTTTAATTCATCACCTCCACCCCTTGTTTAAGTACCATGTTTTTTAATTTACATGCTGTCATTGTTTCTCCCTGTTTTTCTGTGATTGATTTCTAGTTTCATGACATTATACTCAGAAAAGATGCTTGAAATGATTTTTGTGTTTAAATTTGTTGAGGCTTCTTCTGTGCCTCAGTACATAAACTTTCCTAGAAAATGTTCCATGTGCACTGGAAAAGAATGTATATTCTGTTTTGGGGAGAAGTAGTGTATTGAAAATATCAACCAAATCCTATTATTTTATCATAGCTTTTAGTATCTTTGTTCCCTCATTAATTTTCTGTCTGAAAGACTAGTCTAGTGATGGTAATGGGGAGTTATATTCTCCTACTGTGATTGTGTTCCCATCAATGTCTCCCTTTTTATCTATTAGTATTTGAATTATGTATTTAGGTGCTCCTGTATTGAGTGCATATATATTAATGAGTATAATACCCTCATTTTGTATTGCTCCTTAAATCATTATATCATGGCCTTGTTTATCTTCCTTTATGGCCTTCCTTGTAAAGTCTTTTTTGTGTGAAGTCAGTACTGTTATTCCTGCTTTCTTGTCATGTGCATTTGCATAATATATATTTTTCCATCTTCTGACTTTGAATTGATGTGTGTTCCTCTTTCTAACGTGGGTCTCTTGTATGCTTCATAAGGTAGGGTCTTGGTATATTATCCCACCTGACAATATATATCTTTTGATTGAAGCAGTAAGTTCTTTAATATTTGTGATAATTATTTATAGACTGGTGTTTATTTCCATATTGAACTTCATTTTCCAGTTGATTTGGTATTTCCTTTTTGTTCATTTCTTTTTCTTTTTGTGGCTTTATAAGTTTTCTTTTATTATCTTGGGTTTTTTCTGGCTTTGTGAATTCATTGTAGGATTTTGACTTATGGTTACCCTGTTTTGTTTGTATATTGACCCGTTACTATATCTGTTTAAATTACCTGAAAGGAATACATATTCAAACGCATCATAAAGAGAACAGAAATGAGAATAAAATACTCTGTATTGTCCTGTTGCACTCTCTAACCCTTAAAAATTTTGATGTCTTGTTTTACAACATCATGTTTATTCTGTTGTAAGTCACTGTAGCTATTGCCTTTCTAATTATGCCTTTCTCTTTTCTATAGCATTCTGCTTCTTTATTTTTAGTGTAGGTGTTTCATTATTTCTTTTTCTGTTGCTAAATTCTTTTTGTATTTGCTTGTGTGGAAATTATTTATCTCTCCTTCTATTCTAAAGGATAGCCTTGCTTGATATACTATCTTAGATAACAGCTTTCTTTCATTCTGGACTTTGAATATGTCTTGCCACTACCATCTGCCTGTTGCATTTGTGTGGGAAACGTGTTTAAAAATATAATGCATTTAATTATATATATGTAAAGAATACCTACAAATGAAGTTAACAAATAAGGAGAAAACTTATACATTAAAAAATAGAAAACATTGATGAAGGAAATTAAAACTGATCAAAAGAAATGAAAAGATCTCTTCTGTTAATGAAGTGAAACAATGTGGTTGAAACAACCATACTACACAAAGGAATCTACATTAGTGTGATTCATGGCAAAATACCCATGAGATTTTTCCATTAAATAGAAGAAATTATTTCAAAATTTATATGTAACCACATAGATCTTGGGTTGCCAAAATAATCTTGAAAAAGAATATTAAATATAATAGTGTAAAGTTCTCTGATGTTAAACAGTCCTACAAAGCTTTAGTAATTTAAACATGATACTGGCTCAAAAACTGACAGTAATCAATAGAAGAGAATAGAGCAACCAGATATAACCCTTCACACCTATGATCAATTAACCCATGAATACAGAAACAAGAGTATGAAATGAAGAAAAGAGATTCTCCTCAATAAGTAGTGCTTGGGAGATTGAACAAGTGAAAGATAGATTATAGTATTTCCTCACATTGTATACAATCAGTAAGCACAGAATATCTTTTATTTATTATGTTTACTTATATTTCTTCCACCTGTAATTTATAGATCTATGTTTAGATCTTTTATTTCACTTATCAAATGTATTCCTATTTTATTCTATTTGGTATAAATTTACACACAATTGTTTTCCTAATTTCTCTTTCTGGTAATATGCTGTTACTATATAAAAATGCAATGGAGATTTGTATATTGATTTTGTATTCTGCAAGTTTACTAAGTTTGTTCATTATTTCTAACGGTCACTAGAGGAGTGTATGGGCTTTTTTACCTATATATAAATATATCATCTGTAAAAATTGTACTTCTTTTTACAAGTTGAATGCCTTTTATATTTTTTCTTGAATAGTTTTTCTGGCTAGAACTTTTAGTAGTGTAATTAAGGACTTGTGAGAATGAGCTCCTTTTTCTTATTACTGGACTAAATGAAAACCTTCCTGTATGTTAACATTGAACTTGATGTTTGTCATGGGTTTTTCATATATGGCTTTTATTACGTTTAGTCATATTCTATCAAGGGCAAATTTGTTAAGAATTTTTATATAAAAAATTTAAGATCAGATCTGTGAATAATTTTCCTACATATTTTGAGATTGTTATTTTTGAATTCTTTGTTATTTAAGGGATGGTATCAAATTTATATATTTGTGTATGATTAATAAAATTTATGAATCAGGATTATTTCCAACTTATCTATGCTATATAATATACCATGAATTCAGCTTGATAATGTTTACTTAGAATGGAATATACACATACTGAAGGAAAAATTTTCATTGTAGCTTGAGTGAACATTTATTTATTTAAAAATTTTATCTCTCATTTTGAATTTGGCTTATGTTTTATGGAATTTATGTCTAAATAAAGAATACAACTTTGGTAGAACTGGATTTACTACAGTTTACTGATACAGAACCTAACTATTATTAACAATTAGTGTACAAAACACTTGCCTTGAAATGCCGCATTATAATATCAATGCCAACTGTTTCAGGACTGAGAAATATATTGCTTCCTAAAATGCATTACCTGGTCTTTTCCACCCGAACCCACATATACTGTTATTTCTTTGATTTTGATTGTTTGTTTGCCCATTAATGGAGGCACTGTTTATTGAACCTAGGATCTTGTGTATAAGTGTATTTATCAACATCATTTTGGAACACTTAACAGAAGCCCCAAGAGTATGGATTATAAAGATGACAAGAAAGTTTATTCCTTCTAGGGACTGAAAAACCTCTGAGTAAAAGAACGTTAAAAGTAAACATTTGTAAGTATATTATAAGATTTTCTCTTTTGTAATTTTAAAGTAGAATACTTAATTTCACTTGTTTTACTTATAGCATTGAATTACAATTTAAAACAAAAATTACCCCATTTGAGATTTCTTAAATTTGATTCACTATTTTAATCAAGTTTTATTTCATAAATATTTATCATTTACTTATAAACATTGCAAATATACTGATAATTATTCTGCTCATATTTTGAATATAGAGCTACTTATTGTAAAATAAACAGATAAGTAAATTCTTCAATTTCCAAATCAAATTCAGTTTCACTATAATTACAAATTATAATGAAATAGGTATACCTTCTCTGTACAGGTTTTACACAAATTTCACTTTAAATTCCATAACTTTAAAATTATTTTTATATATTTTGTGCATTATTTATACACTGTTCACAAATCTGGTATAAATTTTTGTACAAAAGTATGGAGATTGGTTTAATTTCATAGACCCCAAAATTAAATTATTTAAAAGGATTTTGATGGGATAATATTTGCAGATCACACTATAAAAATAAGCATCATATATGTTTCAATTTAACTGGATGAATGAGAAATAATCACTGGCTGAATGTTACACTTGAGTTTGTAGGAGATCTGTCGTTTTGTGATGTCACATCTACTCAAGTTGAGATACATTGTGATGGCCTAGCAGTTTACCTTTGCAGGCCTGCCAGAGCAGCATATGAAGCTGCAGTGCTCAAAATCATGCAGATTAGAAAAATAGCTGTAGAAAAAGTTATTTGAGATGTCACATGATCCTTCAGAAATCCAAGATGTGTCTCATAAAAATGGTCAAACTGGTTCAAGAATCTCCTGTAGATCTCTATTGTGTTATCAAACATTCTCTGGGGTATTGTCTTGAGGCCTATGATTGAAGAAAATGATTTTCAGACTTTGTCTGAGGAATCCTGGTTTAAAAGTCCATGTTACACACATTGTGTCTTGGAACCAGGTGAAGATAATGATTTTCATTCTCTGACATTTCCTAGAAAACTCTGGAAAATGGCTGGGAGTGACCAATTTAAATCAATATGGTGGGATGATAATGAACTTCCATAGTGATTGATGAAGGTGTCTTTAAGAAGGAAATTTTGGAAAGAAGGGCCCCTTTCATAATATTTGAAACTGGAAGTATGAAAATTTAGTTAGACAGCTTAGCATTTATGGGTTTAGTAAAGTGCGGCAGAATATTCAAAGATCTGTTTCTCCTGATAACTTTCTGGTAGAAGGAAAAGAAGTCTCTGTTTTAAGTAAGGTCTTCAGTAATTGTAGTTATGACTTGGTAACATATATAATATTTTATTTTGTACATCAACCTATGGTAATATAAATGTAAAGCTAGATTTTGAAAATTGTATAAAACTACAAAGGCTAAAATTCTTTACTTTTTCTAAAAATGAGGACAATGCCTTAAGTATTCAAGATTATGAGAAACTTTCCCAGTGACTATGAATCTTACCAGAATTTTAAATAAAGGTATTAAAGCTGCTTTTAAAAAAAGGCTTTCACCATTACTGCAAATACTAACTTATTAAATTTGATGATATACTATTAAAATGTGTATATTCCAAATAATTTCAAAATATAGTCAGCAATGTTCATATTTTGATGATATTATCTTTGCATAATCAACATTAAATCTGAGGTTTTATAGGATAGGCTTATTGTAGTCTTGTATTTTCGTTTAAAATATTACTAAAATCTTTCTCCATTAGTTGCAGCTGCAGTTCTGCCATAATCCAAATCTTAAACAAGGCTTTCCCCAGATTTTAGTGATAATAAAAAGAAGAGTTGGGATTAAAAATGCCTCTCTGGTATCTTCATTGGCTGAAGATTTCAAGAAGAAGCACTTTAAAGCAGGGGGTACTGTGCATAATCATAATTCTAATTTTGTGGCTGACACTAGTGGAGAAAGTGAATTTTTACCCTCTCCAAATTTAAACATGCCACTAATAAGGAAGCCCTCTACTAGCCACATAATTGGTGATACAACAATGCCAATCAGAGGTGAGTTTTCTCCTCCATCATCAATGTCAGTTAGACCAGCATAACAATTTGCTGTGGATCAATGTGCTGTTTTAAATCAGTTCACCACTGTCCACGGGCAATATCAAAGCAGCTACACTGAAGCAAATGGCCGTTTTGTGAACTTCATTACAATTATAACTTCTACTTCTCAGTACAGCATCTTGTCTTCCACACAGAGGAATTATT
Organism: Vicugna pacos; assembly: GCF_048564905.1. Classification (NCBI taxonomy): domain Eukaryota; kingdom Metazoa; phylum Chordata; class Mammalia; order Artiodactyla; family Camelidae; genus Vicugna; species Vicugna pacos. The sequence continues at coordinate 28,129,016 of NW_027328741.1, forward strand.
TGGACTGATGGTGGAGCCTCCTACTTTTCCAAATAGATATCACAACATATCTGCCAATGAAGGTCGTTCTTCTAAACTTCAACCAGGGAGCAACCCATGTTTTCCAGTGCCAGTGATAGCTGATACATCAGCTACCTCTCTTTCAAGGTCAACTTATCAGCCATCTTCAGTTTATGAACGTCATCCTACCTACAACTTATTTACCAGAGGACTACCAGATTATGCAGGATAACAAAGATTAATATTGATGTTGGCAAATGTTGACAAATATCTGCAATTTTCTTATTTGAACAATAAACATAGATGTGTTCTTGTATTTTCCTTATATTTTTTAGAATAGGTTAAAGAGTTAAACAGGAGTCTAAGTTACCATTTTAAGAAAAAAAGAGTTATTGAATTGACATGATCATTTGATGGAAAAATATGGGTGTAAATTTAAATAATTTCTTCGAAGGAAGAAGAGAAAATGGAAGAATTTGGAAAAGGACTAAAACATAGAGAGTTGGAAAAGTACTAAGTGGTTCCTGGTTCATCCTGGAAAGTATTAAAAGTGTTAAGTTAGGGTAGGTTTGAACAGGACATAAATGCAGGAACCTGTCCAGGGATCATGGTCTCTTTTATGTCATCCCTGGTATCATAATGGTCACATGGTGTAGTCTCAGATGGCACATACAGCATGTGGAAGAATTTCAAAATTAATTTTATCTATGATCTTCTTTGTGTTGTTCTCATAGCATTCCAACTGTTGCTTTCATTTCCTGCCCTGAAGAGTCTACGCTATATTTTCTAGTCAATACTTTATGTTGCTTTTGTGTTCCAACCAAAGACAAGCTTACGTCCTCAGGGTGGCACTTAATGCCTTTCCAACTCTAAGCCCACAAACTCAACATAGTTTAGTCTTTTTTTATATAGATCTGGCATCTGACTACCTTGGCATATCTTTATGTTTCACTGTATTTGGAGATACATCCAGGCAAATGCTTGTGAACAATTTTAGCTCAAACCTCAAAACTATTGCTCCAGCTCATCCTTGGACTTAAGATGTCCTCCTTTTACCTACTTTGATTTTCCCAGTCTCAGTACAGAAACTACCTCCTTCAGAAGTTTTCTGTCTATCCCCCTTTCCTTGTCTAACTTGGATATCAGCACAGTAAGCACAGCACATGCCACAGGATGCATTTTATTATTTAGTGAATGAAAAATACATGTTGACTTTAAGCAAAATCCACTTTCTTGAAACAATAAAACTCTCATGGTTTTCCAACTATTTTGTTATGGTCTTTACTCTTCACCACAAACTAGCTCTTTTCATAGTCCAAGGACTAGTCACGCAAGACAGAAATTGGAGGAAGTTACAGGAGACAAAGTATTATTTTCTTCTTAATTCATGCCTCCCAGAGGCATAAAGCATTCCATTCTCATTTGCTGGATTTTTTCCTGTCTCTTCATCACCCATCTACCCCAAAATAGCTGATTCTCTTCCCCATACCAATATCTATACTGCCTTCTAATTAATTTACTTCTTAGAATCAGAGCTTTAACCAGAAAGACAGTGTCATTGCAAACATTTAATGTAGGATCATACACCCCACATAAATTGTGCCCTTTCTAACCTTCACACAGGAAGTATCTAAGAGTTACTTGACCCTTGGTTGGGATGGCCGTTTTCAGTAATCAATTTGCAATCTAAAATGTGTGGACTAAATAGAGGTGAGGGTGGTAGAATTAAAAATTTGTCCAACTGCAAGAATACCAAATTTCTTCAGATATTAGGAAATATAAAATATTCATGGAGGACTTTGACAATTTCCCATTAATTTAAAGTAAAAAGTGTAGCATTTTCAGAATGTGAAATGCCCTGAAATTTTGAAAAATTTTAGACTAGGTCAGGTAACCTAAAACTTCTGCTCAAAATCATGCAGCCAGTGTCAGCTGATAAGACGGGAATGGCAACATTGTGTCCTGTAAATGTGTCACCATTTGTGAAGAAAGCCTTTGATAATCTGGAGAATGGTAAAATTGGCCATGGTGAACTCTTGCAACATCTCAACAATATGAACTTTACCAAGAGAAGAAAAGCACCCACTTGCAGCAGGAGATCTGGGTCTGGACATCAGTGGTTTTTCCTAAAACAGAAACATCAAGCTTTAAAATTTGTCAGCTCAACTATGATGGTGACTATTTTGTTGCTTATATTAGCAGTCTGGGGTTCAGATGGGCTGGTTCAGCAGCTAGTTCCCAGCTCTATCATCACACAGTGCATCTTACTGTGATCATCATAACAAGGTTCTATACTGATAAGCAAAAGTTCCAGTTTACTTTCAATATTAGAAATCCTAAAGAAGAATATTGTTTGTCCATCTGTAGTTTCCTACCTGGGAAATCCTAGACTATTGGCAAAAGTACAAAATTTGGCTGGTGTTTGAATACTATTGTCTGAGCTCTGCCCACTGAATTCTTCCCACTAAATAGTACAAAATCTGTCTGCCAATTTATATGTGTGTGAAGATGGATAGTTAACTAGTGACTAAGTTTGTCTTAGTTGAGCCATCAGTGAATTATTCCTCTGCATCTGACAGAATCCCTGTGAATTAAAAATTTCATTGAGCCACCAGATTTTCTTCCAATCAGGGAGAGGTAGATTATATTTCTCCCATTATTCTAATTTTTACCTGTTCATCGAATCCCTAGCTAATGCTAGGGCCAAGCCACTGAATCCTTGAATTTGACAGAGGCATATACATTCTCCAGTCCCCAGAGCCCAGCACAGGGCTGTGTCTCCTTTTTAATTTAAGCTTATGTCCAATTTCTTTTTTCTTCTAATTCTCATTGTTGACACATCTTATTTTGTCTTTGAACACCCCATGAGTAATTTATAGAGACTGAACTACTGATTTATTCCCTTTAAGCTACAAATTGAAATAACCTTTCTTTCCTTGGACTATCTGGAATACAGTGAGCATAGTCATCATTTTGAAAGCAGTCCTCAGTCCTAAAAATGTGGAAACTTTACAGTTCTTTGCCCAGAACTTGAGCGAGGATGTTTGTTGTGGGTCTGAGGGATTATCCTCACATCCCATATTGCAACCATGAGAAAACAGCACACTGTTATCCAAAATCAAGTCTTTGTCACTATTGAATTCCCATTGCAAAACAGTTAAGAATTGTAGGAGTTCTGAGATTTTACCATGCTGAGATATTTAACAACCTGGCATGTTCATTTCTTACAGATGCTCTCATGGAGATGAGAATTTTGGTCTGTGATATTGAAGTTTATAACTCACAGCAAAAGCAGCCAGCGTTAACATTTGTATCCATCCCCTAATCTCAGGTGAATGCACAAAGTGAAATTTTGATTCCAGGGAAGCAGTGGGCTGTTAACATGAAGAAGTTTAAAGCATGGTAAAACAGTAATTTTATTGGTATCTTTAGTATAATTTATTAGAATCACTTACTTATTAATATCTTTACCTAGGATAAGTATATCATGAGTCAAGTTTACTTGCTGAAAAACAATCATTATAAATGACATGGAAAAAAGAGAACATTGACTTTCCATTTTTTCTTCCGCTTTTATTGAGATATAATTTGCATAAAACATTGTGTAAGTTTAGGTGAACAGGATAGTGATTTGATTTACAAGTATCATGAAATAAATATCAAAGCAACTTTAGGGAGAATTCATTATCTCATTTAGATAAAATTGTTAAGAAATACAATTTGTCTTTTGGTTGTGATGAGAAACATTATGGTCTACTCCCTTAATAACATTGATGTAGAATATAAAGCAGTATTAATTTTAATTTTCATGTTAGTATGGGTAATCCCTACAGAATGATTAATTTATGGGTGGTTTGTAGCTTTTGAGCGCATTAATCAAATTCTCCTCTCCCAACCCCTGCCTCTGTTAACTACAAATCTAATTATTTTCTATATGTATGTTTGTTTGTTTTTGAAGTGTACTTTAATCTATAACACTGTGTTAGTTTCTCTTACACAACATACTGTTTGCTGTTTTTAATACATTTCAAACTGATCACCAGAATATATCTAGATATGATATGTTGCTATTTAAAGATATTTAATTGTTATTGACTATTCCCCATACAGTACATTCCTTGACCCTGACTCAGTTAATTTGCAACTGGAAAACTTTCTCTCTTAATTTCCTCAATTTTTCTTTTCCTCACCCCATTTCACTCCTTGTGAACACCTTGTTTCTTTCTATATCTATAATTCCTTTTCTTTGTTTTTATTTTCATTAGTTTTAAATTCCTAATATGAGTAAAATCATTCAGCATTTGTCATTCACTTCCTGAATTATTTCACTTAGCATATTACCCACTTGGTCAACACATTTGTTGCAAATGGCAAGAACTTATTCTTTTTAGAGCTGAGTAATAACCCATTGTAATTTTATGTGTGTGTGTGCATATATATATAAATCTGTACTTAAGATGGGTAGATATATATACTATAAACACACATCTTATTAATCTATCATCTTTTGATGAACAATTAACTTGCTTCTATATCCTGTCTATTGTGGATAATGCTGCAGTGAATATAGGGTTGAATTTATCTTTTATATTTAGTGTCTATATTTTCTTGGAAATAGTATCCCTATATATAGGGATACTATATATATATATATATATATATGTTGGATAATGTTTTATTTTTAATTTTTAGATAAAGCTCCATGTTTTTTCCCACAGTGACATCGCATATTTACATTCACTCCAGCAGTGCGTCAGGATTGTTTTTCATACATCCTTACCAACAGTTATGTTTGTTATCTTTTTGATTATAGTCATTCTGATAGTAGTGACATAAAACCTCATTGTGTTTTGGACTTGCATTTTTCTGATGGTTAGTGATGTTGATCAGTTGCATGCGCTGGGTGGTAACCTTTCCCCCACTTTTTATTCATTTTTTTGTAATGAACTTAGTAACCATAACTCTCTGATTTAATTTTCAGGCATTCTGTTGTGTTCCATTATTCTGTTTGTTCTGTGCCACTACCATATCCTTTTTAATACTGTAGTTTGTATTATATTTTAAAATCAGGGACAGTGATACATCCTGTTAGTAATTTGTTAAAGTTATTTCTCTTTTTAGTTTGTTTGTTTTCTTTCCTTTTTTTTTTTTAGTGGTTTCATTTCTTTTGTGATTACATGTAAATTTTACAGTTATTATTTGTAAGGGTCTGAAAATGCCCTTGGTATTTTGATAGGCACTGAATTTTATTTGTGTATTTTGTTGACTAATAGTGTCATTTAAACAATATTTTTTCCTCATCTATGAACACAGTATATCCTTTCATCTGTTTGCATTATCTTCAATTTCTCTTATAAATATTTTATAGTTTTCTGAATACATGTCTTTTACCTCCTTGGTTGGATAGATTTCTTAATTTTTTTTGTAATTGAACTGTAAATGAGACAGTTCCCTCACTTTCTGTGTCAGTTAGATTCTTGTTAGTGTGTAGAAACACAAGATTTCTGTATGATAATTTTACATACGGAAATTTTACCAAATGCATTGATAAGCCGTAGTAGTTTTGTGGCACCATTTTTAGAATTTCTGTTAAAAGTATGTCATCTGCAAACAGATACTTTTACTGCTTTTCTTAATTAGCAATATTTCATTTACTTTTATTTTGAATAGCTATTGCTTAAATTTTCAAACTATACTGAATAAAAATGGTAAGAGTGAACATTCTTGTCTTCTTCCTGCTCTTATTGGATATGCTTTCAGCTTTTAATCAGTGAGTGTCATGTTAGCTGAGTTCTTGTCATATATGACCTTAACTGTGTTGAGGTATGTTTCCTCATGCCCACTTTGAGGAGAAAAGTATTCATAAATAGATATTGAATTTGTCAAAATAATTTATGACCCTATTGAGGTGACCATATAATTTTAATTCTTCACGTTGTTTGTGTGGTGTATCATACTGGTTATTTTGTGGGTATTGAATCACTTTTGCATCCCTGGAATAAAATGGACTTAATCATAATGTATAATCCTCTTAACGTATTGTTGGATTTGCTAACAATTTAGTGGTGACTTTTGCATCTATGCTTACCAGTAGTAGTTAACCTGTAATTTTTTGAGGTATTTGTTCCAGTTTTAGTAGTAGTGTGATAAAGAAATGTGGGGTAGAAAGCCTCCCTTCCTCTTGAAATTTTTGTAAATCTCTGAGAAGTATAGGTGATGGCTCCTCTATAAATGTTTGGCAGAAATCACCTGTGAAATTGTCTAAGCCTGGAATTTTATTTCTTGGGAAATTTTTTTAATTTCTTATTCAAATTCATTAGTGATAATCTGTTCACATTATCTTTCTCATTCCATTCTGGAGATTAAATCTTTCTAAGATGTTGTCCATTTGTTCTAGGGTTTCCAATTTATTGGCATATAATTTGTTGTATCATCTTATGATGCTTTGTATTTCTTTGATATAAGCTGTATCTTCTCATTTATTTCTGAGCTAATTAATCTGCAACTCTTTTTTGCTCATGTATCTGGTTAAAGTTTTTCAACTTTATTTATCTTTCAAAAGCCATTATTTAGTTTAATTAAAAGTTTATATTTTAATCCTTATTTTATTTAATTATGTTCTGTCCCTTCAGCTGTCTTTCCTTCTACTAAAATGTTTTTCTTATTATTTTGCTACACATTTTGGTTGTAAGAATATTTTATAAGAAAGAGATGTTTCTTATTTGTGTAAGTGGGATTATTTTGCTATAACCATCCCTATTAATACTGCTTCTGTTTTACCTAATGGATTTTGTTTTTATTGTCATAATTTTTATATATTATTTTCTTTGATTTATACAGAAATCCATTTGTTGTTAATATTGTATGATTTATCCTCCACACTTTAGTATTTTTCTCAGGGTTTTTTATATTTTAGTAAATTTCTATTTGCACAGAATCCATAAGTTTCTTCACAAAACAAGGAGAAAAATATTGAAATTTATACATACATCTAAAAGAACCAAAGTTTCTAAAATTATTTTGAAAAATGAACATAGCTGTGGGTATTACCCTCCCTGAGTTTAGAACATGCTACAAAGCTACAGTAATCAATACATCAAAATATGGCACTTAATGAAACACATAAATCAATGGAACAAAATAAACAGTCCGAAAATATACGCACACACATATTGTCAATTAGTCTTCAAAGAAGGAGGCAAGAGTATACAATGGAAAAAAGGCAGTCTCTTCAATAAGTAGTTCTGAGAAAACAGGACAGTACATGTAAAAGGAAGATATGAAAACACTTCATTCCATAGTATAAAAAATGTGAAAAAATGGATTAATTTACTTAATGTAAAGCCTGAAAATGTACTATTTCTGACCAAGAACAGGAGCAGAACTGACTTTGAGATGAATCATAGCAATGTTTATTTTTGATCTCTCTCCAAATTAAAAAAAAAGGGAAAGCTAACAATTAAAGTTTTTACTTTACTGAGGAAAAATAGTTGTACTATGCATTACAGGGATTCTATTTCCTGTATAAGTGTAAAGTTGAAAACCTTTTGCAGAGCAAAGGAAACCTTCAAGAAGACATAAGATAACAGACAGAATAGAAGGAAAAATTTCAGATAATGAGACCAACAAGATGTTAATATCCATAATATATATATATAGCATATCAGACTCAATATTTAAAAAATAAAGACCCCAACTTAAAAAAAGTTGAAAAATCCTCATGGGAACTTTTCAAAAACAGACATGTGGATGATATTCATGCACATAAAAAGAAACATAATGTTGCTATTAATTAGGAAAACATAAATCAACACCAGAATGAAATATTATATTACAGCAACCAAAATGGCTATTAACAAAAATCTACAAATGACAAGCATTAATAAGAATGTCGATAAGAAGGAACCCAGGTACACTGTTTTTGGAAATAGAAATTGATGCATCCACTATTATTAAAGTGTGGACAGTGCTCAGAAAACTAGAAATAGAAGCATTATATGTTGCAGCAATTCCAGTTTTCGGTATAAATCTGAAAAAAAATGAGAAGATTAACTTAAAGAATATGTTACCCCAATGTTCTTAACATCATCATTTATAGAAGTCAAGGGTAGAAGCACAACTCAACTGCCCATCAACAGATGATTGGCTGAAATAGATGTGAGATATAGAGAACATAGTAAATACATAGTCATTGTATATTAAAAAATAAAATTCTGCCATTTGGAAATATGTGACTGGACCCAGAGTGTGTTGCACATAGGAAAATATGTCATAAAGAGAAGAACACTCTATGTTGTCACTTAAATGAGGAAAATAAAGATATAAGAGAATTAATCATAAAAAAAAAAACAGAAAAAAGTATCATATATATATGTGTAGTGTACCAAGTAGTGGTTACCTTTGGGGAAAGGGAAGAAAGATGGAGAAGACAGGAATGTGCAAGCTACTAGTAATAAATTAGAGAACCAACAGGGCTATATTTACAGCACAGAGAAATGTTTTAATAATTTAATTGATTTTAAAGAGTTTATAGGGATATATTTTAGTAAAATGTGCATGTATGTGGGAAAAATATTGAAGAAAAGAACCCAGGAAAATCAAAATATTTTGCAGTACTATGATATTAAGGGAGGTGATTTGTTCACTTTCCTTAGTGTTCTTATAATGTCCTTAGTATAATTTAAGTGTTTAATTGAAAAAGTACACACTGTTAAAAGTGACATAAGTATAAACTATTTTTGTCTCTCCCCTTACATCTACAGTCAGTAAAACGCTCACATCTGAACAAAAATAACTACAACAGAAAACAGTAATCCAGAACACAAGAGAACAGGTGAAGTTCGGTGGACTAAAACACACAAAGGATGTTGAACTGAGGGAAGATCAGAGTTGGTGTCAGCAATGAAGGTCCACTGAATAGGATATCTGAGTCCACAAGTTCAGAGAACCCAGTAGAAACAGGGTCTCAGTGGTTCACACAGCTTCGGTCTCCAACTGCACCAGTAATCATGATCACAGGTAACTAGGAGAGAGCCACAGTGGAGACAGAAATTCCATCCTTCAGACACTCAGACATTCATGAAACTGTCCCTAACCCCCATTCACAGTGGTGGAGACAATTTACCTTGCAACACTGGACATGGCAAAGGCACTTGCCTGATACCAAATACTCACCTGTCTTTACACCTTTCCTCAATGTGTACACTGATTCTCAAGAGATATCAGATAAAAGGAAGGGTTCGAAATCCCAGTGACAACAGTGGCATTAACTACCAGAGAAGTCTAGGAAGTGACAATGAAATCACATCTTTTATCCAGAGAGTAGGGACTGGAAAGTGCCATTTTGATATATTATCAGAGGTAGCTGAGGTAATGAAAACCAAAATTTGTGCAAAATTGCAAGCTACCAGAAAACAAAAGCAAGGACTCCAACTCCCAATCAGTTATTTAGTGTCATAAGAGCAATAAATTTTCAAGATCATGACCAATTACAGTAACATTATAGTGCACACACACACAGATGGACACACACAGACACTGACACAGACGCACACGCACATGCATCTGCACACACACAAACACACACAATGTGAACCTTGCAGCAAACAAACTTAAAGTCATGGTATATTGCCATATAGCTAATAGAAAATCCAATTAGGTGTCATACAGAAACTCAGTACAAAAAACAAAACTAAGAAAGCAGTTTAGTGAGCTCAGGAAGAAATGAAACGATGATAAGGAATACATTACCAAAGAGACTGAAACTATAAAATATCCAAACATTATAGGAGGACCTGGAGAACTTAATAAATGAGATGAAGAATGAAACAGGAAGCATTGGAAGTCGACTGTCTTTGTGGAAGGGAGATTAGCAAACTCACCAATACAAATCTAGAAATGATAGTAGAGGGCAGAAATACAAGATATTAAAAAATGAGGAAATTCCACAGTAGACATCAAACTTGCTCAGGAAGTGCACATTAGAGTGGAATCCTGGAGGGAGAAGAAAGTTAGAAGGCAGCTGTTTTGTATTTAAAGAAGTAATAATCGATAACTTCCCAAATCTGTGTAAGGAACTGATATACAATTCTGTGAGCCAACAAAAGAACAATAACTTTAAGACAAGGGACCTCCTTCAAGATACGTCATATGCAAATTGGCAAGTCAATGACAGAGTAATATTTTAAAGGCAGGCAAAAAAAGTCATGATAATCTACAAAGGAACACCCTTTAGGCTATCAGCAGATTTCTGAGCAGAAAACATATGCCAAGGGTAAATAAAATTGTATTTTCAAACTACTGAAATAAGAAATCACTCCCCCAATAATACTTAAAGTTATCACTTAGATATAATGTGAAAGTAAAGACTTTAACAGACAAACAAATCCAGAATGAGATGAAAAAACACAACCGAGACACCTTATAAGAGGTGTAGAAAAGAAACATTCTAGGAAATATAAAATGGCAAAAATATGCAAAACATTGTCCAAAATGCTCAGGAGAGACCACGAGAAAGTTGCATCTGTTTCTTTGGTTATGTTCTTAAATGCTACTCTACTCTCTGGATAAAGAGAGAAAAATAGGAAATCAGGGGCAATAAGTATAGATACTTAAAACTGGTATCATGTTCACAAGAGTAAAAGAAATAATTTGAAACAGTAATCATAAAAAGTAAAGAGTAGAATAAAACAATATTAGAGGAAGATGCTATCAGCGGAAAAATAACTAAATTATACATGATATGTTCCAATTTTAATTGAAGTACATTAGATGTATAATATTGTGTAGTTTCAGATGTACAGCATAATGATTCAAAACCCTTTGTAGATATATCGCACTATGAATTATTACCATAATTGTAACATACAATTATTTTAAGCTTTTGTGTATAATTACCTAATCTATACAGATTATCCTTGTTGCTTCTCTACTTAATGTATACTACTTTGTGTCTGTCATTGTCCTACCATTTAATTCTCTTTCCCTTCCACTTTTGTAAAGATAAATTCCCATATTTTTGACTCTGCTTAAGTCTTGTCTATCTAATCTCTTTAACTCTCCATCATGTCTCTATCTATCTATCTAATTATCTATGTATCTATGTATCTATCTATGTATCTATCCATCTATCTATGTATCTATCGATGTATCTATCATGTATGTATGTATCTACCCTTTTATCTGTCATCTATAATTAGATAGCAATAAATAGATGTACACAGATAATTGTTATTCATTAGATTCCACTTATTAATTATATTATATTCTTATGTCTTTGTCTAAGTTACTTCACTAAGCACAATATTTACTAAGTCCTTTCATGATGCTGAAATAGCAATGTGTCATACTTTTTCATGGCTGAGTAATATTCCATTGCATATTTATAGAAACATCATATCTTCTCAAGTCCATAGTCTACTGTGGACTCTTGGATTGCTTCCCTGTCTTGCATATAATAAACAGTGCTGTTGTGAACATTGGTTCGTCTCAATTTAGGGTGTTTTCCCCAGATTTTTCCTAGAAAAGTTATTACTGGGTCTTATGGTAGTTAACTTTTTAGTTTTTAAACAAATCTGAATAATGTTTTCCTTAGAAGTTGTACCAATTTACATTCCTACCAAGAGTATACAAGACACTTCTTACCTCCACATCGTCTCCAACACTTACTATTTGTAGGTTTTTTGATAATAGCCGTTAGACAAGTGTGAAGTGGTAACTCATTGTGGTTTTGATTTGCAATTATGTAATAATTAGTAATGTTGAGAAATTTTATCACTTGCCTGTTACTCATCTGAATGTGTTCTTTGGAAAAATATTAACTCAGGTACTCTGCTTCTGTTTTTGATTGGGTTTTTGTTTTCCACCTTGAGTTGTGTAACCTAAATCCATGTTACATCTATTAACCTACATCTATTAACCCCAGGTCACTTGCGTTGTTTGAAAATATGTTCTCCAATTACACAGGCAGTGTTTTAATTTCATTGATAGTTTCCTTAGCTGTGCAGAAATTTTCAAGTTCTTTTAGGTCTCACTTGCTTATTTTTGCTTTTATATATTTTACCTTAGGAGACTGATATAAGAAAATATTCCTATGAATTATATCCCATAGTGTATCACCCTTATTCCCTTCTAGCAGTTTTAAAGTATTAGGTCTTACATTTAGGTCTTTAATACACTTGGAATTTATTTTTCTATATGATGTCAGGGAATGCTCTCATTTCACTGTTTTACATGTAGATGTCCAGCTTTCCCAACACCATCCATTGACGAGACTGTCTTTTCTCCATTGTGAACTCTTGCCTCTTTTATCATAGATTCATTGCTCATAGGTGTGTGGAATTATTTCTAGGCTCTCTATCTGTTTTTATTGATTATATCTCTGTGCCAATGCCATGGTGTTTTTATTACTGAAGGTTTGTAGTAGAGTAAGGTATCCGGGAGGTTTATACCTCCAGATTTGTTGTCTTTTCTCTAGATCATTTTGGCAATTTTTAATGGTTTCATGGAAAACTTAGAGTTATTTATTTTCTGGTTCTGTGGAAAATACTACATCTTCGTAACAGGAATTGCACTAAATCCTTAGGTTTCTTTGTGTAGTACGCCCATGTTAACAATATGAATTCTTTCTATCCAAGACCACAAGACATCTTTCCATTTCTTTGAATCATTTATAATTTCTTTGTCAATGTTTCATAATTTCCAGTGAGTAGATCTTTCACATATGTGGTTTCATTTAATCCAAGATATTCAGGGGAATGGGGTTTTAAATATTATTGCATTCAACATCCATTTTATGGTATCTCATGATTAATGTGGACAAATTCAAGAGACATCTTTACATTAACCTTGTACCCTGCTCCTTTGATGAAATTTTTTATTGTTCATAATAGTGTGGAGCCCTTAGGACACTCTGTGTAGATTTTTATGCCTTCAGTACTGGTGCCAATTTTGCCTCTTTCTTTCCATTGTGTTTCTTTACTTCTTTTTCTTTCCCTTTTCCTTTCTTCTATTACTATTGAACAGAAGTTGTGAGAGTAGGAATCCTTGTCTTGTTCCCAAATTTTCCAAGAAAGCTTTCAGCCATTCCCCTGAATGTTATAAACTGTTATAAATTACCTATAGTATGTTGAGAAATGTTCCAATTGTACTCACATTCATGAGAGTTCTGATGATGAATGTATGTTGAATTTTTTAAAATTATTTTTCTTTGTGTATTGACATGGTCTTGTTAATTTTTTCCTTCATTTATTAGATATGTGTCATGCTGCTTGACTTGTGTATGTTCAACCATCCTTGAGAATTTGGAAGGAATCCAACTGATCATCGTGTATAATCATTTCTTAGTATTGCTGCATTCATTTGTTGAAGTTTTTAGAGGATTTTTGAATGTATATCATAATTCATCAACGATATGGGATTTACATTTTCATTTTTTTTTGTTTTTGGTAGTGTCTTTGGTTTGTTATCAGGGTAATTGTGGCCTCATAGAATAACTTTGGGAATTTTCCTTCCTCCTTCATTTTTTAAAATAGTTGGGGGGAAAGAAGAATTAGTGAAGTCATCCAGACATTTTGATCAAGGGGTATTTCTAAAATTATACATTTTATTCAACTTAAACTGATTGCTCTTATCATGTTCTCAGTTTTCTCTTTATTGAGTGTTGGCGGGATGTATGTTCCTAGAAATTTGTCCATTTATTTTAGGTCATTCAAATGACTGTCACATAACTGCTCATACTGCTTTCATAAACTTTTTTTGTATTTCTGTAATATCAAATATTATTTCTACTGTTTCATTTTTTATTTTATTTGGGTCCAGTCTCTGTATTTCTTGATAAGCCTGGCTAAATGCTTACCTGTTTGTCTTTATTTTTTTAAAAAAAATTAGCAGTTGATTTTATGACTTGTAATTTATTTTTCAACTGTTATTTTATTTATTTTCAACAAAATCATTAAAGATTTCTCATTCTACTGCCTTTGGGTTTTGTTTGTTCCTATTTCTTGTTATTTTGGTGTGTATGCTTGGTCCTTTCTATGAGGTTTTCCTTGTTCCTAGTAGAAGTCATGATTTGCTCTCTACTTCCCTCTTAGAATTGTCTTTGCTGCATCCCATACATTTTATGAAGCTGTGTTTTCATTGTAATTTTACTCTATGTATGATTTTATTACCTCTTGGATTTCATCATTGACCTTGATTATATTATTTTTTTAAAGGATGTGGTTTGACCTCATATTTGTGCTTTTCCTATTCTTCTTTCTAATATTCATGCACAGTTTCTTACTTTTGTGTGCAGAAAAATACTTGCTGTAATCTATATTTGCTTAAAGATCCTGAGGCTTATTTAATGACATAATATGTGGTTAATTCATTAGATAACATCCTGTGCACACTTGAAAAGTTTGTGTTCTGCTTTTCCGATGCAGTGTACAATAGCTCAGTTAGGTTCAACTGATGTAATATGCTATTTAGATCTCTGTCTCCTTACAGATATTCTTTCTGTATGATCTGGCTATCAGAATAGTGAGCTGTTAAACTCATCTACTATTATTGTTTTATAATGAATTAATTCCTTCATGTCTACTAAAATTTCATTTTATATTTAGGATCTAAAGTTTTGTGTCCATATATAATTTAATGAGTGTAATGCCTTATTTTTTAATTGATCTCTTTTCCTTTATATAAGCTCATATTTGTTTTATTTTGGCCCCTATTTTAAAACGTTTTGTATGAGTTGAGCTTTGCAATCTGCACTTCCTTGTCATTTCCATGGAATATCTTTTCCATTTATTTACAGACTATGTTTATCTCCCACAATACAGTGAGACTTTTATGGGGGGAGGCAATGATGATGGAATAGAAAATTGCTCATAGCTCAACCTTTCCCACAAATGCACCAAGACTCACATCCACAGACCCACTCAGCTAACCAGAGAACTTGCAAAACTCTGACAGAACATTGTCCTCCTCAATAGAAAAAGATGTGAATAATCTGGTAGCAGAAAAGGAAGAAAGAAAGAAGAAAATGCTAAACAGAGTGGGACAGGTCCCACAGGGAGATAACAGCAGAGAAGGAATGGTGTTCATTTACTGTGTCTCCCCTCTCCAACTGAGAGATCAGGACGGAGGGGGAGCCTCCAAGGCTTGGACATGTACATAATATAAGTTGACTGACAGAACTAAGTTAAGCAGGCACAGAGGATCCCTGTGACACCCAGCCAAAGATGCAGCCCGGAAGCTTGGGGCAGGGCTATGCTGCTGGACCTGAGTGGAAGATGGGGATGGCTGCACTGAGGCAGCCCTGGGGAACATAGGTGGCTGTGTGCCATTGTTGTGGGTGCACAGGGCAGAACAACATGGGCCCTCCATAAAACAACAGGGCAGACGTGCCCTGTGGGTGGAAGGGTGCATTCCCCATCTTTGAAATTCCACAAAAGTTTCTAGGTGAAGAGAGCAGGGACTCAGACACAGCCACCATACCCTCTGGTGCTTTTCACCCAGGCGGCAGCAGGGGCAAAACCTGCATCTACACCTAAGGAATTAGCAGCCTTAAGGGCCAGACCGAGACTTGTCTATAGCCTGAGGCAGATAGGATTCTACTGTCTGGTTCCTTAGAAAACTTGTCTGACAAGACAAACAAGGAGTAGGATTTTGGCCCAGACCAGGGACAGGGCTGTCCCTCAGTCTTCCCTGAGCCCACTTCTGGTGTGCAAACCCAAAGAAGAGCATAGAGTGGCACAGAGCAGCAGAGTTATTGGCAAACTGATGGGGCAGGTGGCCCCTCAAATTTTCGGCTGCGATACAGCCAGTAACCATGGTGCTGGGTGAGGGCATGATGCCAATCATGCCTGGTCAGTCTGCAACATCTGACTGCAGCATCGGGCAGGGCATTGACAAGCCATCCCTGAGTAAAGAGAGCTTCATCAGACCCAGTGTTGTGTGTAGGAGCGGTCTGCTTGCTGACATGCCCTGGGAGCAGCACAGATGAGGGCTCCAATGGAGGGCCTCTGGAAACAACAAGATGAGCTTCCAAATCAGGATGAATAAAGAAAGACTTCACATTAAATGCACACAGTCTCCAGGAGGACACTGACCACCCTCTTGTATTAATCTGTTTTTACTTGTTCCATTTTCTATTACTCTTTTAATTTTTACTTCCTATTGAATTATATATACCCCCATTTTTATCCCTTTGAAATTTTTTAAAATATTTTAATTATTATTATTTTTCAAAACACTGCTTCAACTTCCTTTTCTATTATTCATTGTACAATGCCTTCAAACCTTTATTTCTCCCTTCTTTAATATTCTTCATCTCATGCTCTCTTTTTTCTCTTTTCTAAGTTATATAACTACATAGGCATTAGGTAGATAAACTCCTTTAGGACCAGAGTGGATGACTGATACTCCATAAACCATAGTGCCAGAGATGTAGAAGAAAGTTGAAGAAGCAGAGACACCATTCCTTATTAAAAGAACAAGAGAAATCCCCTGAAGAATGATCAGTGAAATAAACATTGATACCAACTAGATCAAGATTTCTAAAACAGAGTGATCAAGGTACTGAAGGAAATAAAAGAGATAGTGTTTAGAGATACAAAATATGTCAAAAATGAAATGGAAGCTATTAAGAAGAGCCGAGTAGAATAAGTAAATACATTGACTGAGATGAGGAATGATTTAAAGGTGTAGTAAATCTGACTACATAACACAGAGGAATGAATTAGTGACTTAGAAGACAGGAAAATAGAAAGCACCCAATCAGAAGAGCTACAAGAGAAAGATGGAGAAACAAATGAAAAAACGTAAGGGACCTATGGATTAATAGAAAGCATTCCAATCTTGGCATGATAGAAGTCCTAGAAGAGGAAGAATGATCAAAGGTGATTGCAAACGTTTTTGTAGAAATCATGACTGAGAACTTCCGAAACTTAAAGAAGGAATCAGATATCCAAGTACAGGAAGCTCAGAGTGTCCCAAACAGGAAGAACATAAATACACCCATACCAAGACATATAATTAAGATGGCCAGAGTCACGGATAAAGAAATGATCCTAAAGACAGCAAGAGAATAATAGAGTATGAGTTACAAGGGAATCCCCATAAGGATAACAGCTGATTTCTCTACACAAATACTACAGCCCAGAAAGGAGTGGCAAGATATATTCAAAGTCCTGAATTATAAAAAATTATATACATTAGGATAATTTGACCAGCAATGCTATTCTTTTTGGTAAATTTAGAAATAAAGGATTTCACTGACAAGAAAATCTTTAAGAGTTTAGCAAAACTAGACCCATGCTAAAAGAAATATTGAAAGGTATACTCTAAAAAGAAAAGCAGCAGGATGCTACAGAAATATGAAACTCACAACTTGAAATGTGATAATTCATGAATTACAAGTAAAATAAACAAAAAATTTTAAAACAAGTCATAGAAATCATTGAGAGTCAGAGAGGGAGGCAGGAAAATAGAGAATTTTTTTTGGTCTTTTATTTTAAAATTTTTTGTTCTCGGTAGGATGGGTTTGAGATCATCTTACTATCCGTTTAATAGAAGCAGTTATAGTAATGGCCTAATGGACTTAAAATAAAGGATAACAAGAAGAGAAAAACTTATCAGGGAGTCACTAAAACTAAGTAAAATTCTTGATAATACAAAGGAAAATTACCAAACCATAAAAGGAAGATGAAGGAAGAAAGAGGAAGTATCAAATCAACTGCAAAGATAAGGTCAAATTGGCAATAAACACAAGCCTATCATCAATTATTGTAAATGTTATTGGACTAAATGCTCCAGTCGAAAGTCACAGAGTGGCAGGCTGGATAACAAAGCAAGAACATTCAATATGCTACATAGAATAGACCCACTTCAGAGAGAAGGACACATATAGATTGAGAGTGAAAGGATGGAAAAGGATATTCCATACAATTGGAAAAGCCAAAAAACAGTTGTTGCATTACTGATTTCAGACAATACAGTCTTTAAAACAAAGACCATAAAGAAAGAAAAAGAAGGACATTTTATAATGATTGAAGGAGTGATACAATATGAGGATAGCACACTCATTAATACATATGCACCAAATTCAGGAGTACCTAAGTACATAAAATAATTACCAACAGATATAAAGGGGGAGTCATATTTGTAGATTTCAACACTGCATTAACATCACTGGACAGATCATCGAGACAGAAAATATATTAGGCAACAGAAAAATTAAATAATACAATAGAAATTTTACACTTGGTGGATATTTTCAGAGCATTGCACCCCTAAAATATGATATACATTCTTTTCAAGTGCACGAGGAACATTTTCCAGGATTCATGATGTACTTGGGCACAAAAGAAACCTCAGCAATTTTAAGAAGATTGAAACTACCTCAAGCATCTTTACTGACCACAATGCCATGAAGTAAAAATTCAACAGCAGAGAAACAAAGGAGAACAGAGGAAAAAATGGGGATTAAACCATATGTTATTAAAAACCCAATGGGTCAATGAAGATATCAAAGCTGAAATGAAAAAGTACCTTGAGACAAAAGAAAATGAAAGCAAAACCATACAAAATTTATGGGACACAGCAAAAGCAGTGCTGAGAGGGGAGTTTGTAGTGATACAGGCTTTCCTCAAAAATGAAAAACATCCACAAATAAACAATTTAAACCACCAGCAGAATGAACTAGAAAAAGAAGAACACAAAACCTAAAAGGCAGCACAAGGAATGAAATCATCAACATTGGGGAGGAAATAAATAAAATAGAGATTAAAAAGACCATTGGAAAAAGTCAACAAATCCAAAAGCTGGTTTTTCCAAAAAGTAAGTAAAATCGACAAACCTCTGGCCAAACTCAAAAAGAAGAACAGAGAGAGAACACAAATTAGCAAAATAAGAAAGGAAAATGGAGAAATTACAACAAAAAAATAGAAATACAGTATATCATATGAGAATATTATGAAGAGTATATGGAATCTAACTGTATAACCTAGAAGAGATGGACAAGTTTCTGGAAACATACTGTCCAGCAAGACAGAATGAAGATGAAACTGACCACTTGAACAAACAAAGCACTAGAAATGAAATCAAAATAGCAATATAAAACCTCCCTACAAATAACAGTCCAGGAGCGGATGGATTCACAGCAGAATCCTACCAAACAAACAAAGAAAAACTCATACCAGTCCTTCTCAAATTCTTCCAGAAGATTGAAAAGGAAGGAATACTCCCAAAGACATTCTATAAAGCCACAATCACCCTGATACCTCAACCAGGCAAAGAAACAACCAAAAAAGAGGATAATAGGCCAATATCACTGATGAACACAGACGCCAAAATCCTCACCAAAATAGTAGCAAATACAACCCAACAACACAGAAAAAACTATTATATATCATGACCCAGTGGGGATCATGCCAGGGACACAGGGGTGGTTCAACTTATGCAAATCAATGTAATACAGCACATCAACAAGAGAAAGAACCAAAACCACATGATCATCTCAATAGATGCAGGAAAAGCATTTGATAAAATTCAACACCCACGTATGATACATACACACACCAAAGTGGGCATAGAGGAAATATATCTCAGCATCATGAAAGCTATAGATACCAAACCTACAGCCAGCATAGTACTCAAAGTTGAGAAAGTCAAATTCTTCCTGCTAAAATCTGGGACAGTAAAAGGATGCACACTATCACAACTCCTACTCAAGATAGTCTTGCAAGTCCTAGCCACAACAATCAAACAAGAGAGACAAGTAAAACGGATGCAAATTGGAAAGGAAGAGATAAATGTCAAACTATATGCAGATAATATGTTACTATTTATAGGAAACCCTACAAGATCCAGAATGAATTTACTACAGCTGATCAGAGAATTCAGCAAGATAGCAGGTTACAAGATTAAGGTTCAAATACCAGTGGCATTTCTTAACGCTAATGATTCAGATAATACTATAGAGCTACAGTCAACATGACAGCACTGTATTGGTAGATAAACATACATATAGGCCAATGGCACAGAATAGAGAGCCCAGAAATGAAACCGAAAATGTTTGGTGAATTAATCTTAGACAAAGGAGGCAAGAAATTACAATGGAAAAGAGATAGTCCCTTCAGCAACTGGTGTTTGGAAAACTGGACAGCAGCATATAATTCAATGGAGCTAGAACACTCCCAATGAAGCCAGAACACTATGCACAAAAATAAACTCAGAATGGATCAATGACTAAAACATAAGACAAAATACAATAAACCATTAAGAGAAAATTCTAGGCAAAATGTTATCTGACATGTCTCGAAAATTTTCTCATAGAAGAAATAAAAGCAAGAATAAAAAAATGAGACCTCATGAAACTTACAAGCTTCTGCCCAGTAAAGAAACCGGAAGTAAAACAAAAAGACAACCTACGGAATGGGAAAAATATTTGCATATGAAACCGTCAAAGAGTTGACCTCCAGAGTATATAAACAGAATATCCAACTGAAGAAGAGAAAATAAACAACCCAATGCAAAATTGGGCAGAAGACCTAAACAAGCAATTCTCCAAGGAAGACAAACAAATGATCAAAAGGCACATCAGAAAATGCTCAATATCACTTATTATCAGAGAAATGCAAATCAAAACTGCAATGAGGTATCACCTCACACCAGTCAGAATGGCCATCATTGAAAAATGCACAGATGACAAATGTTGGAGAGGCTTTGTAGGAAAGGGTACCTTCCTTCATTGCTGGTGGCAATGCAGCTTGGTGCAGCAACTGTGCAAAACAGGATAGAGATTCCTCAAAAGCCTAGGAATAGACTATCATATAACCCAAATCCCGCTCCTGGGCATAAATCCACAAGAAAATCTAATTCAGAATGACACCTGCACACCAATATTCATAGCCAGCACTATTTACAATAACCAAGACATGGAAATACCCTAAATGTCCATCGACAGTTGACTAGATAAAGAAGAGGTGGTATATTTATACAATGGAATAGTAGTCAGCCTTATAAACTGACAACATAACGCCATTTTCAGCAACATGGATGGTCCTGGAGAAAATCAGTCTACATGAAGTAAACCAGAAAGAGAAAGAAAAATACCATATGAGAATGTTCATGTGTGGAATCTAAAAACAAAACCAAACCAAAAAAAAAAAACGCAAAATGCAAAATACAAAATAGAAATAGACTTGCAGGCAGAGAATACAAAATTTTGGTTGCCAAGTGGGTGTGGTGTGGGAATAGATAAGCTTGGAGTTCAAAATTGCAAAATAGATAAACAGGATTGTACTGTATAGGACAGGGAAATATATAAAAGATCTTATGGCAACTCACAGGGGAAGAAATGGGACAGCAAAATGTATATATGTTCATTGTAAATAAATAATTGTGCTCTATAATGGAATTTGAGACAACTTTGTAAAATGATTAAAAGTCAATGAAAAAAGTTAAAAAAGAAAAATACATGAACCTAAATATTACAGGTGTAAATATACATGGGAGAGAAATACAACTATGCTAAAGAGTAGTAAAACCAAAAATTTTGTTTTTGTTTTCTTTTTAAGATAAGCAAAATCAAAAAACCTCAAGCCAGGTGCATCATGAAGAAAACAGAGATGCTCCAAAGAAATAAAGTCAGAAGTAAATGTGGAGAAATAACAATTGTTCCATCAGATATTCAATAAAGGGATTATTTTGTCAACACTTACATGCCAATACACTGGACAACTTAGAAAATATAGACAATTGTCTAGAAAGAGACAGGGATAAGAAGAAACATAATTTTAACAAACTGTTTACTAGAACAATGAAAGATTCTTCATTTAAAAAATCATTAAACATTAGTGCAGATTTAAAAAGCTCCCATGGAAAACTGTACAAAAATGCAAAGCGGAACTTATGCTCTTCAAACTATTCAAAAATGGTGAAGATGTGGGAAACTCACAAACTAATTCTATGAAGCTTTCATCACCCTGATAGCAAAGCCAACAAACAAAGTACAGACAAAGTGAATTTCAAGCCAATATCTTTGATTGATATAGATGCAAAAATTCTTAAAAATATTAGCAAGCTAAATCCAGCAATACCTAAAATGAATTATACACCATGATCAACTTTAATTCATTGCAGGGTCATAAGAGAAGTGGAACACACATGAAATCAATCAGTTTGATACACCAAATTAACAAAAGAAAAAGGGAAAATGACGTGGTCATCCCAATAAATCCATAAAAACATTTCACAAACTTCCACATTTAGTCATTAAAAAAGCAGCAACATCAGCAACAACAGAAAACAACAGAAACAACAACAACAGAAACCTCTTACCAAAGTAGGATTCAGGAAATATATCTCAACATAACTAAAGTCATAAATAACAGACACACAGACAACATACTATGCAAATGTGAATAACTGAAAGCCAAATTAAGGAATAAGACATGGATGCCCACACTCACCATTTCTATTAAACACAGTATGGGAAGTCCTTGCAACAGCAATCGGAATAGAAATAAATTTATTCAAGTTGGATTGAATGAAGTAAAACTGTAATTATTTTAGATGACATAATAACCTATATAGAGAACCCTAAAGATTCTTCACACCAAAACAAATAAAACTAATAAAGACACTTAGCAAAGTAGCATGATTCATGATTTATATACAAAAACTGTCACATTTCTTTACACTAACAATTAAATATTCCATAATTTTAAAAAGTCCATATGATATCAGGTCAAAAATGGAAAACCTATGAATAGGTTTGAATGAACCAAGATAATAATATCAATAGGACACTGATAAATAAATTTGAAGATGATGCAAAACATAGAAAGAAATCTCCATGTCTCAGGTTAGAGGAAATAATATTGTTAAAATATACATACTACAAAAGATATCCTCAGATATAAAGTGATTCATATCGAACTATATGATATATTCCACAGAAATTAGAAAAGTCCTAACATTTGAAAGGAACAGCAAAAGTACCAGAACTTCAAAAGAAACAATGAGGAAATAGAACAAAGTTGGAGTCACAACCCATAACCCCCCCAGATATCAGACTATACTACAAAAACAGTAATCAAAACAGCACAATACTGGAAAATGAACAAACGTCTATATCACTGGAACAGAACACAGAGGCAGAAATAAAAAAATCACACATATGGTCAAATAAATTATGACAAAGAAAACAAAAATATACAATGCCTATAAGACATTTTTCAGCAAGTGATGTTGAGAAAGCTAGACAGCTATATGTAAATCAATAAAATTAGAACACTCCCTCACAATGTACAAAAGTATACTCAAAATGTTTTAAATATCTGAATCTAATACATGACACAATAAAACTCCTGGAAGCTAACATAGGCAAAACAAGACATAAATTGTAGCGAAATTTTCTTATATCAATGTCCCAAGCTGAAAACAATAAAAGCAAAATAAACAAATAGGTCCTAATTAAACTTAAAACCTTCTACATAGCAAAATAAACAGAATGAAAAGATGAACCTCCAAAAGGGAGAAAACATTAGGAAACAATGCAATCAACAAGAGGCTAATTTCTAAAATACACAAATCGTTCATACAACTCCATTTCAAAAATCTGCAAACAACTCAGCCAGAAAATGAGCAGAAGGCAATTCTCTAAAGAAGACACACAGATGACAAACAGGAAAAGGAAAACATGCTCACACTGCTAATCATTATACAAAGGCAAGACAAAAATAAAATAATATTTTACCTCACACTAGTGAGAAGGGCTGTCATCAAAATGTCTACAAATAATGAAGACTGGGAAAGTTGTGGAGAATAAGAGACTCTCCAACGCTGTTGGTGGGAATGAAAATTGGTGCAAGCACTTTGGAAACAGTATGGAAGTTCCTCTAAATAATTAATATAGACTTATCATATGGCCCAGCAATCCCACTACTGGGCATATAAAGCATAAAACCTGAAAACAAAGAATCCTAGGGTAAAACATAAGAAATACACTCTGACTTTGGATTTAAATTGATTCTTCATATGTCTCCTCTGGCAAGGGAAGCAGAAGCAAAACTAGCAAAACATGATTGTATTACTCTAAACAGGTTTACACTGCAGAAGAAATGATCAATAAATGAAAAGTCAACCAACACAATGGGAGAATATATTTGCAAGTGATAATTTCCAATCAAGTGTTAATATCCAAATATATGGCAAACGCTTACCCCACAACAACAACAAGAAAGACCAAACAATCCAATTAAAAAAAAATGTCAGTAGGAACTGAATAGATAGATCTGAATCAATTATCTGTAGAAAACATACAGTTGACTAAATGACACATGAAAATATGTTCAGATTTATAAATTATTAGGAAAGTCATAAACCAAAGATGAGACAAGACCTCACAATTGTCAGAAGGTTCTCATTAAAAAAAAAAGAAATAGATGTTGGTGAGTTTGTGGAGAAAAAAGAACACAGTGGATACTGTTGATAGGAATGCAAAATATTGATTCCATTGCATATATACATCAAATTTTCTTCATCCATTTTTCTGTCGAGGAATGTTGGGCTTGTAGGCTCCTGTCTGAAGGCTCTAGAGAATAAGCCCATGGGCTGAACTGATAAACAAACTTTGAGGAATGTCACATATCCAGGCTGGTTAAGAAATGGCATGCTCGTTGTATCCAGTATGGATGGCTGGATAGCATATGCTGGGTAAGATAGTCAGTGGAGGACAACCTAAGACAGGCACAGCCTGCTGGATAAGAGATGGCCTACTTAATGAAGTTCCGTGATGAACTTTAAAACAAACCTTGATCATTTAACATCCTGTGTTTACTGCAGGAGCATGGGGACATAATAGCTTAAGATTATTAACATTGTTATAACTTAGATGATATGTGAGGCATTGTGCATGTCCTATATAAACCATTTTCTAAGAATCAATTAAAAGAGAACTGCTCCGATTCTGTCCACACAGTGTTTGTGTGTATTTGATATTGTGCCACTGACAGGGTTAATTTAATTTGTTGGGAGTATCTTAAAAGGATGTTGCATTATATACAATGCTCTTTATGCACCTATTGAGATGATTATGTGAGTTTTATTTCTCATTATATTAGTGTGGCATGTCACCTTTTTTGATCTGAATAATTTGAAGTATCCTTAAACCAAGGGATAAATCCCTTTACTCATGTATGTGTATGATACGTTAAATGTGTTGTTGAATTCATTTTCCTTTTGCTTTGTTAAGAATTTTGGCACATATATTCATCAGGGATAATATTCCATATTTTGCATCTAATATCCTTTCTAGCATTGTTATGCAAATAAAGCAGGCATCATAAAACAAGTTTGGATTCTTTCACCCCCTTCAAATTCTTGGAAGATTTTTGGAAGAATTGGTGAAAACTTGTCTTCAAATGTATGAGAGAATTCACCAGAAAAGCCATCTTGTAAATTATTTTCTGGTTTGGGAAGTTTGGATTACTGATTTACTCATGCACACTTTTGCTGTACTTAACTTTCTGATTTCTTCTTGATTCAGTATTGGAAGACATATGTTTCTGGGAATTTTTCTTTTGTTCTAGGTCATTCAAATCATTGGCTAGTTGTAATTTCTTATGATGCTCTGCATCTCTACAGCATTAGTGGTAATATCTTCTCTATTATTTCTAATTTTGAGTTTTTATTTTCTTAGAAAACCTAAACTTTAGTCCACTTTATGTTTAAAAGAAACAGACTTTCGCATTTTTTTATCTTTTCAATTGATTCTCTTGTTATTTGCCTTACTCTCATTGATTCAATTTTCTTCTTTATTCTTTCTGTTTTCTCCTAGATTCTTGATGTGTAAAGTTTAGTAGTGTGAATCTTTGTATTAGTTGTATTATTAAATATTATTTATTTATTTATTTACTTATTTATTTACATATATATTCATTTATTTATCATTGAAATATGCCATTTACAATGTGTCAGTCTGTGGTGTATAGCATATTGTCCCCGTACATGCATATAATTCTCTGCCTATAAAACGTTACTTCACAATATTTGACATACTGCCCTGTGTCATACAAAAGAAATTTTGAAAACATCTACTTTTATATATAGTTGATAACATTTATAAATCTACAGCTCCCAAATATGTCCTCTCGCAGCCCCTTACAGCAGTAATCATAAAATTGTTTAGTAGATCTGCGAGTTTGTTTTAGTTTCATAGATGAAATCATTGTGTTCTCATCCAAAATTTTTTTAAGCTTCTTCATATGTAATGTCATGTATTATTTTTCTTTCTGCTTCTGGCTTTCTTCAATTAGAATGACTGTTTTTGGGGACATACATTTTGCTGCAAATGTCACTGTTTTATCATTTTTTATTGCAGAATATTATTCCATTGTGTAAATATGGCATAACTTCTGTATATTGTTATCAGTTGTTGGAAAATTAGGTTGCTTCCAAGTCGTGGCTGTTGTATACAGCACTTTTAAGGACATTGGGGTGCAGGGGTCTTTTTGAAATAGGATTCCCTTTGATATATACCCAGAAGTGGGATTGCTGGATCATATGTTAAGTGTATTTTTATCCATTAGAGGAATCCCCATCCTGTTTTCCACAATGACTGCACCAATCTACATTCCTAACAACAGTGTAGGAAGGTTCCCTTTCTCCACAGCTTCCCCAGCATTTATTGTTTCTGGACTTTTGAATGATGACCATTGTGACTACTATGAAGTGATACTTCATTATAGTTTTCAATTGCCCTTCTCTGATAATGATAGTGAGCAATTTTTTTTTCATATATCTGTGTGGCATTTGAATGTCTCTATTGGAGAATTGCTTGTTTAGGGCTTCTGTATGATTTCAAATTAGGTTTCTTGTTTATTTTTATTATTATTAGGTTGTATGAAGTCTTTATATTTTGAAAATTAAGACTTTGTCAGTTGCATCACTTCTAAATATTTTCTTTCATCCTGTAGGTTGTCATTTTCCTTTGTTTATGGTTCCCTATGCTGTGCAAAAGCTTATAAGTCTTATTGGGTCCCATTTATTAATTTTGCTCTTATATCCATTCCCTGGGTAGTCTATTGTAGGAGATCATTGCTGAGATTTATCTCAGAGTGTTTTGAGTATGTTTTCTTCTAGGAGATTTACTGTGTCTTGCCTTACATTTAAGTATTCAAGCCATTTTGATTTTATTCTTGTGTATGGATTGAAGGATTGTTCTAACTCCATTTCTCTGTATGCTGCTATCCAGTTTTCCCACCAGTTGGTGAAGAGATGGTCTTTTCTCTGTCATATTCCTGGCTACTCATCAAAGATTAATTTAACAAAGCCTGTAGATTTAGTCCTAGGCTCTCTATTCTGTTCCATTGGTCCATATGCCTGTTTCTGTATCAATATCATGTCATTTTCATTATTGGAGCCCTGCAATAGTGTATGGAGACCTGATGGGTTATTCGTACTGCCTCTTTCTTTTACTTCAATTTTGCTTTGGAAACTATGGTTTTTTAATGTCTCTATGTAAACCTTAGGATCATTTTTATCAGCCGTAAAAAGAAAAGTTTTGCATAATTTGATAGGAAATCAAATTTTCTTGCCTGATCGTTGTGGCTAGGACTTCCAAGTCTATATTGAATTGAAATTGTGAGAATGAGCAACCTTGTCTTGTCTCAGGTTTCTGTGAGAAGGGTTTCAGTTTTTCACCATTGAGTATTTTGCTGGCTATATATTTGTCATAAATAGCTATTATTATGTTGAGATATGGTCCCTCAGTAACCACTGTGATAAGAACTTTTTTCAGATAGGTGTTAAATGTTATCAAATGTTATTTTTGCATCTACTGAGATTATCATGTGGTTTTTTGTCCTCTCTTTTGTTGATATGTTGTATCACAATTGATTGATTGATTTGCATATGTTACACCACCACTGTGTTCCTGGAATGAACCTAACGATAATGGTGTATGATCATTTTTTACATGCTGTTGGATTCTGTTTGTTAATAATTACTTAAGGACTTTTAAATCTATGTTTATCAATGATATTCCCCTTTAGTTTTCTTTTTAGGTAGTGTCTTTGGCTTTATTATCAGGATGATGATGGCCTTATGTTGTGAATTTGGGAGTACTCTCTCTATATCAATCTGTTGGAAGTGTTTGAGGAGCACTGGTATGGATTTTTCTTTGTAAGTTTTGTCAAATTCCCCAGTGAAGGTATTTGGGTCTGAATTTTTGTTTGCAGTGATTTTTTATTTTATTGATAATTCTGTTCCATTTCTGGTTATCTTTCTGTTCAAATGGTCAGTTTCTTCTTGTTGCAATAATGGTGGGCTGAATGTTTCCAGAAACTTCTCCATTTCTTCTAGATTATCCAGTTTGTTTCCGTGCAGTTGCTCATGGTATTCCCTAATAGTATTTTGCAAATTTGTTGTACTCTTTGTAGTTTCCCCATTTTCATTATGTGTGTTATTTGTGTTCTCTCTCTTTTCTTGTTGATGAGCCTGTCCTGAGTTTTGTCAATTTTGTTGACTATTTCAAAAAACAGTTTGATTGATTTTTTTCTATTTGTTAATCTATATTTCAATACTTTCTCCCTAGATCTTTATTTTCCCACTTTCTGCTGCCTTTTGGTTTTGTTTGCTATTCTCTTCAGGATTAGTTTACAGGAACGTTAGATTATTTATTTGAAATTGCTCTTCTAATTTGAGGCGGACGTTGTCACTATGAACTTCCCTCTTAAGCCTGCTTTAACAGTATTCCATAGACTTTGTGTAGTGTTGTGTCATATTTCTCAAGATATTTTTTATTTCTTCTTTTAATTCATCACCTCCACCCCTTGTTTAAGTACCATATTTTTTAATTTACATGCTGTCGTTTTTTCTCCCTGTTTTTCTGTGATTGATTTCTAGTTTCATTGTATTATACTCAGAAAAGATGCTTAAAATAATTTTTATCTTCTTAAATTTGGTGAGGCTTCTTCTGTGCCTCAGTACATAAACTTTCCTTGAAAATGTTCCATGTTCACTGGAAAAGAATGTATATTCTGTTTTGGGGAGAAGTAGTGTTTTGAAAATATCAACCAAATCCAAATATTTTATCGTATCTTTTAGTATCTTTGTTCCCTTATTACTTTTCTGTCTGAAAGACCAGACTAGTGATGGTAATGGGGAGTTATATTCTCCTACGTGATTGTGTTCCCATCGATTTCTCCATTTTTATCTGTTAGTATTTGATTTATGTATTTAGGTGCTCCTATATTGAGTTCATATATATTAATGTGTATAATACCCTCATTTTTTATTGCTCCTGTAATCATTATATCATGTCCTTGTTTATCTTTCTCTAAGGCCTTTGTTGTAAATTCTATTTTGTGTGAATTCAGTACTGATAATCCTGCTTTCTTGTCATGTCCATTTGCATGGAATATATTTTTCCGTCTTCTGAAATTGAATTGATGTGTGTTCCTCTTTCTAAAGTGGGTCTCTTGTATGCTTCATAATGTAGGGTCTTGGTATATTATCCCACCTGACAATATATATCTTTTGATTGAAGCACTAAGTAGATTAACATTTCTGATAATTACTGATCGACTGGTGTTTTTTTCCACTTTGAACTTCATTTTCCAGTTGATTTGGTATTTCCTTTTTGTTCATTTCTTTTTCTTTTTGTGGCTCTATAAGTTTTCTTTTATTATCTTGGTTTTCTTCTGGCTTTGTGATTTCATTGTATGATTTTGACTTATGGTTACCCTGTTTTGTATGTATATTGACCCATTACAATATCTGTTTATATTAACTGAAAGGAATACAAAATCAAATGCATCATTCAAAGAACAGAAACAAGAAGAAAATACTCCGTATTGTCCTGTTTCACTTTCTGACACTTAAACGTTTTGATGTCCTGTTTTACAAGATCATGTTTATTCTGTTGTAATCATTGCAGCTATTGCCTTTCTAATTATGAATTTCTCCTTTCCATTGCATCCTGCTTCTTTATTTTTGAGTAGATGTTTCATTATTTCTTTTTCCGTTGCTAAATTCTTTTAGTATTTGCTTGTGTGGAGATTATTTACCTCTCCTTCTATTCTAAAGAATAGCTTGCTTGATATATTATCTTAGATAACAGCTTTCTTTCATTCTGGACATTGAATATGTCTTGCAACTGCCTTCTGACTGTTGTATTTGTGTGGGAAATGTGTTTAAAAATATAATGTATATATAATTATATATTATTAAAGAATACCTACAAATGAAGTTAACAAATAAGGAGAAAACCTATATATTAAAAACTAGAAAACATTGATGAAGGAAATTAAAATTGATCAAAAGAAATGAAAAGATCTCTTATATTAATGATGTGAAACAATGTGTTTGAAACAACCATACTACCCAAAGGAATCTACATTTAGTGTGATTCATGTCAAAATACCCATGGGAATTTTCCATTAAATAGAAGAAATTATTTCAAAATTTATATGTAACCACATAGATCTTGGGTTGCCAAAATAATCTTGAAAAAGTGTATCAAATATAATAGTGTAAAGTTCTCTGATGTTAAACAGTCCTACAAAGCTTTAGTAATTTAAACAACATGTTACTGGCTCAAAAACTGACAGCAATCAATAGAAGAGAATAGAGCAACCAGATATAATTCCTCACACCTATGATCAATTAACCCTTAAAAACGGAAGCAAGAGTATGAAATTAAGAAAATAGATTCTCCTCAATAAGAAGTGCTGGGGAGATTGAACAAGTGAAAGATAGATTATAGTATTTCCTCACATTGTATACAATCAGTAAGCATGGAATATCTTTTATTTATTATGTTTACTTATATTTCTTGCACCTGTAATTTATAGATCTATGTTTAGATCATTCATTCACTGATCAAGTGTATTCCTATTTTATTCTTTTTGGTATAAATTTACACACAGTTGTTTTCCTAATTTCCCTTTCTGATAATGTGTTGTTATTATATAAAAATGCAATGGAGATTTGTATATTGATTTTGTATTCTGCAAGTTTACTAAGTTTGTTCATTATTTCTAACAGTCACTGGAGGAGTGTATGGAGTTTTCTATCTATGTATAAATATGTCATCTGTAAAAATTGTACTACTTGCTTACGAGTTGAATGCCTTTTATATTTTTTCTTGACTTGTTGTTATGGCTAAAACTTCTAGTAGTGTAATTTAGGACTTGTGAGTGTGAGTTACTTTTTCTTATTACCGGACTAAAGGAAAACCTTCCTATATGTTAACATTGAACTTGATGTTAGTCATGGGTTTTTCATATACGGCTTTTATTATGTTAAGTCATATTCTATCTAGGGTGAATTTGTTAAGAATTTTTTTATAAAAAAGTTAAGATGAGATCTGCGAATAATTTTCCTACATATTTTGAGATCGTTCCTTTTAAATTCTTTGTTATTTAAGGGATGGTATCACATTTATTTATTTGTGTATGTTAAATAAAATTTATGAATCAGGACTAAACCCAACTTAACTATACTTTATAATACTTTTAATATACCATGAATTCAGCTTGATAATATTTACTTAGAATGGAATATACACATACTGAAGGAAAAAATAACATTGTAGCTTGAGTGAACATTTATTTATTTAAAAATTATATCTCTCATTTTGAATTTGGCTTATGTTTAATGGAATATATGTCTAAATGAAGAATACAACTTTTGGTTGAACTGGATTTACTACAGTTTAGTGATACAAAACATAGGTATTATTAACAATTATTGTACAAAACACTTGCCTTAAAATGCTGCATTATACTAACAATGCCAATTGTTTCAGGACTGAGAAACATATTGCTTCCTAAAATGCATTACCTGGTCTTTTCCACCCCGACCCACATATGTTTTTATTTCTTTGTTTTTGATTGATTGTTTGCCCCTTAATGGAGGCACTGTTTTAAACCCCAGGATCTTGTGTATAAGTGTATTTATCAACATCATTTATGAAAACATAACAGAAGCCCCAAGAGTATGGATTATAAAGATGACAAGAAAATTTATTCCTTCTACGGGCAGAAAAACCTCTGAGTGAAAGAATGGTAAAAGTAAACATTTATAAGTATACTATAATATATTCTCTTTTGTAATTTTAAAGTAGAATACTAAGTTACATTTGTTTTAATTTTAGCACAATTTAAAACAAATATTACCCCCTTGGGGATTTCTTAAATTTGATTCACTATTTTAATCAAGTTTTATTTCATAAATATTTACCATTTATTTATAAACATATCAAATAAACTGATAAATATTCTGCACATGTTTTGAATGTAGAGCTATTTATTGTATAGTAAACAGATAAATAACTTCTTCAATTTCCAAATCAAATTATGTTTCACTTTAATTACAAATTATAATGAAATAGGTATACATTTTCTGTACAGGTTTTAGCCAAATTTCACTTTAAATTCCATAACTTTAAAATTATTTTATATATTTTGTGCATTATTCATACTCTGTTCAAAAATCTGGTATAAATTTGTGTACAAAAGTATGGAGACTTGTATTATTTCATAGACCTCAGAATTAAAATATTTAAACAGATTTTGTGGGGATAATATTTGCAAATCACACTATAAAAATAAGCATCCTTTATGTTTCATTTTAACTCGATGAATGAGAAGTAAACAATGCCTGAATATTACCCTTGAGTTGCTAGGAGACCAGTCATTTAGTGATGTGATATTTGCTCAATTTGAGAACAATTGTGATGTCCTAGCAGTTTATCTGTGCAGACCTGCCAAAGCAGCATTTGAAGCTGCAGTGCTCAAAATCATGCAGATTAGAAAAGTAGCTGTAGATAAAGTTATTTGAGATGGCACATGTTTCTTCAGAAATTCAAGATGTGTCTCGTAAAGTTAGATCATCTTTTTCAGGAATCTCCTGTAGATCTCTATTGTGTGATCAAACATTCTCTGGGGAGTTGGACTTGAGGTCTATGATTGAAGAAAATGATTTTCAGACTTTGTCTGAAGAATGATTGTTTAAAAGTCCTTGTTACACACATTATGTCTCTGAACCAAATGAAGATAATGATTTTCGTTCTCTGACATTTCCAAGAAAACTCTGGAAAATGGCTGGGAGTGACCAATTTAAATCCATATGGTGGGGTGATAATGAACTTCCATAGTGATTGATGAAGATGTCTTTAAGAAGGAAGTTTTGGAAAGAAAGGCCCCTTTCAGAATATTGAAACTGTAAGTATGAAAAGTTTAGTTAGACAGCTTAACCTTTATGGGTTTAGTAAAGTGCAGCAGAATTTTCAAAGATCTGTTTGTCCTGCTGACTTTCTGGCAGAAGAAAATGGAGTCTCTGTTTGAAGCAAGGTATACATTAAATGTAGTTATGACTTGGTAACGTATATATAAAACTTTATTTTTACAACAACCTATGGTAATATAAATGTAAAGCTATATTTTGAAAATTCTATAAAACTACAAAGGCTAAAATTCTTTATTTTTTCTAAAAATGAGGACAGTGCGTGAAGTATTCAAGATTATGATAAACGTTCCTAGCGACTATGAATCTTACCAGAAATCTAAATAAAGGTATTAAATCTGCTTTTATAAAGTGGCCTTCACTGTTACAGCAAATGCTAACTTCTTAAATTTGATGACTATGTTATTTAAATGTGTATATTCCAAATAATGAATTTCAAAATATAGTCAGCAATGTTCATATTTTGATGATATTATCTTTATGTAATAAACATGAAATCTGAGGTTTTATAGGTTAGGCTTATTTTAGTCATGTATTTTGGTTTAAATTATTACTAAAATCTTTCTCCTTTAGTTGTAGCTGCAGTTCGGCCATAATCCAAATCTTAAATGAGGCTGTATCCAGGTTTAGTGAGAATAAAAAGAAGAGTTGGGATTAAAAATGCCTCTCTGGTATCTTCATTGGCTGAAGATTTCAAAAAAAGCAGTTTAAAACAGGGGGTAATGTGCATAATCATAATTCTGGTTTTGTGGCTGACACTAGTGGAGAAAGTGAATTTTTATTTTCTGCATATTTAAACATGCCTCTGATAAGAAAGCCCTCTACTAGCCACATAATTTGTGATACAACTACCCTGATCAGAGGTGATTTTTCTCCTCCATCATCAATGTCAGTTAGACCAACTGAAAAAATTGCAGTTGATCAACGTGCTCTTTTAAATCAGTTGACCACTGTCCACAGGCACTCTCAAAGCAGCTACACTGAAGCAAATGGCTGTGTTGTGAAGTTCATTACAACTACAACTTCTATTTCTCAGTACAGCATCTTGTCTCCTATACAGAGCAATTAATTTGGACTGAAGGTGAATCCTTCTACTTTTCCAAATAGATATCACAACATATCTGCCAATGAAGGTCGTTTTTCTAAACTTCAACCAGGGAGCAACCCACGGTTTCCAGTGCAAGTGATAGCTGATACATCAGCTGCCTCACTTTAAAGGCCAACTTATCAGCCATCTTCAGTTTATGAACGTCATTCTAATTACAACTGATTTACCAGAGGACTACCAGATTATGCAGGATAACAAAGTTTAATATTGATGTTGGCAAATGTCGACAACTATCTGCAATTTTCTTATTTGAACATTAAACATAGTTGTGTACCTGTATTTTCCTTATATTATTTTAAAATAGACTAAAGAATTAAATGGGAGGCTAAGTTACCATTTAAAGAAAAAAGAGATATTGGATTGATATGATCATTTGATGGAAAAATATGGGTGTAAATTTAAATAATTTCTTGGAAGGAAGAAGAGAAAATGAAAGAATTTGGAAAAGGACTAAAACATGGAGAGAGGGAAAAGTACTAATTGGTTTCTGGTTCATCCTGGAAAGTTTTAAAAGTGTTAATTTAGGATAGTTTGGAACAGAAGATAAAGGCAGGAACCGGCCCAGTGATCATGGTCTCTATTATGTCATCCCTGGAATCATAAATGTCACATGATTTAGTCTCAGATGGCACACTCAGCATGTGGTAGAATTTAAGAAGTAATTTTATCTATTGCCTTCTTTGTGCTGTTATAAAAGCATTTCAATTGGCGCTTTCTTTTCCTGTCCTTAAGAGTCTACGCTATATTTTCTAGTCAATAATTTATGTTGCTTTTATGTTCCAGCCAAAGACAAGCTTACGTCCTCAGGGTGGCGCTTAATGCCTTTCCAACTCTAAGCCCACAAACTCAACATAGTTTAGTTTTTTTTTATACATCTGGCATCTGACTACCTTGGCATATCTTTATGTTTCACTGTATCCGGAGATAGATCCAGGCAAATGTTTCTCAACTATGTTAGCTCCAAACACACTTTTGCTCCAGCTGATCCTTGGACATAGGATGTCCTCCTTTTACCTAATTAGATTTTCCCAGTCTCAGCACAGAAATCACCTCCTCCAGAAGTTTTCAGTCTAATCCCCTTTTCTTGTCTAATTTGGTTACCAGCACAGTAAACACAGCACATGACACAGGATGCATTTTAGTACTTAGTGAATGAAAAGTACATGTTCACTTAAAGCAAAATATACTTTCCTGAAACAACAAAACTCTCATGGTTTTCAAACTATTTCGTTATGGTCTTTACTCTTCACCACAAACTTGCTCTTTTCATAGCCCAAGGTCTAAACACCCAAGACCATAATGGAGGTAGCTACAGGAGACAAAGTTTTATTTTCTCCTTCATTCATGCCTCCAGAGGCATAAAGCATTCCATTCACATTTGCTGGAATTTTTCCTGTCTCTTCATCACACACTAACCCCAAAATTGATTTTCTTCCCCATACCAAAGTATACAGATTTATGATTAATTTACATCTTAGAATCAGAGCTTTATCCAGAAGAGGAAATGTCATTGCAAACATTTAATGTAGGATTATACACCCCACATAAGTTGTGCCCTTTCTAACCTTCACACAGGAAGTATCTAAGAGTTACTAGTACCTTGGTTGGTGTGGTCGTATTCAGTAACCAAATTGCAATCTAAAATGTGTGGACTAAATAGAGGTGAGGGTGGTTGGAATTAAAAATTTGTCCAACTGCAAGAATACCAAATTTCTGCAGATATTAGGAAATATAAAATATTCATGAAAGACTCTGACAATTTCCCATTAATTTAAAATGAAGATGAAGCATTTTCAGAATGTGAAATGCACTGAAATGCTGGAAAATTGTAGGCAAGGTCAGGTAGCCTAAGACTTCTGCTCAAAATCATGCAGCCAGTGTCAACTGGTAAGACTGGAATGGCAACAATGAGTCCTGAAAATGTGTCACCAGTTGTGAAGAAAGACTTTGATAATCTGCAGTATGGGCAAATGGGCCAGGGTGAACTCTAGCAACATCTCACCAATATGAACTTTACCAAGAGATGAAAAGAGCCCACTTGCAGCAGGCAATCTGTGTATGGACATCAGTGGTTGTTCCTAAAACAGAAACATCAAGCTTGTAATTTTATCAGCTCAACTATGATGGTGACAATTTTGTTGCTTGCATTTTCAGTCTTGGGTTCAGATGGGCTGGTTCAGCAGCTAGTTTCCAGCTCTTTCATCACACAGTGGGTCTTACTGTGATCATCATAACAAGATTCTATACTTATAAGTCAAAATTACCCTTTACTTTCAAAATTAGAAATCCTAAAGAAGATTATTTTTTGTCCATCTGTAGTTTTCTACCTGGGAATACCTAGATTATGGGCAAAAGTTCAAAATTTGGCTGGTGTTTGAAAACTATTTTCTGAGCTCTGCTCACTGAATTCTTCCCACTAAATACTACAAATCAGTCTACCATTGTGTGTGTGTGTGAAGATGGTTTCTTAAACAGTAACTAAGCTTGTCTTAGTTGAGGCATCAGTGAATTATTCCACTGCATCTGTCAGAATTTCTGTGAATTAAGAGTTTCATTGAGCCATCAGATTTTCTTTTGATCAGGGAGAGGTAGATTATATTTCTCCCATTATTCTAATTGTTACCTGTTCATTGAATCCCTAGCTAATGCTAGGGCCAAGCCACTGAACCCTTGAATTGGACTGAGGCATAAACATTCTCCAGTTCCCAGAGCCCAGCAAAGGGCTGTGTCTCCTTCTTAATTTAAGCTTATGTCTAATTTCTTTTTTTTTCTAATTCTCATTGTTGACATATCTTATTTTGTCTTTGAACACCTCTTGACTAAATTATAGAGACTGAACTGCTGATTTATTCCCTTTAAGCTACAAATTGCAATAAACTTTCTTTCCTTGGACTATCTGGAATACAGTGAGATAGTCATCATTTTGAAAGCAGTCCTCAGTCCTAAAAATGCAGAACCTTTACAATTCTTTGCCCAGAACTTGAGCGAGAATGTTGTGGATCTGAGGGATTATCCTCACATTCCATAATGCAACCATGAGAAAACAGCACATTGTTATCGAAAATCAAGTCTTTGTCAGTATTGCATTCCCATTGCAAAACAGTTAAAATTGTAAGAATTCTGAGATTTTACCATTCTAAAATTTTTAGTAACTTAGCATGTTCATTTCTTACAGATGCTCTCGTGGAGATGAGACTTTTGGTCTGCGATAGTGAACTTTATATCTCACAGCAAAAACAGTCAGGGTTAAAATTTGTATCCATTCCCTAATCTCAGATGAATACACAGACTGAAATTTTGTTGCTTACAGAAGCAGTGGGCTGTTAACATGAAGAATGTTTAAGGCATGGTAAAACTAATTTTATTAGTATCTTTATGTATAATTTATTAGAATCACTTATTTATTAGTATCTTTACCTAGGATAAGTATATCATGACTCAAGTTTACTTGCTGCAAAAACAATCATGTTAAATGACATGGAAAAAAGTGACCATTGACTTTCCATTTTTTCTTCTGCTTTTATTGAGATATAACTGGCATAAAACATTGTGTAAGTTTAGGTTCACAGGATAGTGATTTTATTTTCAAGTATCAAGAAATTAATATCATAGCAAATTTAGGGAGAATTCATTTTCTGATTTAGATAAAATTGTAAAGAAATACAATTTGTCTTTTGGTTGTGATGAGAAACATTATGGTCTACTCTTTTAACAACATTGATATTCAGCATAAAGGAGTATTAATTTTATTTTTCATGTTACTACGTGTAATCTCTAAGACATGATTATGCTACAGCTGGAGTTTTGTAGCTTTTGAGTGCATTAATCAAATTCTCCTTTTCCAAACCCTGCCTCTGTTAACTTCAAATCTAATTATTTTCTATATGTATGTTTGTTTGTTTTGAAGTGTACATTAATCTATTATGCTGTGTTAGTTTCGCTTATGCAACATACCGTTTGCTGTTTTTAATACATTTCAAAGTGATCACCAGAATATTTCTAGTTATGGTATGTTGCTTTTTAAAGATATATAATAGTTATTGGCTATTCCCCATACAGTACATTTCTTGACCCTGACTCATTTAATTTGCAACTGAAAAATTTTCTCTCTTAATTTCCTCAAATTTTTCTTTTCCTCACCCCATTTCCCTCCTTCTTGTGAACAACCAGTTTCATTCTATATGTATAACTCATTTTCTGTGTTGTTATGTTCATTTGTTTAAAATTCCAAATATGAGTAAAATCATTCAGCATTTGTCATTCACTATCTGACATATTTCACTTAGCATATTACCCTCTTGTTCAACTCATTTGCTGCAAATGGCAAGAAGTTATTCTTTTTAGAGCTTAGTAATAACACATTGTATTTTTATGTGTATGTGTGCATATATATATACATATATATTTATAAATATAGTGCATATATATATTTAAATTGTGTGTATATATATTGATAAATCTGTACTTAAGATGGGTAGATATATATACTATAAACACACATCTTCTTTATCCATCATTTATTGATGAGCAATTAATTTGCTTCTATATCCTGTCTATTGTGGATAATGCTGCAGTGAATATATGGTTGAATTTATCTTTTCTAATTAGTGTTTTTACATTCTTCGAATAAGTATCCTGATATGTATATGTTGGATTATGTTTCAATTTTAATTTTTAAATAAAGCTCCATGTTGTTTTCCACAGTGACATCACATATTTACATTCACTCCAGCAGTGCATCAGGGTTGTTTTTCTTATATCCTAACCAACAGTTATGTTTGTTATCTATTTGATAATAGTCATTCTGACAGGAGTGGCATAAAATCTAATTTGGTTTTGGACTTGCATTTTTCTGATGGTTGGTGATGTTGATCGGTTTCATGTGCCAGGTGGTTACATTTCCCCCACTGTATATTCATTTTTTGTAATGGGCTTAATGACCAAAGCTGTCTGATTTAATTTTCAGGCATTCTGTTGTGTTCCTATATTCTGTTTGTTCTGTGCCACTACCATATTCTTTTTAATACTGTAGCTTTGTATTATAGTTTAAAATCAGGGACAGTGATACATCTTCTTTGTTGTTTGTTAATGTTGTTTATGTTATTAGCTTGTTTGTTTTCTTTCCTTTCTTTTTTTTTTAGTGATTTCATCTCTTTTGTGTTTACATGTAAATTTTAGAATTATTTTTTGTAAGGGTCTGAAAATGCACTTGGTATTTTGATAGACACTGAATTTAATTTGTGTATTTTGTTGGCTAATGCTGTCATTTAAACAATATATTTTTCTTCATCTACAAGCACAGTATATCCTTTCATCTGTTTGCATTATCTTCAAACTCTGTTATAAATATTTCATAGTTTTCTGAGTACAGGTCTGTTACCTCCTTGGTTGGATAGATTTCTTGATTTTTTTTTGTAATGCAACTGTAAATGAGACAGTTCCTCACTTTCTGTATCAGTGAGCTTCTTGTTAGTGTGTAGAAATGCAAGATTTATGTATGTTAATTTTAAATTCGGAAATTTTACCAAATGCATTGATAAGCCCTAGTAGTTTGGTGGCATCATTTTTAGGATTTCTGTTTAAAGTATGTCATCTGCAAACAGATACTTTTACTCCTTTTCTTAACTAGCTATATTTTATTTACTTTATTTTTGGATAGCTATGGCTTGAATTTCCATACTATACTGAATAAAAGTGGTAAGAGTGAGCATTCTTGAATACTTCCTGCTCTTATTGGTGATGCTTTCAGCTTTTAATCATTGAGTGTCATGTTAGCTGAGTTCTTGTCATATATGGCCTTAACTGTGATGAATTATGTTTCCTCATGCCCACTTTGTGAAGAAATATATTCATAAATAGATATTGAAATTGTCAAAACATTTTATGACACTATTGAGTTGATCATATAGTTTTTATTCTTCAGGAAGTTTGTGTGGTGTATCATACTGATAAATTTTTGGGTATTGAATCACTTTTGCATCCCTGGAATAAAATGGACTTAATCATATTGTATAAACCTCTTAATGTATTGTTGGATTTGCTTACAATTTAGTGGTGATTTTTGCATCTATGTTTATCAGTAGTAGTTATCCTGTAATTTTTTGAGGTATTTGTTCCAGTTTTAGCAGTTATGTGATACAGAAATGTGGGGTAGAAACCCTCCCTTCCTCTCGAAAATTTTGGAATTCTCTGAGAAGTATAGGTGATAGATCTTCTATAAATGTTTGGCTGAAATCACCTGTGAAGCTGTCTAGGCCTGGAATTTTGTTTCTTGGGAAATTTTTATAAATATATATTGAATTTCATTAGTGATAATCTCTTCATATTTTCTTTCTGATTCCATTTCGGAGATTAAGTCTTTCTAAGAAGTTGTCCATTTCTTCTAGGGTTTCCATTTTATTGACATAAAATTTGTTGTATCATCATATGATGCTTTGTATTACTTTGATATAAGCTGTAAATTCTCATTTATTTCTGAGCTTATTAATCTGTAACTCTTTTTTGCTCATGTGTCTGGTTAAAATTTATCAACTTTATTTATCTTTCAAAAGCCATTATTTAGTTTGTTTAAATGTTTTCTATTTTAATCCTTATATTATTTAATTATGTTCTGTCCCTTCAGCTGTCTTTCCTTCTACTAACAAGTTTATTTTATTATTTTTCTACATCTTTTGGTTGTAAGAATATGTTATAAGAGAGAGATGTTTCTTATTTGTATAAGTGGGATTATTATGCTATAAGCGGGATTATTTTGCTATAAGCATCCCTATTAATACTGCTTTTGTTATACCCCATGGATTTTGTTTTTGTTATCATTATTCTTTATATATTTTTCTTTAATTTATACAGCAATCCATTTGTTGTTAATATTGTATGATTTATCCTCCACATTTTAGTATTTTTCTCAGGTTTTTTCTTTTAGTAAATTTCTATTTTCACAGAATCCATAAGTTTCTTCTCAAAACAAGGAAAAATAATAATTTTATACATACATCTGAAAGAACCAAAGTTTCTAAAATTATATTGGAATATGAACATAGCTGTGGGTATTACCCTCCCTGAGTTTAGAACATGCTGCAAAGCTACAGTAATCAATACATCAAAACATGGCACTTAAAGGAACACATAGTTCATTGGAACAAATTAAACAGTCCAAAAATAAACCCACACACATATGGTCAATTAGTCTACAAAGAAGGAGGCAAGAGTATACAATGGAAAAAAGGCAGTCTCTTCAACAAATAGTTCTGAGAAAACAGGACAGTACATGTAAAATGAAGTTGTAAGAGCACTTCTTTCCATAGTATAAAAAATGAGATAGAAATGGATTAATATCCTAAATGAAAAGACTGAAACTATAAAATATCTGACCAAGAACTTTAGCAGAACTGACTTTGAGATAAATTATAGCAATGCTTATTTTTGATATGTCTCCAAATTTAAAAAAAAAGGAAAACAAACAATTACAGATTTTAGTTAACTGAGGAAAAAATAGATGTACTGTGCGATATAGGGATTCTTTTTCTTGTATAAGTGTGAAGTTGAAAACCTTTTGCAGAGCAAAGGGAACCTTCAACAACACTTATGATAACAGACAGAACAGAAGGAAGAATTTCAGACAATGGGACCAACAAGATGCAAATATCAATAATATATATAAGGAAAATAGACTCAATATTTAAAATATGAAAACCCCAACTTTAAAACAGTTGAAGAATCTTCATGGAAACTTTTCAAAAACAGACATGTGGAAGATTTTCATGCACATAAAAAGAAACATAATGTTGCTATTCATTAGGAAAATATAAATCAAAACCAGAATGAAATATAATCTTACAGCAACCAAAATGGTTATTAACTAAAATTCTACAAATGAGAAACATTAATAAGAATGTTGAGAAGAGGGAAACCAGGTACACTGTTGGTGGAAATATAAATTGATGCATCCACTATTATAAAAGTATGGACAGTGCTCAGAAAACTGGAAATAGAAGCATAATATGTTGCAACAATTCCAGTTTTCGGTATAAATCTAAAAAAAAAACAAAAGATTAATTTAAAGTATATATTACCCCCAATGTTCTTAACATCATCATTTATAGTAGCCAAGGGAAGAAGCACAACTCAACTGCTCATCAACAGATGATTGGCTGAAATAGATGTGAGATATATGTAACATAATAAATACTTAGTCATTGTATATTAAAAAATTCTGCTATTTGGAACAATGTGACTAGACCCAGAGTGTGTTGCACATAGGAAAATAAGTCATACAGAAAAAAACACACTACGTTGTCACTTAAATGAGGAAAATAAAGATATATGAGTAATAATAATAAAAAACCAGAAAAAGAATCACATATATATGTGTACTGTTCCAGGCAGTGTTTTCCTGCGGGATAAGGGAAGAAGGATGAAGAAGACAGAAATGTGCAAGCTACTAGTAATAAATTAGAGAACCAAAAGGGCTATATTTACAGTACAGAGAAGTATTTTAATAATTTAATTGATTTTAAAGAGATTACAGGAATATATTTTAGTAAAAAGTACATGTAGGTGGGATAAACATTGGATAAAAGAACCCAGGAAATTCAAAATATTTTGTAGTACTATGATATTAAGGGAGGTGATTTGTTCACTTTATTTAGTGTTCTTAAAAAGTCCTTAGTAGAATTTAAGCTTTTAATTGAAAAAGTATATACTTCTAAAAGTGACATGTTTAAACTATTTTTGTCTCTCCCCTTACATCTAGAGTCAGTAAAACGTTCACATCTGAACAAAAATAACTACAACACAAAACAATACACCAGAACACATGTGAACAGGTGAAGTTCAGTGGACTAAAACACACAGTGGAGGCTGAACTGAGGGAAGAGCAGAGTTGGTGACTGCAACCAAGGCCCACTGAATAGGATATCTGAGACCGCAAGTTCAGAGAACCCAGTAAAATCAGGGTCTCATTGGTTCACACAGCTTCGGCCTCCAAATGCACCAGTACTCATGATCACAGGTAACTAGGAGAGAGCCACAATGGAGACAGAAATTCCATTCTTCATACACTCAGACATTCATGGACTGTCCCTACTCCCCATTCACAGTGCTGGAGACAAGTTACCTTACAACACTGGACATGGCAAAGGCACTTGCCTGATTCCAAATACCCACCTGTCTTTGCACCTTTCTTCAATGTGTACACTGATTCTTAAGGGATATCAGATAAAAGGAAGGGTTCGACATCCCAGTGACAAAAGTGGCATTAACTACCCGAGAAGTCTAAGAAGTGACAATGAAAGCACATCTTTTATCCAGACAGTAGCGACTGGAAAGTGCTATTTTGATATATTATCAGAGGTAACTCAGGTAAGTAAAACCAAAAATTGTGCAACATTTCAAGCTACCAGGACTCAAAATCCCATTCAGTTATGAAGTGTCATCAGAGCAATAATTTATCAAGATCATGACCAATCACAGTAACATTATAGGACATGCACACACACAGATAGACACACACAGACACCGACACAGACACACACACACACGCACCTGCACACACACAAACATGCACACGCAATGTTAACCCTGCAGCAAACAAACTTAAAGTCATGGTATATTGCCATGTAACTAATAGAGAATCCAAAGAGTTGTCATACAGAAACTCAATACAAATAACAAAACTAAGAAAGCAGTTTAGTGAGCTCAGGAATAAAATAAATGATGATAAGAAATACATTACCAAAGAGACTGAAACTATAAAATAAACAAATATTATTGGAGGACTAGGAGAACTTAATAAATGAGATGAAGTATGCAACAGAAAGCATTTTAAGTAGACTGTCTTTGTGGAGGAGAGATTAGTAAACACACGAATACTGAACTAGAAATGATAGGAGAGGGCAGAGATACAAGATATTAAAAAGTGTGGAAATTCAACATTAACCATCAAACTTGCTCAGGAAGTGCATATTAGAGTGGAATCCTGGAGGGAGAAGACAGTTAGAAGCCAGCTGATGGGTATTTAAAGAAGTAATAGTCGATAACTTCCTGAACCAGTGTAAGGAACTGATATACAAGTCTGTGAGCCAACAAAACACCAATAACTTTAAGACAAAGGGATCTCCTTAAATACATCATATGCAAATTGGCAAGTCAATGACAGAGTATTATTTTAAAGGCAGCCAATAAAAGTTATGTTAATCTACAAAGGATCCCCCATTAGGCTATGAGCAGATTTCTGAGCAGAAAACATAAGCCAAGGGTAAATAAAATTGTATTTTCAAACTACTGAAATAAGAAATCACTCACCCATTAATACTTACACAGTTATCACTTAGATGCAAACTGAAAGTAAAGACTTTAACAGACAAACAAACCTGAATGTGATGAAAAAACAAAACCGAGACACCATATAAGAGGTATAGAAAAGAAGTCTTCTTAGAAATATAAAATGGCAAAATATGCAAAATATTGACCAAA
Organism: Vicugna pacos; assembly: GCF_048564905.1. Lineage (NCBI taxonomy): Eukaryota > Metazoa > Chordata > Mammalia > Artiodactyla > Camelidae > Vicugna > Vicugna pacos. Next base: position 28,173,834 of record NW_027328741.1, read on the forward strand.
ATGCTAAGGAGAGACCACGAGAAAGTTGCAACTGTTTTTTGGGTATGTTTTTAATGATACTTTACTATAAGGATTAAAGAGAGAAAAATAGGAAATTAGGGGCAATAAGTATAGATACTTCAAACTGGAATCAAGTTCACAAGAATAAAAGAAATAATTTGAAACAGTAATCATAAAAACTAAAGAGAAAAATAAAACAATATTCAATGAAGATGCTATTAGCCCGAAAAGAACTAAATTATGCATGATTTGTTTTATTTTTAATTGAAGTAAAGTAGATGTATAATATTGTGTAGTTTCAGATGTACAGCATAGTGATTCCAACCTCTTTGCAGATTATATTGCATTATGAATTATTACCATAATTGTAACATACAATTATTTTAAGCTTTTGTGTATAATTACCTAATCTATACAGATTATCCTTGTTGCTTCTCTACTTAATGTATACTACTTTGTGTCTGTCATTGTCCTACCATTTAATTCTCTTTCCCTTCCACTTTTGTAAAGATAAATTTTTTCCCATATCTTTGAGTCTGCTTAAGTCTTGTCTATCTAATCTCTTTAACTCTCCATCACATCTCAATCTACCTATCTATCTATGTATCTTTATATCTATCTCTCTATCTATTTATCTATTTCTCTATCATCTATCTATCTATCTATCTATCTATCTATCTATCTATCTATCTATCAGGTATGTATGTATCTATACTTCTATCTATTTATCTGTCATCTCTCAATAGATAGCTATAGATATGCACAGATATTTGTTATTCTTTAGATTCCACATATAAATTTTATTATATACTTTTGTCTTTGCCTAAGTTACTTCACTAAGCACAATATTTACTAAGTCCTTTCATGATGCTGATATAGCAATGTGTTAAAATTTTTCATGGATGAGAAATTTTCCTTTGCATATTAATAGAAACATCATATCTTCTTAAGTGCATAGTCTACTGTGGACTCTTGGATTGCTTCTTTGTCTTACATATTATAAACAGTGCTGTTGTGAACATTGGTTCTTCTCAGTTTAGGGTTTTTCCCCAGATTTTTCCTAGGAGAGTTATTACTGGGTCATATAGTAGTTAACTTTTCAGTTTTTAAACAAATCTGAATAATGTTTTCCTTAGAAGTTGTACCAATTTACATTCCTACCAAGAGTATACAAGAGATTTCTTACCTCCACATCGTCTCCAAAACTTACTATTTGTAGACGTTTTGATAATAGACATTTGACCAATGTGAAGTGATACCTCATTGTGGATTTGATTTGCAATTACATAATAATTAGTAATGTTGAGCAATTTTATCACTTGCCTTTCACTCATCTGAATGTTTTCTTTGGAAAAATATTAACTCAGGTACTCTGCTATTGTTTTTGACTGGGTTTTTTTTTTCACCTTGAGTTGTGTAACCTAAATCCATGTTACTTCTATTAACCTACATCTAATAACCCCAGGTCACTTGCATTGTTTGCAAATATGTTCTCCTATTACACAGGCAGTGTTTTCATTTCATTGATAGTGTCCTTAGCTGTGCAGAAATTTTCAAGTTTGTTTAGGTCCCACTCGCATATATGTGCTTTTATTTCCTTTACCTTAGGAGACAGATGTAAGAAAATATTCCTATGATTCTTATCCAATAGTGTATCACATATATTCCCTTCTATCAGTTTTATAGTATCAGGTCTTACATTTAGGTCCTTAATACACTTGGAGTTTATTTTTGTATATGATTTCAGGGAATGCTCTCATTTCACTGTTTTAAATGTAGATGCCCAGGTTTCCCAAAACCACCCATTGATGAGACTGTCATTTCTCCATTGTGAACTCTTGCCCCTTTTATCATTGATTCATTGCTCATAGGTGTGTGGAATTATTTCTAGGCTCTCTATCTCTTTTTATTGATTATATCTCTGTGCCAATGCAATGGTGTTTTTATTACTGTAGGTTTGTAGTAGAGTAAGGTATCCAGGAGGGTTATAACTCCAGATTTGTTGTCTTTTATCAAGATCTTTTTGGCAATTTTTAATGGTTTCATGGAAAACTTAGAGTTATTTATTTTTCGGTTCTGTGGAAAATACTACAGCTTCGTTACAAGAATTGCACTAAATCCTTAGGTTTCTTAGTGTAGTTCGGCGATGTTAACAATATGAACTCTTTCAATCCAAGACCACAAGACAACTTTTCATTTCTTTGAAACATTTTTAATTTCTTTCTCAATGTTTTATAATTTTCAGTGTGTAGGTCTTTCACATATATGATTACATTTATTCCAATATATTCGGAGGAATGGTGTTTTAAATATTGTTGCTTTCAACATCCATTTTATGGTATCTCATGATTAATGTGGACAAATTCAAGAGACGTCTTTACATTAATCTTGTACCCTGCTCCCTTGATGAAATTATTTATTGTTCATAATAGTCAGTGTGGAGCCCTTAGGACTCTCTGTGTAGATTTTTATGCCTTCAGTACTGGTGCCAATTTTGCCTCTTTCTTTCCATTTTGTGTTTCTTTTACTTCTTATTCTTTCCCTTTTCCTTTCTTCTATTACTATTGAACAGAAGTTTTGAGAGTATGAATCCTTGTCTTGTTCCCGAATTTACCCAGAAGGCTTTCAGCCTTTACCCTGAGTATTATAAATTGTTATAAATGGCCTTTACTATGTTGAGAAATGTTCCCATTGTAGTCACATTCATGAGAGTTCTGATGATGAATGTATGTTGAATTTTGTCAAATGCTTTTCCTTTGTGTATTGACATGGTCTTGTGAATTTTGTCCTTCCTTTATTAGATATGTGTCATGCTGCTTGACTTGTGTATGTTGAACCATCCTTGTGACTCTGGAAGAAATCCAACTGATCATCGTGTATAATCCTTTATATGTATTGCTGGATCAATTTGTTGTAGTTTTTAAGTATTTTTGAATCTATATTCATCAAGGATATTGGATTTTCATTTTCATATTTTTTTTTGGTAGTGTCTTTGACTGGTTTTGTTATAAGGGTAATGTTGGCCTCATGGAATAACTTTGGGAATTGTCCTTCCTCCTTCATTTTTTAAAATAGTTAGGGGGAATGGGGTTTTAGTGAAAGAATCCAGATATTTGTTCAAGGGGTGTTTTTAAAATTTTACAATTTAAATAACTTATACTGATTGCTCTTTTCATGTTCTCAATTTTCTCTTAATTATGTGTTGGCCGGCTGTATTTTTCTAGAAATTTGTCCATTTATTTTAGGTCATCCAGTTGGTTGTCACATAACAGCTCATAGTACTTTTATAATCATTTTTGTTTTTCTGTAATATCAGATATTATTTCTACTCTTTCATTTCTTTTTTTGTTCGGGTCCACTCTATGTATTTCTTGATAAGCCTGGCTTAATGCTTACCTGTTTGTTAATATTTTTAAAATAAAAATTAAAGCTTTTGATTTTATGATTTCTAAATTGTTTTTCAATTATTATTTTATTTATTTTCAAAATAATCATTAAAGATTTCTCCTTCTACTGCCTTTGGGTTTTGTTTGTTCCTATTTCTTGTTATTTTGTGTGGCATGCTTTGTCCTTTCTATGAGGTTTTTCTTGTTCCTTGTAGAAGTCCTGATTTTTTCTCAACTTCCCTCTTAGATTTCTCTTTGTTGCATCCCATACGTTTTATGAAGTTGTGTTTTCATTGTAATTTGTCTCCAGGTATGATTTTATTACCTCTTCGATTTCATCATTGACCACATTTTATTTTATTTTTTATAGGATGTGATTTGACCTCATGTTTGTGTTTTTCTATTCTTCATTCTAAAATTCATGCACAGTTTCTTACTTTTGTGTATGGAAAAATACTTGCTGTAGTCTATATTCTCTTAAAGTTCCTGAGGCTCATTTCATGACATAATGTGTGGTTAATTGCTTAGATAACATCCTCTGCACACTTGAAAACATTATGTGTTATGCTTTTCTGATGCAGTGTCCAATAGCTCACTTAGGTTCAAATGATCTAATATGTAATTAAATCTCTTTTTCCTTACAGATATTCTTTCTGGATGATCTGGCTATCAAAATAGTGAGGTGTCAAACTCATCTACAATGATTGTTTTATAATGAATTAATTCTTACATGTCTACTAAAATTTCATTTTATACTTAGGCTCTATGGTGTTGGGTCCATATAAAATTTAATGAGTGTAATACCCTATTTTAATATTGATCTGTTTTTCTTTATATACTCTCATAATTGTTTCATTTTGGCCACTATTTTAAAACATTTTGCGTGAGTTGAGCATTGAAATCTGCACTTTCTTTTCATTTCCATGGGATATCTTTTCCATTTATTTCCAGACTATATATCTCTTCCACCATAAATTGAGACATTTTGGGAGGGAGGCAAAAATGGTGGAGAAGAGAGATGCTCTTAGCTCACCCTTTCCCACAAATGCACCAAGACTCACATCCACAGACCCACTCAGCTAGCCAGAGAACCTGCAGAAGTCTGACAGAACATTGTCCTCTTCAATAGATAAAGATGTGAAAAATCTGGTAGGAGAAAAGGAAGAAAGAAAGAAGAAAAGGCAAAACAGAGTGGGACATGTCAGACAGGGAGGGAGCAGCAAAGAAGGACTGTTGCTCATTCACTTTGTCTCCCCTCTCCAACTGAGATTTCGGCAGGATGGTGGGGGAGCCGCCAAGGCTTGAACAATTACATAGTATAAGTTGACTGACAGAACTAAGCTAAACAGTCACAGGGGATCCCTGTGACACTCAGCCAAAGATGCAGCCCAGAAGTTGGGGGCTGTGCCATGCTGCTGACCTGGGTAGTCAATGGGGATGGTTGCAGTGTGGTGGCAAGGAGAATGGAGTTGGGTTTGTGTCATGGCTGTGGGTGCACAGGGCAGAACAACCTGGGCCCTCCATAAAACAACAGGGCAGATGTGCCCTGTGGGTGGAAGGGTGCATTCCCCATCTCTGAATTTCCACAAAGTTTCTAGGTGATGAGAGCTGGGGCTCAGACACAGCCACCAATCTCTCTGGTGATTTACACCCAGGTGGCAGTGGGGGCAAAACCTGCATCTACACCTAAAGACTAAGCAGCCTTAAGGGCCAGACCGAGACTTGTCTACAGCCTGAGACATATAGGATCCTTCTGTCCGGTTCCTCAGTGAACTTGTCTGAGAAGACAATCAAGGAGCTGGATCTTGGCCCAGACCAGGGACAGGGCTGTACCTCATTCTTCCCTGAGCCCACTTCCGGTGTGCAAACATGAGGCAGAGCACACAGTGGTGCAGAGCAGCAGAGAGATCGGCAACCTGTGGGGGAGGTTGGCCCTTCAAATTTTGGGCAGGAAACAGCCCCTGACCATGGTGCTGGAGAGGGCATGATGCCAATCCTGCCTGGTCAGTCTGCAACATCTGACTGCAGCATCAGGCAGGGCATTGAGAAGCCAGCTGAGAGTAAAGAGAGCTTCATCAGACCCAGTGTTGGGTGTAGGAACGATCTGATTACCGACATGCCCTGGGAGCAGCACAGATGAGGGCTCCAATGGAGGGCCTCTGGAAACAACAAGATGAGCTTCCAAATCAGGATGAATAAAGAAAGACTTCACATTAAAAGTTCACAGTCTCCAGGAGGACACTGACAACCCCCTTGTATTAATCTGTTTTTATATGTTCCATTTTCTATTACCCTCTTAATTTTTACTTCTTATTGAATTATATATACCCCCATTTTAATCCCATTGAAACATTTTAAAATATTTTTATTATTGTTGTTCAAAACTCTGCTTCAACTTCGTTTTCTATTATTCATTATACAATGTCTTCAAACCTTTATTTCTCCCTTCTTTAAAATTCTTTTTCTCTCTCTCTCTTTTTTGTCTTTTCTAAGTTGTATTGCTACATAGGCATTAGGTAGATTAAACTCCTTTAGGACCATAGTAGATAACTGATACTCCAAAAACCACAGTGCCAGAGAGGAAGGAGTAAGACAAAGGAGCAGAGAAACAGTTCCCAATTAAAAGAACAGGAGAAATCCCCTGAAAGAACTATCAGTGAAATAGACATCAATAACCAAATAGATCAAGATTTCAAAAATGGAGTGATCTAAATACTGATGGAAATAAAAGAGATAGTGTTTAGAGATACAAAATATGTCAAAAATGAAATGGAAGCTATAAAGAAGAGATGAGTAGAATAGGTAAACTCGTTCACTGAGATGAGGAATGATTTAAAGGTGTAGCAAAGCTGACTAGATAATGTAGAGGAATGAATTAGTGACTTAGAAGACAGGAAAATAGAAAGCACCCAATCAGAAGACCTACAAGAGAAACAATGAGAAACAAATGAAAAAAGCATAAGGGACCTATGGGATAATACAAAGCATGCGAATCTTGGCATGATAGAAGTCCCAGAAGGGGAAGAATGATTAAAGGGGATTGCAAAGGTTTTTGTAGAAATCATGACAGAACTTCCAAAACTTAATGGAGGAATCAGATATTCAAGTACAGGAAGCTCACAGTGTTCCAAACAAGAAGAAAAAAAATACACCCACACCAAGACATATAATTAAGATGGCCAGAATCAATGATAAAGAAATGATCCTAAAGACAGCAAGAGAATAGTAAAGTGTGAGTTACAAGGGAATCGCCATAAGCCTAACAGCTGTTTCTCTACACAAAAACTACAGCCCAGTAGGGAGTGAAAATATATATTCAAAGTCCTGAATGAAAAAAATTATATACTGTAGGATACATTGATGAGCAATGCTTTTCTTTTTGGTAGAAATAGAAATATAGGATTTCACAGACAAGAAAAAGCTTCAAGAGTTAGCAACACTAGACCTATGCTAAAAGAATTATTGAAAGGTCGTCTCAAAAAAGAAAAGCTGCAAGATTCTACAGAAATTTGAAACTCACAGCTGGAAAGGTGATAACTCATGAATTACAAATAAAATAAACACAAAATTTTAAAACAAGACATACAAATCATTGACATTGGGAAAAGGTCACAGGAAAATAGAAAATATATTTTTTTGGTCTTTCATTTTAAAATTTTTGTTCTCGGTAGAATGGGTTTGGGATCTTGTTACTATCAGTTTAATAAAAGCAGTTATAATAATGGTCTAAAATATTTATATAAAAGGGAAACAACAAGACAAAAACTAATCAGGGCATCACTAAAACTAAATAAATTTCATGATAATTCAAAGGAAAATGACCACACAATAAAACGAAGATAAAATGAACAAAGAGGAAATACCAATTCAACTGCAAAGATAAGGTCAAATTGGCAATAAACACAAACATATCATCAATTATTGTAAATGTTAATGGATTAAATGCTCCAGTCAAATGTCATAGAGTGGCAGGGTGGATAATATAACAAGAAATTTCAATATGCTTCATACAAGAGACCCACTTCAGAGAGAAGGAAACATATAGATTGAGAAACGAAGGATGGAAATGGTATTCCATAGAATTGGAAAAGCCAAAAAATCAGGTGTTGCAGTACTTAATACAGACAAAATAGTCTTTAAAACAAAGGCCATAAAGTAAGATAAAGAGGACATTTTATAATGATTGAAAGAGTGATACAATATGAGGATAGCACACTCGTTAATACATATGCACCAAATACAGGAGCGCATAAGTACATAAAATGTTTACAAACAGATATAAAGGGGGATTTCCGTTTGGAGATTTCAACACTGCATTAACATCACTGGACAGATCATTGAGACTGAAAATAAATTAGGCAACAGAGAAGTTATATAATAGAATAGAAATATTAGACTTGCTGGATATTTTCAGAGCATTGCACCCCCCACATATAGGATATACATTCTTTTGAAGTGCACTTGGAATATTTTCCTGGATTCATGATGTACTTGGGCACAAAGGAAACTTCAGCAATTTTAAGAAGATTGAAATTATTTCAAGCATCTTTACTAAACACAATGCCATGAAGCTAGAAATCAACAACAGAGAAACAAAGGAGAATAAAAGGAAAACATGGAGGTTAAACAGTATTTTATTAAAAAACCAATGATTCAATGAAGAAATCAAAGCTGAAATGAAACAGTACCTTGAGACAAAAGAAAATGAAAGAAAAACCACACAAAATTTATGGGACACAGCAAAAGCAGTGTTGAGAGGGGAGTTTATAGAGAAACAGGCCTTCCTCAAATAAGAAGAACAACCACAAATAAACAATTTAACCCACCAGCAGAATGCACAAGAAAAAGAAGAACAAAAAACCACAAAAGGCAGTAGAAGGAAGGAAATCATAAACATTGGGGAGGAAATAAATAAAATAGAGATTAATAACACCATAGGGAAAAATTCAATGAATCCAAAAGCTGGTTTTTTGAAAAGATAAGAAAAATTAACAAACCTCTGTCCAAACTCAAAAAGAAGAAAAGAGAGAGAGCACAAATTAGCAAAATAAGGAAGGAGAATGGAGAAATTACAACAAATAAAAAAAATACAGAATATCACACGAAAATATTATAAAAAGTATATGGACATAAACTGGATAACCTACAGGAGATGGACAAGTTTCTGGAAACATACAGTCCACCAAGACTGAATCAAGAAGAAACTGACCCCTTGAACAAACATAGCACCAGAAATGAAATCAAAATAGTAATATAATGCCTCCCTACAAAAAGCAGTCAAGAACCGGATGTTTCACTGAGGAATTCTACAAAACATACAAAGAAGAACTCATAACAGTACTTGTCAAAGTATTCCAGAAGATTGAAAAGGATGAATACTTCCAAAGTCATTCTATGAAGCCACAATCACCCTGATACCACAACCCGGCAAAGACACTATCAAAAAATAGGATTACAGGCCAATATTACTTATGAACACAGATGCCAAAATCCTCACAAAAATAGTAGCAAATAGAATTCAACAACACAGATAAAAGATTATACATCATAACCAAGTGGGGATCATGCCAAGGACACGGGGGTGGTTCAACATAAGCAGATCTATCAGTGTAATACAGCATATCAAAAAGAGAAAGGACCAAAACCATATGATCATCTCAATAGATGCAGGAAAAGCATTTGATAAAATTCAACACCCATGTATGATAAAAACTCTCACCAAAGTGGGCATAGAGGGAACATATGTTAGCATCATGAAAGCTATAGAAAACAAACCTACAGACAACATAGTACTCAATGGTGAGAAAGTCAAAATTTTCCAAGTAAAATCTGGGACAAGACAAGGATGCACACTATCACCATTCCAACTCAATATAATCTTGGATGTCCTAGCCACAGCAATCAAACAAGAGAGAGAATTAAAAGGGATGTAAACTGGAAAGGAAGAGGTAAAAGTCTCACTATATGCAGATAATATGTTACTATATATAGAAAACACTGCAAGATCCAGACAAAAATTACAACAGCTGATCGAAGAATTCAGCAAGGTAGCAGGTTACAAGATTAAGGTTTAAATTCAGTGGCATTTATTTACACTAATGATTCAGATAATACTATAGAGCTACAGTCAACATGATAGCACTGTATTGGTGGGAAAGCAGACATATAGTTCAATAGAATAGAATAGAGAGCCCATAAATGAATCCACAACTTTTGGTCAATTAATTTTTGACAAGAGAGGCAAGAAAATACAATGGAATAGAGACAGTCCCTTCAGCAAATGGTGTTGGGAAAACTGGACAGCAGCATGTAAATCAATGAAGCTAGAACATTCCCACTGAAGCTAGAACACCATACACGAAAATAAACTCAGAATGGATCAAAGACTTAAACATAAGACAAGATACAGTAAACTTCCTTGAGGAATATATAGGCAAAAAGTTATCTGACATAAGTCTCGAAAATCTTCTTGTAGAAGAAATAAAACAAGAATAAACAAATGAGACATAAAGAAACTTTCAAGCTTCTGCACAGTACAGACACCGGAACTGAAACAAAACTACAACCTACGGAATGGGAAAATAATTTGCATATGAAACCGACAAAGGCTTGATCTTCAGAGTATATAAGCAGTGCATCCAACTAAATAAGAAAAAATAAACAACGCAATCCCAAAATAGGCAGAAAATCTAACAAGCAATTCTCCAAGGAAGACATACGAATGATCAAAAGACACATCAGAAAATGCTCAATATCACTGATGATCAGAGAATTGCAAATCAAAACTACAGTGAGGTATCACCTCACACTAGTCAGATTGGCCATCATTCAAAAATCCAAAAATGACAAATGCTGGAGAGGCTGTGGAGAAAAGGGAACCATCCTTCACTGCTGGTGGCAATGCAGTTTGGTGCAGCCACTGAGGAAAACAGGATAGAGATTCTTCAAAGCCTAGGAATAGACTTACTATATGACCCAGGAATCCCGCTCATGGGCATAAATCCAGAAGGAACCCTAATTAAGGTTGAGACTTGTACCCCAGTGTTCATAGCCAGCACTATTTACAATAGCCAAGACATGGAAACAGCCTTAATGTCCATCGACAGTTGACTGGATAAAGAAGAGGTGGTATATTTATACAATGGAGTACTAGTCAGCCATATAAAATGACAACATAACGCCATTTTCAGCAACATGGATGCCCCTGGAGAAAATCAGTCTAAGTGAAGTAATCCAGAAAGAGAAAGAAAAATACCATATGAGATAGCTCATCAGTGGATTTTAAGAACAAAAGAAAAGAAAACAATAAATACCCAAATTCAAAACAGAAATAGACTCAGAGACATAGAATACAATATTTTGGTTGCCAAGGGGGCGGAGGTTGGGAAGAGATAGACTGGGAGTTGAAAATTGTAGAGCAGATAAACAGGATTGTACTGTATAGGACATGGAAATATATAAAAGATCTTATGGCAGCTCATAGAAGAAAAAATGGGACAACAAATATATATATTCATTGTAACTGAAAAATTGTGCTGTATGCTAGAATTGGAGACAACTTTGTAAAATGACTCTAAACCAATAAAAAAAGTAAAAAAAAGAAAAAAAACATGATCCTAAATATTACAGGTGCAAATATAAATTATAGAGAACAAATAACTGCAAAATTTTAGTAAAACCAAAGATTTTGCTTTATGATTTCTTTTTAAGATAAGCAAAATCAAAAAACCTCTAGCCAGGTGCATCATGAAGAAAAGAGAGATGCTCCAAAGAAATAAAGTCATGAATAAAGGTGGGGAAATAACAATTGTTACCTCAGATATACAAAAAAGTGTTCATTTTGTCAACAATTATATGCCAATAAACTGGACTAATCAGAAGAAATAGACAAATGTGTAGAAAGAGACAGAAATAAGGAGAAACAAATTATTTGAAAAAACTGATAACTAGAAGAAAGATAGAATCTGCATTTAAAAAAATCATTATAAACATTGGTGCAGATTTAAACACCTCCCGTGGAGAACTGCACAAAAATACAAAGCAGGACTTATACTCTTCAAACTATTCAAACATAGTGAACATATGGGAAATTCCCAAATTAATTCTATGAAGCTTTCATCACCCTGATAGCAAAGGCAACAAACAAAGTACGGGAAAAGACAACTTCAAGACAATATATTTGATTGATTTAGATGCAAATATTCTACAAAATATTATTAGCAAACTAAATCCAGCAATACCAAAAATGAATCATACACCATGATCAACTTGGATTCATTGCAGGGTCACAAGAGAGGTTCAACATACACAAATCAATCAGTTTGAAACACCACATTAACAAAAAGAAAAGGGAAAATGGCATGGTCCTCCCAATAAATCCATAAAAAGTATTTCAGCAAATTCAACATTTATTAATTAAAACAGCAACAACAGCAACAACAACAACAACAACTACAACAACAGCAACAACAACAATAGAAAACTCTTACCAAAGTAGGATTCAGGAAATATATCTCAACATACCTAAAGTCATTTATTACAGAACCACAGACAACAAAATATGCAAAACTGAAAAACTGAAAGCCAAATTAAGGAATACGACAAGGATGACGACTCTCACCATTTCTATTAAACACAGTATGGGAAGTCCTAACAACAGCAATTGGACAAGAAGAAAAGTTATTCAAGTTGGATTGAATGAAGTAAAACTGATATTATTTTAGATGACATAATAATCTATATAGAGAACCCTAAAGATACTCCACACTAGAAAAACTTAAACTAATAAAGAAATTTAACAAAGTTGCATGATTCATGATTAATATACAGAAACTGTCACATTTCTTTACACTAACAATGAAATATTCCAAATTTTAAAAAATTCATATGAATTCAGATCAAAAAATGAAAAACCTATGAAAAAACCAAGATAATAAAATCAAAAGGACACTGATAAATAAATTTGAAGAAGATGCAGAGAAATGGAAAGAAATCTCAAGGTCTTTGTTTAGAGGAATTAATATTTTTAAAATATACATACTGCAAAAGATGTCTACAGATATAAATTGATTCAGACCGAAATACATGATATTTTCCACAGAAATAGAAACAGTCCTAAGATTTGTAAGTAACTGCAAAAGAACCAGAACTGCAAAAGAAACAATCAGGAAAAACAACAAATTGGGGGCATAACCCATAACCTTCCCAGATATCAGACTATATTACAAAAATACAGTAATCAAAACAGCACAATACTGGAAAACAAATAAACATCTATATCACTGGAACAGAAATCAGAGGCAGAAATAAAACATCACACCTATGGTCAACTAAACTATGACAAAGGAAACAAAAATTTACAATGCCTTAAAGACAGTCTTCAGCAAGTGATGTTGAGAAAGCTAGACAGCTACATGTAAATCAATGAAATTAGAACACTCCCTCACACTGTACAAATATAAACTCAAAATGTTTTTTATATCTGAAACTATTACATGACACACTAAAACTCTTGGAATCTAACATAGGCAAAAAAAGACATAAATTGTAGTAAAAGTTTCCTATGTCACTATCCGATGCTGAAAACAATAAAAGCAAAATAATCAAATAGGTCCTAATTAAACTTAAAAGCTTCTACACCGCAAAATAAACAGAATGAAAAGATGAACTTCCAAATGTGAGAAAACATTAGGAAACTGTGCAATCAATAAGAGGCTAATTTCTAAAATACACACATCGTTCATACAACTCCATTACAAAAATCTACAAACAACTCAGCCAGAAAATGACCAGAAGACAATTCTCTAAAAAAGACACAGAGATGACAAGCAGGAACATAAAAACATCCTCACATATCTAATCATTACACAAAGGCAAGGCAAAAATAAAATAATGTTTTACCTCACACTAGTGAGAAGGGATGTCATCAAAATGTCTACAAATAATAAAGACTTTGGAGGTTGTAGAGAAAAGGGATACTCCAACACTGTTGGTGGGAATGAAAATTGGTGCAACCACTTTGGAAACAGTATGGAATTTCCTTTAAATAATAAAAATAGACCTATCATATGACCCAGCAATCCCACTCCTGGGCATATAAAACATAAAATCTGAAAAGAAAGAATCCTATGGTAAAACATAAGAAGTACACTTGACTTAATTTGATACTTCATATGTCTCCTCGTTCAAGGGAAGCAGAAGCAAATCTAACAAAATATGATTATATCAGTCTAAACAGATTTACACTGCAGAAGAAATGATCAATAAAATGAAAACTCAGCCAACACACTGGGAGAATATATTTGCAAGTGATGTTATCCAATCGAGTGTTAATATCCAAAATAAATGGCAAGTTCAGACACAATAACAACAAAAAAGACCAAACAATCCAATTAAAAAAAAATGTCCATAGGAACTGAATAGATAGATCTGAATCAATTTTCTGTAGAAAACATACATTTGGCTAAATGACACATGAAAATATGTTCAGAGTTATAAATAATTAGGAAAGTCATAAACCAAAAATGAGACAAGACCTCACAATTGTCAGAAGGCTCTCATCAAAAAGAAAAAAATAGATGTTGGTGAGAATGTGGAGAAAAGGGAACACCGTGGACACTGTTGATAGGAATGCAAAGTATCAATTCCATTGCATATAAACATCAAATTTTCTTCATCCAGGTTTCTTTCAAGGGATGTTAGGTTTGTAGGCCCCTGTCTGAAGGCTCTAGAGAATAAGCCCATGGGCTAAACTCATAAACAAGCTGTGAGGAATGTCACATATCTAGGCTGGATAAGATATGGCCTACTTAATGAAGTTCCATGATGAACTTTAAAACAATCCTTGATCATTTAACATCCTCTGATTACTGCGGGAGCATGGGGACATAAATAGCTTAAGATTATTAACATCATTATAACTTAGATGATATGTGAGGCATTGTGCATGTGCTATATAAATCCTTTTACTAAGAATCAATAAACAGAGAACTGCTTCACTTCTCTCCACATGGTGTTTGTGTGTATATGATATCATGCCACTGACAGGGTTAATTTAATTTGTTGTGAGTGTCTTAAAAGTATGTTGCATTATAAACAATGCTCTTTCTGCACCTATTGAGATGTTTATGTGAGTTTCATTTCTCATTCTATTAGTGTGGCATGTCACCTTTATTGAATTGAATATTTTGAAGTATCCTTATACCCAGGGATAAATCACTTTACTCATCTATGTGTGTGATACATTAAATGTGTTGCTGAATTCATTTTGCTTGTGTTTTGTTGAGAATTTTGGCACAACTGTACATCAGGGATAATATTCTATATTTTGCATATAATGTCCTTTCTTGCATTTTTATGCAAATAAATCTGGCACCATAAATCAAGTTTGGATACTTTCACCCCCTTCAAATTCTTGGAAGGTTTAGGGAAGAATTGGTGAGAAATTTACTTTAAATGTATCACAGAATTCACCAGTAAAGTCATCTTGTAAATATTTTCTTGTTTGGGAGGTTTGGATTACTGATTTACTCATACACACTTTGCTGTATTTAACTTTTAATTGCTTCATGATTCAGTATTGGAAGACATATGTTTCTTTGAATTTGTCTTTTGTTCAAGGTCATTCAAATTGTTGGCTAGTGGTAATTTCTTTTGATGCTATGCATCTTTACACCATCAGTGGTAATATCTTCTCTTTTATTCCTAATTATATTTCAGTCTTTATTTTCTTAGAAAACCTAAACTTTTTTCCAATTTATGTTTAAAACAAAGAGACTTAGGTTTTTTTTTATATTTTTAATTGTTTCTCTTGTTATTTGCCTTACCTTCATGCATTAATTATTCTTCTTTATTCTTTCTGTTTTCTCCTAGTTTCTTGATGTGTAAACTTAAGTAGTGTGAAACTTTGTATTACTCAAATATGAAATATTTAATTAATTAATTAATTTATTTATTTATTTATTTACTTACTTATTAACTTATTTATTAATTTATTTATCATTGAATTATGCCATTTACAATGTGTCAATCTGTTGTGTATAGCACTGTGTAACACTTCATGCATATATTTGTGTGCCTATTAAAGTATACTTCACACTATTTAACATACTGCCCTGTGTCATACAAAAGACATTTTGAAACAATCAATTTTTTTATATAGTGTATAACATTTATAACTCTACAGCTCCCAAATATATCCTCTCCAAACCCCTTTCATCAGTAACCATAAGATTATTAAGTAGATCTGCAAGTGTGTTTCAGTTTTATAGATGAAATCATAGTATCCTAATCCAAATTTTTTAAGTTTCCACATATATCATGTCATGTGTTATTTTTCTTTCTCTTTCTGGCTTACTTCAAATAGAATGACACATTATAGGCACATCCATTTTGCTGCAAATGTCATTGTTTTATCTTTTTTTATTTCAGAATATTATTCGATTGAGTAAATATGGCATAAATTCTGTATACTTTTATCTGTTTATGAACAATTAGGGTGCTTCTATGTCGTGGCTGTTGTATATAGCACTACTAAGTACATTGAGGTGCAGGTGACATTTGGAATTAGGGTTCTCTTTGATATATACCCAGAAGTGGGGTTGCTGGATCTTATGTTAAGTCTATTTTTATTCTTTTGAGGAACCCTCATCCTGTTTTCCACAATGATAGCACCAAACTACATTCCTACCAACAGTGTAGGAGGGTTCCCTTTCTCCACAGCTTCCCCAGCATTTATTGTCTGTGGACTTTTGAATGATGGCCATTGTGACTGTTGGGAGGTGATACTTTATTATAGTTTTGGATTGCCCTTCTCTGATAATGATAGTGAGCAATGTTTTTCGTATATCTGTGTGGGATTTGTATGTCCCTAATGGAGAATTGCTTGTTTAGGGCTTCTGCCCATTTTCAGATTGAGTTTCTTGTTTATTTTAAGTATTATTATTAGTTTGTATGAACTCTTTATATTTTGGAAATTTAGCCTTTGTCAGTTGCATCACTTCTAAATATATTCTTTAATCCTGTAGGTTGTCATTTTGCTTTGTTTATGGTTCCCTTTGCTGTGCAAAAGCTTATAAGTTTAATTAGGTCCTATTTATTAATTTTGCTCTTACATCCATTACCTGGGTAGGCTGTTCTAGGAGATCATTGCTGAGATTTATCTTAGAGTGTTTTGCCTATGTTTTCTTCTAGGAGATTTACTGTGTCTTGCCTTACATTTAAGTCTTCAAGCCATTTTGTGTTTATTCTTGTGTATGGAGCGAAGGAGTTTTCTAACTCCATTGCTCTGATGCTGCTATCCAGTTTTCCCAACAACAGTTGTTGAAGAGATTGTCTTCTCAGTGTCATATTCTTGGTTACTCTGTAAATTATTTATTGAAGATAGGCCTGTAGATTTATTCCTAGGCTCTCTATTCTGTTCCATTTATCCATATGCCTGTTTCTGTACCAATATCATGACATTTTGATTATTATAGCTCTGCAATAGTGTATGGAGACAAGGCAGGTTATTCCTCCAGCCTCTTACTTTTTATTCAATTTTGACTTGGAAATTATGGATCTTTATTGTATCTATATAAATCTTATGATCATTTGTTTCAGTCCTAAAAAGAAATGTTTTGAATAATTTGATAGGAACTCAGATTAAGTTTGTCGATTGCCTTGGGGAGTATGGCCATTTTAACAATATTATTTCTTCCATTATGAGATCATTGGGTATCTTTTCAATTCTTCATATCTTTCTTGATTTCCTCAATCAATGTATTCTTGTTCTCCATGTATAAGTAATTCTCCACCTTGGTCAGAGTTATTCTTAAGCATTTTATAATTTGGGTGCAGTTATAAAAGGGATTGTTTCTATACTTTGCTTTCCTGTTGATTCAATGGTAGTGTAAAGAAATGTAATTGGTTTTTGTACATTACTCTGGCTACATTGCCCAGTTCCTTTTTTAGCCTAAGTATTTTTTTGTGAAGCTTTTACAGCTTTCTATATATAGTGTCATGTCTGCATATCGTGACAATTTTACATCTTCTTTTCCAGTCTGAATCCTTTTATTTCTTTTTCTTGCCTGATAGTTGTGGCTAGGAATTCCAAGAGTGTATTGATTTGAAATTGTGAGAATGGGCATCCTTGTCTTGTCTCAGGTTTTTGTGGCAATAGTTCCAGTTTTTCACCATTGAGTATTAAGTTGGCTATATATTTGTTATAAATAACTTTCATTATGTTGAGATATGGTCCCTCTATGCCCACTGTGATAAGAATTTTTATTGCAAATAGGTGTTAAATATTATCAAATGCTTTTTCTGCATCTACTGAAATGATCATATCATTTTTGTATTTTCTTTTGTTGATATGGTGTATCACAATTGATTGATTGATTTGGATATGTTCAACCATCCTTGTGTTCCTGGGATGAACGTAAATTCTCCATGTTTCATGATCTTTTTATACATGCTTTTGGATTCTGTTTGTTAATAATTTCTCAAGGACTTTTGCTTCTATGTTTATCAATGATGTTGGCCTATAGTTTTCTTTTAGGGGTAGTGTCTTTGTCTGGTTTCAGTATCAGGATAATGTTGGACTTTTGGTGTGAGTTTGGGAGTACTCTCTCCATATCAGTCTTTTGGAAGAGTTTGAGGAGAAATTGTATGGATTTTTCTTTGTATGTTTGGTCAAATTCCCCAGTGAAGCTATTTGGGTTTGAATTTTGTTTGCAGAGTTTTTCTTATTTTATTGATAATTCTATTCCATTTCTGGTGATCTGTCTATTCAAATGGCTAACTTCTCCTTGATGCAATAATGGTGGGCTGAATGTTTCCAAAAACTTCTCCATTTCTTCCTGGATATCCAGTTTGTTTCCATTCAGTTGCTCATGGTATTCTCTTATGATATTTTGTAAATTTGTTGTACTCTTTGTAGTTTCTCCTTTTTCATTTATTATATTATTTGTGTTCTCTCACTTTTCTTGTTGGTGAGCCTGTCCAGAGATTTGTCAATTTTGTTTACTATTTCTAAAAGGAGACTGATTGATTTTTTCTATTTTTTAATCTCTATTTCAATTATTTCTTCCTTGATCTTTATATTTTCCCTCTTTCTGTTGACTTTTGGTTTTGATTGCTCTTCTTTTTATTGATTTGTTTACATAGAACATTAAGTTATTTATTTGAAATTGTTCTTCTACTTTGAGGATGGCCCTGTCACTATGAACTTCCCTCTTAAGCCTGCTTTAACAGTATTCCATAGACTTTGTGTTGTGTTTTGTCATATTTCTCAAGATAATTTTTAATTTCTTCTTTTACTTCATCACCTCCACCCCTTGTTTTAGTACTGTGTTTTTTCATCTGGATTCTGTCATTTTTCTCTCCCTGTTTTTCTGTGATTGATTTCTCATTTCATGGTTCTATACTCAGAAAAGATGCCTGAAATAATTTTTATCTTCTTAAATTTTTGAGGCTTCTTGAGTGCCTGAGTACATAATTTTTCGTAGAAAATATTCCTTATGCTCCTGAAAAAAATGTATATTCTGTTTTGGGGAGAAGTACTGTTTTGAAAGTATCAAGCATCTGCAATTATTTTATTATATATTTTAGTATCTTTGTTCCCTTATTAATTTTCTGTGTGGAAGTCCAGTCCAGTGATGATAATGGGGAGTTATCACCTCCTACTTTGATTGTGTTCCCTGGGATTTCTCTAATTTTATCTATTAGTGTTTCCTTTATGTATTTAGGTGCTCCTATATTGAGTGCATATATCTCAATGTGTATAATATCCCCATTTTGATTTGCTCCTTTAACCATTATATCATGTCCTTGTTTATCTTTCTCTATGGCCTTTTTTGTAAAGTCTCTTTGTGTGAAGTCAGTACTGCTTGTCCTGCTTTCTTGTCATTTGCATTTTCATGGAATATATTTTTCCACCTTCTGACATTCAATTGATGTGTGTTCCTCTTACTACAGTGGGTCTCCTCTATGCTTCATAATGTAGGATCTTGTTATATTATCAGATCTGACAATATATATCTTTTGATTGAAGCACTAAGTCCATTAACATTTGTGATAATTATTGATAGATGTGTTTATTTCCATATTGAACTTCATTCTCCTGTTGATTTGGTATTTTCTTTTACTTCATTTCTTTTTGTTTTTGTGGCTTGATAAGTTTTCTTTTATAATCTTGGTTTCTTTTTGGCTTTGTGACTTCATTGTAAGCTTTTGACTTATGGTTACCTTATTTTGTATGCATATTGGCCTGTAATATATATGTTTATTTTAACTGATAATTATACAAACTCAAACCCATACTACATGGAACAGAAACAAGAAGAAAACACTCTGAATTTTCCTGTTTCACTCTGTGACCCTGAAAAATTTTGATGTCCTCTATTACAGCATCATATTTATTCTGCTGTAAGTCATCGTAGTTATTGCCTTTCTAATTATGACTTCCTATTTTCTATAGCATCCTGGTTCTTTTTTATTTAGAGTACATCTTTTATATTTCTTTTTCTCTTGCTAAATTCTTTAAGTATTTGCTTGTGTGGAAGTTATTTATCTCTCCTTCTTCTAAAAGATAGCCTTGCTTGATAAAGTATCTTAGATTATAGCTTTCTTTAATTCAGGACTTTGAATATGTCTTGCCAGTGCCTTCTGGCAGCTATATTTGTGTAGGAAACGAGCTTACAAATATTATGTATATAATTATATATATATGTAAAGAACACATATAAATGAAGTTAACAAATATGGTGAAAACCTATATGTTAAAACAGAAAACATTGATAAAGTAAATTAAAACAGAGCCAAAGAAATGAAATAATCTCTTATGTTAATGATGTGAAACAATGTGGTTGAAACAACCATACTACCCAAAGGAATCTACACTTAGTGTGATTCATGTGAAAATACCCATGAGATTTTTCCAATAAATAGAACAAATAATTTTAAAATTTATATGTAACCACAAGGATCATGAGTTGCAAAAAAATCTTGAAAAAGAGTATTAATTCTAATGGTGTAAAATTCTCTGATGTTAAACAGCCCTACAAATATTTAGTAATTAAAACAAAATGATACTGGCTCAAAAACAGACACAAATCAATAGAAGAGAATAGAGCAACCAGATATAATCCCTCACTGATGGTCAATTAATCCATGAAAAAGGAAGAGTATAAAATTAAGACAAGACATTCTCTTCAATAATTACTTCTGGGAGATTGAACATGTAAAAGATTGATTGGAATATTTCCTCACATTTTATACAATCCATGAGCAAAGAATATCTTTCTTTTTATTTTGGTTACTTATATTTCTTGCACCTGTAGTATATAGATCTATGTTTAGAACTTTTATTTCACTTATCAAATTTATTCCTATTTTTTCCTTTTTGGTAAAAATTTACACAAAATAGTTTTTCTAATTTCTCTTTCTGATAATGTGTTACTATACAAAAATGCAACGGATATTTGTATATTGATTTTGTATTCTGCAAGTTTACTAAGTTTGTTCATTATTTCTAAAAGTCACTGGAGGAGACTGTGGAGATTTCTATCAATGCATAAGTACGTCTTCTGTAAAAACTTCACTGTTTTATTTCAAGTTGGATGAATTTTATATTTTTTCTTCACTAGTTATTCTGGCTAGGACTTTTGGTATTGTAATTTAGGACTTGTGAAAATGAGCTACTTTTTCTTATTACAGGACCAGAGGAAATCATTCCTGTATGTTAACATTGAACTTGATCTAAGTCATGAGTTTTTCATATATGGATTTGTTATGCTTAGTTACATTTTATCTTGAGTGAATTTAATAATATTGTTATAAAAATGTTAAGATCAGATCTGTCAAAAATTTTCCTATATATATTGAGATTGTTATATTTGCAGTCTTTGTTTTTTAAAGGATAGTAACACATATGTTTATTTGTGTATGTTAAATAATATTTATGATTCAGGACTATATCCAACATAACTATAGTTTATAATACATATAATATGCCATGAATTCAGGTTGCTAATATTTATTTAGAATGGGATTTACAGATACTGAATGAAAAATTTGCATTGTAGCTTGAGGGTACATTTATTTAATTAAAAATTTTATCTCTCATTTTGAATTTGGTTTATGATTAATGGAATTTATTTCTAAATAAAGAATACAACATTTGGTAGAACTGGATTTACTCCAGTTTACTGATACAGAACATAGCTATTATTTACAATAAGTGCACAAGCACTTGTCTTAAAATGCCGTATTATACTAACAATGCCAACTGTTTCAGGACTGAGAAACATATTGCTTCCTAAAATGAATTACCTGGTCTTTTTCACCCCAACCAACACATACGGTTATATCTTTGTTTTTGACTGTTTGTTTGCCCCTTAATGGAGGCAATGCTTATTGAACCCAGGATCTTGTGCATAAGTGTATTTATCAACATCATTTTGGAACAATTAACAGAAGCCCCAAGAGTATGGATTATAAAGATGACAAGAAAATTTATTACTTCTAGGGACTGATAAACCTCTAAGTGAAAGAACGGCAAAAATAAACATTTGTAAATTTACAATAAGATTGTCTCTTTTGCAATATTATTGTAGAATATAAAATTACCTTTGTTTCAATTATAGCATTGAATTACAATTTAAAACTAAATTCCCTCATTGGGATTTCTTAAATTTGATTGATTATTTTAATCAGTTATTTCATAAATATTAAACATTTACTTATAAGCATACCATATAAACTGATATTTTTTCTTGTCATGTTTTGATATAGAGCTACTTATTCTAAACTACACAGATAAATACCTACTTCAAATACCAAATCAAATTATGTTTCACTTTAATTACAAATGATATTGAAATAGTTATACATTTCTTAACAGGTTTTAGAAAAATTTCAGTTAAAATTCCAAAACTTTAAAATTATTTTATATATTTTCTGCATTATTTATATTTTGTTCACTAATCTGTTATAAATTTGTGTACAAAAGGTTGGAGATTGGTTTTATTTAATAAACCCCAAAATTAAATTGTTTAAAAAGATTTTGTGGGGATAATATTTGCAGATCACACTATAAAAATAAGAATCCTATATGTTTCATTTTAACTGGATGAATGAGAAGTAAACACTGGCTGAATGTTACACTTGAGTTGCTAGGAGACCATTTGTTTTGTGATGTCACAGCTACTCAGTTTGAGAACAATTGTGATGGCCTAGCAGTTTACCTGTTCAGGCCTGCCAAAGCAGCACTTGAAGCTGCAGTGTTCAAAATCATGCAGATTAGAAAAGAAGCTGTAGAAAATGGTATATGAGATGGCACATGTTTCTTCAGAAATTCAAGATGTGTCTCATAAAGATGGACAAACTGGTTAAGGAAACTCTGGTAGATCTTAATTGTGTGATCAAACAATCTCTGGGGAATTGTACTTGAGGTCTATGATTGAAGAAAATGCTTTTAAGACTTTGTCTGAAGAATCCTTGATAAAAAGGCCATGTTACACACATTTTGTCTCTGAACCAGAGGAAGATAATGATTTTCGTTCTCTGACATTTCCAAGAAAACTCTGGAAAATGGCTGGGAGTGACCAATTTAAATCCATCTGGTGGGATGAAAATGAAACTTCCATAGTGATTGATGAAAATATCATTTAGAAGGAAGTTTTGGAAAGAAAGGCCCCTTTCAGAATATTTGAAAGTGGAAGTATGAAAAGTTTACTTAGACAGCTTAACCTTTATGGGTTTAGTAAAGTGTGGCAGAATTTTCAAAGATCTGCATTTCTAGCAGACTTTCTGGCAGCAGAAAAAGAAGTCTCTGTTTTAAGCAAGGTATTCAGAAACTTTAGTCACCACTTCGTAACTCATATATAAAATTATATTTTGTACATCAATCTATGGTAATATAAAAGTAAAGCTAGTTTTTGAAAATTGTATAAAATTACTAAGGCTAAAACACTTTATTTATTCTAAAAAATGAGGACAGTGACTTAAGTATTCACATTATAAGAAAGTTTGCTTGCAACTATGAATCTACCCAGAAATCGAAATAAAGATATTAAAGCTGCTTTTGAAAAGTGTCATTCACCGTTACTGCAAATGCTAACTTCTTAAATTTGATGACTATACTATTTAAATGTTTATTTTCCAAATATGGAACTTCAAAATATCGTCAGGAATGTTCATATTTTGATGATATTATCTGTGCATAGTAAACGTGATATCTGAGATTTTATAGATTAGGCTTATTTTAGTCTTGTATTTTGGTTTAAATTATTACTGAAATCTTTTACTTTGGTTGTAGCTGCAGTTCTATCATAATCCAAATGTTAAACGAGGCTGCCCCGAGGTTTTAGTGAAAATAAAAAGAAGAGTTGGGATTAAAAATGCCTCTCTGGAATATTCATTGTCTTAAGATTTCAACAAGAAGCAGTATAAAGCAGTGGGTAATGTGGATAATAATAATTCTGATTTTGTGGGTGACACTAGAGGAGAAAGTGCATTTTTACCTTCTGTAAATTTAAACATGCCTCTAATAAGAATGTCCTCTACCAGCCACATAATTGGTGATACAACTACCCCGATCAGAGGTGATTATTCTCCTCGATCATCAATGTCGGTGAGACCACCAGAACAAATTGCAGTGGATCAACGTGCTATTTTAAATCAGTTGACCACTGTCCACGGGCACTCTCAAAGCAGCTACATTGAAGCAAATAGCCGGGTTGTGAATTTCATTACAACTACAACTTCTACTTCTCAGTACAGCATCTTGTATCCATTACAGAGGAATTATTTTGGACAGATGTTGGAGCCTTCTATTTTTGCAAATAGATATCATAACATATCTGCCAATGAAGGTCGTTTTTCTAAACTTCAACCAGGGAGCAACCCATGGTTTCCAGTGCCATTGATAGCTGATACATCAGCAAACTCTCTTTCAAAGCCAACTTATCAGACATCTTCAGTTTATGAACGTCATCCTAGTCACAACTGATCTACCAGAGGACTATCAGATTATGCAGGATCACAGAGATTAAAATTGATGTTGGAAAATGTCGACAAATATCTGCAATTTTCTTATTTGAACAATAAACATAGATGTGTACCTCTATTTACCTTATTTTTTACATAGTGTTGTGATAAATGGGAGACTAAGTTACAATTTAAATATAAAAAGAGATACTTGATTGATATGATCATTTGATGGAACAATATGGTAGTTAATTTAAAAAATTTCTAGTAAGGAAGAAGAGAAAATGGAAGAATTTGGAGGAAGACTATAACATGGAGAGAGGGAAAAGTACTAAGTGGTTTCTTGTTCATCCTGGAAAGTATTAAAAGTGTTAAGTTAGGATAGGCTGGAACAGGAGACAAGTGCAGGAACTGGCCCAGGGATCATGGTCTCTATTATGTCATCCCTGGAATCATAAAGGTCATATGATTTACTCTCAGGTGGCACATACAGCATGTGGTAGAATTTATGAAGACACTTTATCTATTGTCTTCTTTGTTCTGTTCTCAAAGCATTTCAATTGTTGCTTTCATTTCTTGCCCTCAAGGGTCTACACTATATTTTCAGTCGATACTTTATGTTGCTTTTATGTTCCATCCAAAGACAAGCTTACGTCCTTATGGTGGCTCTTAATGCCTTTCCAACTCTAAGCACACAATCTGAACTTAGTTTAGTCATTCATTTATAAATCTGGCTTCTGACTACCTTGGCATATCTTTATGTTTCTCTGTAACTGGAGATACATCCAGGCAAACGCTTGTCAAGTATGTTAGCTGCAACCTCACCACTTTTGCTCCAGCTCATCCTTGGACTTCGGGTGTCCTCCTTTTACCTACTTAGACTTTCCCAGTCTCAGCACAGAAACTACCTCCTTCAGAAGTTTTCTGTCTATCCCCCATTCCTTGTCTAACTTGGATACCAGCACAGTAAGCACAGCAAATGCCACAGAATGCATTTTAATATTAAGTGAATGAAAAATAGATGTTGACTTTAAGCAAAATCTACTTTCCTGAAACAACAAATCTCTCATGGTTTTCACACTATTTCATTATGGTCTTTACTCTTCACCACAAACTAGCTCTTTTTGTAGCCCATGGGTTAGTCACTCAAGACAGTAACTGGAGGTAGGTACAGGAGACAAAGTATTATTTTCTTCTTCATTCATGCCTCCAGAGGCCTAAAGCATTCCATTCTCATTTGCTGGAATTTTTCCTGACACTTAATCACCCAGCCACACCAAAATAGCTGATTCTCTTCCCCATACCAATAACTATACTGCCTTCTAATTAATTTACTTCATAGAATCAGAGCTTTTTCCAGAAAAGACACTGCCATTGCAAACATTTAAGGGAGGTTTATGCAACCCACTTAACTTTTGCCCCTTCTAACCTTCACACAGGAAGTATCAAAGAGGTACTCTACCCTTGGTTGGGGTGGTCGTATTCAGTAACCAAATTGCAATCTAAAATGTGTGGACTAGAAAGAAGTGAGGGTAGTGGAATTAAATATTTGTCCAACTGCATGAGTACCAATATTCTGCAGATATTAGGAAATATAAAATATTCATGGAAGACTTTGACTATTTCCTATCAATTTAAAATAAAAGGTGAAGCATATACAGAATGTGAAATGCCCTGAAATGCTGGACAAATTGTAGGCAATGTCAGGGTGCCTCAGGCTTCTGCTCATAGTCATGCGGCCAGTGTCAGCTGATAAGACTGAAATGGCAAGTTTGAGTCCTGAAAATATGTCACCAGTTGGGAAGAATGACTGTGGTAATCTGGAGAAAAGGCAAATGGGCCAGGATAATCTCTTACAACATCCCACCATTATGTCCTTTACCAAGAGAAAAAAAGAGACCACTTGCTGCAGGAGATATGTGTCTGGACAGCAGTGGTTGTTCCTGCAACAGAAACATGAAGGTTTTATGTTTGTCATCTCAACACTGATGGTGGCTATGTTGTTCCTTACATTAGAAATCTGGGGTTCAGATGGACTTGTTCAGCAGCTAGTCTCCAGCTCTCTTATCAGACAGTGGTCTTACCATGATCATCTTAACAAGGTTCTATACTGATAAGTCAAAAGCTACAGTTTACCTTTAAAATTAGAAATCCTATAGAAGAATATTGTTGGTTTCTTCATCTCTAGTTTTCTACCTGTGAAAATTTAGACTATTGGCCAAAGTAGAAATGTTGTCTGGTGTTTGAAATCTATCCTCTCAGCTCTGCCCACAGAACTCTTACCACTAAATACTGAAAATCTGTCTACCACTGTGTGTGTGTGTCAAGATGGATTGTTAAGCAGTAACTAATTTTTTCTTAGTTGGGTCATCAGTGAATTATTCTGCACCTGGCAGAATTTCTGTGAATTAATAGTTTCATTGAGCCACCAGATTTTCTTCCAATCAGGGAGAGGTAGATTATATTTCACCCAGTATACTAATTGTTACCTGTTCATTGAATCCCGAGCTGATGCTTGGGCCAAGCCACTGAACCCTTGAATGGGACTGAGGCATATTCACTCTCCAGTCCCCAGAGCCCAGCACAGGACTGTGTCTCCTTTTTAATTTAAGCTTTGTCTAATTTCTTTGTTTTTCTAATTCTCATTGTTGACACAACTTATTTCGCCTTTGATCACCCCTTGACTAATTTATAGAGACTGAACCACTAACTTTTTTCCGTTCACCTAGAAAATGCAATAACTTTTCTTTCCTTGGACTACCAGGAATAAAGTGAGCATAGTCATCATTTTGAAAGCAGTCCTCAGTCCTAATAATGCAGAACCTTTACACTTCTTTGCCCAGCAATTGAGCAGGAATGTTTGTTGTGTTTCTCAGGGATTATACTCAGATCCCCTAATGCAACCATGAGGAAACACCACATTGTTATCCAAAATCAAGTCTTTGTCAGTATTGCATTCCCATTGCAAAACAGTTAAGAATTGTAGGATTTCTGAGACTTTACCATGCTGAGATTTTTAGCAACCTGCATGTTTATTTCTTACAGATGCTGTCGGGAGATGAGAACATCGGTCAGAGACAGTGAACTTTATCACTCACAGCAAGAACAGCCAGTTTTAAATTTGTATCCATTCCCTAATCTCAGGTGAATATACTGAGAGAAATTTTGATACCTGCAGAAGCAGTGGGCTGTTAATATAAAGAAATTTTAAGACATGGTAAAACACTAATTTTATTAGTATCTTTTTGTATTATTTAATAGAATCACTTATTTATTAGTATCTTTACCTAGGATAAGTATATCATGACTCAAGTTTACTTGCTGCAGAAAAAATCATGTGAAATTTCATGGGAAAAATTGAATATTGACTTTCCATTTTTCCTTCCACTTCTATTGAGATATAATTGGTGCAGAATATTGTGTAAGTTTAGGTGCACTGGATAGTGATTTGATTTACAAGTATCATGAAATAAATATCATAGCAATTTTAGGGAGAATTCATTATCTCAATTAGATAAAATATTAAAGTGATACAATTTGCCTTTTGGTTGTGATGAGAAAACTTATGGTCTACTCCCTTAACAACATTCATATATAACATAAAGCAGTATTAATTGTAATTTTCATGTTACTATGGGGCATCCTTAGGACACATTTATTTTACGGCTGGCGGTCTGTAGCTTTTGAGTGCATTAATCAAATCCTCCTTTCCCAAACCCTGCCTCTGTTATCTCCCAATCTAATTTGTTTTCTATAAGTATGTTTGTTTTTGAAGTGTACTTTAATCTGTAAACTGTGTTAGTTCCTCTTACACAATGTACTGTTTGCTATTTTTAGTACATTTCAAACTGATCTCCAGAATATATCTAGTTATGATATGTTGCTATTTAAAGATATTTCATAGTTATTTACTATTCCCCATACAGCACATTTCTTGCCCGTGACTCATTTAATTTGCAACTGGAAAATTTTCTCTCTTAATGTTCATCAAATATTTCTTTTTCCTCACATAATTTCCCTCCTTCTTCTGAACAACCTGTTTCTTTGTATATCTATATCTCCTTTTCTGTTGTGTTATGTTCATTTCTTTTAAATTCCAAATATAAATAAAATCATTCAGCATTTGTCATTCTCTTTCTGAATTATTTCATATATCATATTACCCTCTTGGTCTACCCAATTATTGCAAATGGAGAACATATTCTTTTTAAAGCTGAGTTATAACCCATTGTATTTTTATCTGTGTGTGTACATATATATATATAAGTATAGATAAATCTGTAAAATATAAAAATAAAAAATATAGATGTTAGATATATATACTATAAACACACATTTTCTTTATCCATCATCTATTTATGAACAATTAATTTGCTTCTATATCCTCTCTACTGTAAATAATGCTGCGGTGAATATAGTTTAAATTCATCCTTTCTAGTTTCTGTTTTTATTTTCCTGGAATAAGTATCCAGATATGGAAATGTTGGATTATATTTCATTTTTAATTTTTAGATAAAACTGCATACTGTTTTCCACAGTGCCAGCACAAATTTACATTCACTCCAGCAGTGTATCAGGGTTGTTTTTCTTACATCCTCACCAATACTTATATTTGTTATCTTTTGGTAATATTCATTCTGACAGGAGTGACATAAAATCTTATTGTTTTGGACTTGCATTTTTCTGATGGTTAGTGATGTTGACCGGTTTCATATGCCTGTTGATTACCTTTCCCCCACTGTATATTCATTATTTGAAATGGGCTAAAGGACCATAACTGCCTGATTTCATTTTCAGTCTTTCTTTGTGTTCCATTACTTTCTTTGTTCTCTGCCACTACCATATTATTTTTATTACTGTAGATTTGTATTATAGATTTAAATCAAGGAAAGTGATACATCCCCTTTGTTCTTTGTCTAATATGTTTGTGTGTATTGTTTGTTTCCTTGTCGTTTTTTTTTTTTAGTGATTTCAACTCTTTTGTGTTTACATGTAAATTTTAGAATTATTTATTGTAAATTCTGAAAATGCCCTTGGTATTTTGATATGCACTGAATTTAATTAATGTATTTTCTTGGCTAGTCCTGTCATTTAAATAATATTACTTTCCTCATCAATGAACACAGCATATCCTTTCATCTGTTTGCATTATCTTCAATTTCTGTTTTAAATATTTTACAGTTTTGTGTGTATAGGTCTTTTACCTCTTTGGTTGGATATATTTGTAGATTTTTTTTTTGGAATGCAACTGTAAATGAGACAGTTCCCTCACTTTCTCTATCTGTTAGCTTGTTGTTAGTGTGTACAAATGCAAGTTTCTATATGTTAATTTTACATTCTGAAATTTTACCAAGTGCACTGATGAGGCTTATTAGTTTTCAGGTGCCATCTATAGGATTTCTGTTTAAAGTATGTCATCTGCAAACAGATACCTTTACTCCTATTCTTAATTAGCTATATTATATTTCCATTTATTTTGGATAGCTATGGCTAGAATTTCAAATTATATACTGAATAAAAGTTGCAAGAGTGAGCATTCTTGTCTTCTTCCTGCTCTTACAGGATATGTTTTCAGCTTTTAATCAGTGAATGTCATGTTAGCTGAATTCTTCTCATATATGACCTTAACTGTGTTGAGGTATGTTTCCTCATGCCCACTTTGAGGAGAAATATAATCTTAAATAGTTAATGAATTGTCAAAACATTTTATGACTCTATTGATATTATATAATTTTTATTATTTAATTTGTTAGTGTGGTTTATCATAATGATTAATTTGTTGTTAATGAATCATTTTAGCATCCCTGTATTAAAATGGACTTAATCCTAGTATATAATCCTGTTAATGTATTTTACGCTTTGTTAACATTTCAGTGATTTTTTTACATCAATGCTTATCAGTAGTATTTAACCTGTAATTTTTTGAGGTATTTGTTCCAGTTTTAGTAGCAGTGTGATACAGAAAGTTGGGGTAGGAAACCTTCTTTCATCTGCAAATTTTTGGAATTCTCTGAGAAGTATACGTGATAGTTCTCTAAATGTTTGGCAGAATCCACCTGTGAAGCTGTCTAGGCCTGGAATTGTGTTTCTTGGGAGATTTTGCTTAATTACTTATTCAGTTTCATTAGTGGTAATCTGTTCATATTTTCTATTTCTCATTCCATCCTGGAGATTATGTCTTTCTCAGAAATTGTATATTTTTTCTAGGGTTTCCATTTTATTTACATATAATTTGTTGTATCTTCTAATGATGCTTTGTATTTCTTTGATATATGCTGTAACTTCTCATTTATTTCTGAGCTTATTAATCTGTACTCTTTTTTCTCATGAGTGTGGTTAAAGTTTATCAATTTTATTTATCTTACAAAAGCCATTACTTAGTTTGATTGAATGTTTCTTTTTTTAATCATTATTTTATTTATTTATGTTCTGACCTTTCAGCTGTCTTTCTTTCTACTAACTATTTTTTTCTCATTTTGCTGTATCTGTTGTTTCTAAGATTATTTTATGAGAGAGATATTTCTTATTTGTATAAGTGTTATTATTTTGCTATAATCATCTCTATTAATGCTGCTTTTGCTATATGCCATAGACTTTGTTTTTGTTGTCATTTTTCTTTATATATATTTCCTTTGATTTATACAGCAATCCATTGTTTGTTTAATATTGTATGATTTATCCTCCGCATTTTACTATATTTCTTACGGTTTTACACTTAATAAATTTCTATTCTCACAGAATCCATATGTTTCTTCTCAAAACAAGGAGAACAATAATAAAATTTATATAAAAATATGGAAGACCCAAATTTTCTAAAATTATCTTTGAAAAATGAACAAAGCAGTGGGTATTATCCTCCCTGAATTTAAAAAGAACTACAAAGCTACAGTAATCAAAGCATCAAAATATATCTCTAAAAGAGACATATAGATCAATGGAACAAAATAATAAGTCCAAAAATAAACCCACACACATATGGTCAGTTATTCTACAATGAAGGAGGCCAGAGTATACAATGGAAAAAAGGCAGTCTCTTCAACAAGTAGTTCTGAGAACACTGGACAGTACATGTAAAAGGAAGATGTATGATCACTTCCTTCCATAGAATAAACAATAGGATAAAAATGGATTAATTTCCTAAATGTAAAACCTGAAACTGTACAATTTCTGACCAGAAACATTAGGAGAAATATCTTTGAGATAAATTATAGCAATATTTATTGGTTATCTGTCTCTTAATTTAAAAAAAAAGGAATTTTATGTTTATATAGGAAAAATTAGATATACTACGTGATACAGGGGTTCTTCTTGTATTATTGTGAAGTGCAAAACCTTTTGCTGAGCAAAGGAATCTTTCTACAAGACTTATGACAACACACAGAATAGAAGGAAAAATTTCAGACATTGAGACCAACAAGGTGTTAATATCCATAATGTATATGTAGCATATTAGACTCAATATTTTAAAACACAGGCCCCAAATTTAAAACACTTTAAGGATCTTCATGGAAACTTTTCAGCAACAGACATGTGGATGATTTTCATTCACATAAAAGAAACATAACGTTGCTATCCATTAGGAAATCTTAAATCAAAACCAGAATAAATTATAATTTCACAGCAACCAAAATGGCTATTAAAAATGGCTTGTAATGACAAACATTAATAAGAATGTCGATAAAAGGGATCCCAGGTACACTGTTCGGGGAAACATATAATGATGCATCCACTATTAGAAAAGTGTAAACAGTGCACAGAAAACTAGAAATAGAAGCATTATATGTTGCAGCAATTCCAGTATTTGATATAAATCTGTAAAAACATGAAACATTAACTTTAAAGGATATATTACCCCCAATGTTCTTAACATCATCATTTAAATTAGCCAAGGATAAATGCACAACTCAAGTGCCCATCAACAGATGATTGGCTGAAGTAGATGTGAGATATAGATAACATAATAAATACTTAGTCATTGTCATATCAAAAAATAAAATTCTTCAATTTGGAAAGATGTGACTGGACCCAGAGAGTGTTGTACATATGAAAATAAGTCATACAGAGAAAAACACTCTAAGTTATCACTTATATGAGGAAACTAAGGATATAAGAGAAATAATCATAAAGAAACAGGAACAGAATCACATATATATGTGTAGTGCACCAAGTAGTGATTTCTTTTGGGGACAGAGAAGAAGGATGGTGAAGACAGAAATATGCAAGTTACCAGTTATAAATTAGAAAAGCAACAGGGCTATATTTACAGCACAGAGAAATATTTTAATAATTTAAATGATTTTAAAGAGATTAGAGACATATCTTTTAGTAAAATGTGCATGTATGTGGGAAAAACAATGAAGAAAATAACCCAGGAAATTCAAAATATTTTCTAGTATTATGACATTAAGGGCGGTGACTTGTTCACTTTCTTTACTGTTCTTATAATGTCCTAATTAGAATTTAAGATTTTAAACAAAAATGTATACACTTTGAAAAAAGTGACATAAGTTTAAACTATTTTTGTCTCTCCCCTTACATCTATAGTCAGTAAAACGTTCACATCTCAGCAAAAAAACTACAACACAAATCAATCAG
Organism: Vicugna pacos; assembly: GCF_048564905.1. NCBI lineage: Eukaryota > Metazoa > Chordata > Mammalia > Artiodactyla > Camelidae > Vicugna > Vicugna pacos. Next base: position 28,206,782 of record NW_027328741.1, read on the forward strand.
AACACATGTATAAAGCTGAAGGTTGGTGGGCTAAAACACATAAAGGAGGCTCAACTGAGGGAAGAGCAGACTTGGTGCATTCAACCAAGGCCCACTGACTAGGGTATCTGAGTCCACAGGCTCAGAGAACCCAGTAGAAACAGCGTCTCAGTGGTTCACACAGTTTCGGCCTCCAACTGCACCAGCACTCATGGTCACAGGTAACTAGGAGAGAGCCAAAATGGAGACAGAAATTCCATCCTTCAGACACTCAGACATTCATGACACTGTCCTAACTCCCCATTCACATTTGTGGAGGCAAGTTACCTTGTAAAACTGGACATGGAAAAGGCTCTTGCCTGATTCCAAATGCCCACCTGTCTTTACACCTTTCCTCAATGTGTAAACTGAGTCTCAAAGGATATCAGATTAAAGGGAGGGTTGCCGTCCCAGTGACAACAGTGGCATTAACTACCCGAGAAGTCTAAGAAGTGACAATGAAAGCACATCTTTTATGCAGACAGTAGTGACTGGAAAGTGCCGTTTTGAAATATTATCAGAGATAGCTCAGGTAAGTAAAGCCAAAATTTCTGCAATATTGCAACCTACCAGAAAACAAAAGCAAGGGCTCCAACTCCAAATCTATTATTTAGTGTCATCAGAGCAATAATTTAACAAGATCATGACCAATCACTGTAACATTGTAGTGCACGCACACACACAGTTACACAGACACAGACACCAAAACAAACACAGACACACACAAATATGCACACACACACACACACACAATATCAAACCTGCAGCAAACAAAATTAAAGTCATGGTATATTGCCATATAATTAACAGAGAATCCAAATAGATGTCATACAGAAACTCAATACAAAAAACAAAACCCTCATAGCAGTTTAGTGAGCTTATGAATAAATTAAATGCTGGTAAGGAGTACATTACCAAAGAGACTGAACCTAAAAAATAACCAAACTTTATTGGAGGACTAGATCAACTTAATAACTGAAATGAATAATGTAACAGAAAGCATTGGGAGCAGACTGCCTTTGTGGAATAGAGTTTAGTAAACTCACCTATACAAAACTAGGAATGATAAAGGAGTGCAGAGGTACAAGATATTAAAAAGTGGGGAAATTCTACATTAGCCATCAGACTTCTTCAGGAAGTGCACTTTAAAGTGAAATCCAGGAGAAAAAAGAAAGTTAGAAGGTAGCTGATGGTTAATTTAAAGAAGTAATGGTTGATAATTCCCCGAACCTAAGTAAGGAACTGATATTCAAGTCCATGAGCCAACAAAACACCAATAAATTTAAGGCAAAGAGACCTCCTTCAAGATACGTCATATGCAAATTGGCTTGTCAATGACAGAGTAAAATTGAAAAGCAGCCAAAAAATTTTATGATAACCTACAAAGGGACCCCCATTAGACTTTCAGCAGATTTCTCAGCCGAAAATATAGGCCAAGGGTAAATTGAATGGCATTTTCAAACTACTGAAAGAAGAAATCTCTCACCCAAGAATACTCTGCCATGCACAGTTATCACTTAGATATAATGTGAAAATAAAGACTTTAAAGATAAACAAAACCTGAATGAGATGAAAAAAACAAAACTAAGACACCTTACACAGGGTGCAGAAAAGAGCTTTTCTAAGAAATATAAAATGGTAAAAATATGCAAAACATTGGACAAAATGCTAAGCAGACACCACGAGAAATTTGCAACAGTTTCTTTGGGTATGTTCTTAAATGCTTCTATACAATACGGATTAAAGAGAGAAAAATAGGAAATCGGGGAAATAAATATATATACATCAAACTGGTAACATGATCACGAGAGTAAAGAAATATTCTGAGACAGTAATCATAAAAGGTAAAGAGTAAAAATATATCAATATTTAAGGAAGCTGCTATCAGAGGAAAAAGGACTACAGTATACATGAGATGTTTTATTTTTAAATGAAGTACAGTAGATGTACTATATTGTGTGGTTTCAGATGTACAGAATAGAGATTCCAACCACTTTGTGGATTATATTGCATTATAAATTATTACAATACTTTTACATTCAATTATTATAAGGTATTGTGTATAATTCCCTGATGTATACAGATTAACTTTGTTGCTTCTCTCTTTTATGTATACTACATTATACCTCTCAATATCATACCTTAAAATTGTCCTTCCCTTCCACTTTTGTAAACATAAATTTTTTTTCATATTTTTAAGTCTGGTTCAGACTTGCCTATCTAATCTCTCTATCTCTCTACCATGTCTCTATCAATCAATCAATCTATCTGTCTATCTACCTATCTACCATGTATCTATGTATCTATCCTATTTATCTGTCATCTATCAATAGATAGCTATAGATAGTTGTACATAGATACTTGTTATACTTTAGATTCCACATATAAATTATATTATATACTTCTGTCTTTGTCTAAGTTTCTTCAATAAGCACAATATTTACTAGGTCATATTAGGATGCTGAAATAGCAATGTGTTATACTTTTTCATGGCTGAATAATATTCCATTGCATATTTATAGAATCATCATATTTTCTTAAGTCCGTACTCTACTGTGGACTCTTGGATTGCTTCCCACTCTTGCATGTAATAAACAGTGCTGTTGTTAACTTTGGTTCTTCAGAATTTAAGGTATTTTCCCCAGATTTTTCCTAGGAGAGGTATTACTGTTTCATATGGTAGTTCTGTTTTAGGTTTTAAAGAAATCTGAATACTCTTTTCCATAGAAGCTGTACCAATTTACATTCCTACCAAGTGTAAAAAAGATTTCTTACCTCCACATCATCTCCAATATTTTCCATTTGTAGACATTTTTATAATAGCCATTTGAACATTGTGAAGTGATACCTCATTGTGGTTTTGATTTGCAATTACATAATAATTAGTAATGTTGAGCAAATTTATCACCTGCACATTACTCATCTGTAAATTATTTTTTGGAAAAAGACATTCTCAGTTACTCTGCTCTTGTTTTTGATTGGGTTTTTACTTTTCACATTGAGTTGTATAACCTAAATCCATGTTAAATCTATTAACCTACATCTATTAAACCCTGGTCACTTGCATTATTTGCCAATATATTCTCCAATTACACAGGCAGTGTTTTCATTTCATTGATTGTGTCCTTAGCTGTGCAGAAATTTTCAAGTTTGTTTAGATCTCACTTGCTTATTTTTGCTTTTATTTCTTTTGCATTTGGAGACAGATATAAGAAAATATTCCTATGATATATATCCAATAGGGTATCACCTATATTCCCTTCTAGCAGTTTTAAAGTATCAGGTCTTACATTTAGGTCCTTAATACACTCAGTGTTTATTTTTGTATATGATGTCAGGGAATGCTCTCGTTTCTCTGTTTTACATGTAGATGTCCCGCTTTCCCAACACCACCCATTGATGGACTGTCTTTTCTCCATTGTGTACTTTTGCCTCTTTTATCATAGATCCATTGCTCATAGGTGTGTGGAATTATTTTTAGGCTCTCTGTTTTTATTGATTATAACTCTGTGCCAATGCCATGCTGTTTTTATTACTGTAGCTTTGTAGTATAGTAATGTACCTTGGAGGTTTATATCTCCAGATTTGTTGTTTTTCCTCAAGATCATTCTGGCAATATTTAATGGTTTCATGGAAAACTTAGAGTTATTTTTTCTGCTTCTTTGGAAAATTCTAACACTTCATATCAGGAATTTCACAAAATCTGTAGGTTTCTTTGTGTAGTACGGCCATATTAACAATATGAACTCTTTCAATTCAAGAGCACAAGACATCTTTCCATTTCTTTGAATCATTTTGAAATATTTTGTCAATGTTTTATAATTTTCAGTGTGTAGATCTTTCACATATGTGGTTACATTTATTCCAATATAATCTAGGGAATGGGATTTTAAATAGTATTGCTTTCAATGTCCATTTTAGGGTATCTCATGATGAATGTGTAGAAATGCAGGAGACTTCTTTACATTAATCTTGTACCCTGCTCCCTTGCTGAAATTATTTATTATTCATAACCATCAGTGTGGAGCCCTTAGGACTCTCTGTGTAAATTGTTATGCCATCTGAACTGGTGACAATTTTGCTTCTTTCTTTCCATTTTGTGTTTCTTTTACTTCTTTTTCTTTCCTTTTCCTTTCTTGTATTACTATGGTACAGAAGTGGTGAGAGTAGGAGTCCTTGTCTTATTGCCGAATTTACACAGAAGGCTTTCAGCTTTTCCCCCTGAGTATTATTAATTGTTATAAATGGCCGTTACTATGCTGAGAGATATTCCCCTTATACTCAGTTTCATGAGACTTCTGGTCATGAATGTATATTGAATTTTTCAAATCCTTTTTCTGTGTGTATTGACATGGTCCTGTGAACTTTGTCCTTCCTTTATTAGATATGTGTCATGCTGCTTGACTTGTGTATGTTGAACCATCCTTGTGACTCTGGAAGGAATCGAACTGATCATCGTATATAATCCTTTCTATGTATTGCTGGATTAATTTGTTGATGTTCTTTTGAGGATTTTTGAATGTATATTCATCAAGGATATTGGCTTTTCATTTTCATTTTTTTTTTGGTAGTGTCTTTGGTTTTTTTTTTTATCAGGGTAATGGTGACCTCATAGAATAACTTTGGGAATTGTCCTTCCTCCTTCATTTTTTGAAATAGTTGGGGAGAAAGAGGGTTTAGTGAAGGCAACCAGACATTTTGTTTAAGGGGTGTTTTTAAAATTATACATTTTATTTAACTTATACTGTTAGCTCTTTTCAAGTTTTCTGTTTTCTCTTTATTCAGTATTGGTAGGCTGCACATATCTAGAAATGTTACCATTACATTAAGGTCATCCAATTTGTTGTCACATAACTGCTCATAGTGCTTTCATAATGTTTTTTTGTATATCTGTAATATCAGATGTTATTTCTACTATTTCATTTCTTACTTTGTTTTGGTCCACTCTGTGTATTTCTTGATATGCCTGGCTAAATGCTTACCAGTGTGTTAATATTTTTAAGAAAAAAATAGCTCATGATTTTAGGAATTTTAACTTATTTTTGATTTTTATTTCATTTATTTTCAACCTACTAATTAAAGATTTCTCATTCTAATGCCTTTGGAATTTGTTTTTATTTCTAGTTATTTTGGGTGGTATAAATGGTCCTTTTTGTGAGGTTTTTCTTTTTCCTTGTAGAAGGCCATAATCGTTCTAAACTTCCCTCTTAGATTTGTCTTTGCTGCATCCCATACATATTATGAAGCTGTGTTTTCATTGTTCTTTGTCTCTAGGTATGATTTTATTACATCTCTAATGTCATCATTGACCTTATTATATTTTATTTTTTTAAAGGATTTGGTTTAGTCACATATTTGTGCTTCTCCTGTTCTTCTTTCTAGAGTTGATGCATTGTTTCATACTTATATGTTTGGAAAAATACTTGCTGTAATTCATATTTGCTTAAAGTTCCTGAGGCACTTTTCATGACATAATTTGTGGTTAATTCCTTTGATAACATCCTGTGCTCACTTGAAAAGTTTATGTCTTCTGCTTTTCTGATGCAGTGTCCAATAACCCATTTAGGTTCAAATGATCTAATATACTATTAAGACCTCTATTTCCTTACAGATATTCTTTCTCAATGATCTGACTACCAGAATAGTGAGGTGTTAAATTCATTTACTATTATTCTTTAATAATCAATTAATTCCTTCATGTCTACTAATATTTCTTTATATACTTAGGATCTATGGTGTTGGGTCCATATATAATTTAATGAATGCAATACCCTATTTTAATATGGATCTCTTTTTCATTATATAATCTCATATATATCTTTCATTGTGGCCCTTATTTTGAAACATATGTTGTATGAGTTGAGCATTGCAATCTGCACTTTCTTATCATTTCCATGAAATATCTCTTCCAGCAACTCCCAGGCTGTGTTTATCTTCCACCATAAACTGAGACTTTTTCAGGTTTTAGGCCAAGATGGTGGAGTAGAAGGATGCTCGATACTCACCCTTTTCCACAAATGCACCGAGACTCACATCCACAGAACCACTCAGCTAACCAGAGAACTTGCAGAACTCTGACAGAACATTGTCCTCTTCAATAGGTTAAGATGCGTAAAATCTGGTAGGAGAAAAGGAAGAAAGACAGAACAAAAGGCAAAACAGAGTGGGACAGGTCCCACAGGGAGGGAGCTACAAAGATGGACTGGCGCTCATTCACTAGGTCTCCCCTCTCCAACTGAGAGTTTGGCAGGATGGAGGGGGAGCCTCCAAGGCTTGCATCTGTACAGAGTATAAGTTGACTGACAGAACTACAATAACAGTCACAGACACACACCCCAAAATGCAGCCCGGAAGCTGGGGGCAAGGCCATGCTGCACGAGCTGGGTGGAAGATGGAAATGGCTGAACTGAGGTAGTCCTGGGGAATGATGGGTGCTGTGTGCCATCGCTGTGGGTGTACAGGGAAGAACAACCTGGCCCCTCCATAAAACAACAGGGCAGATTTGCCCTGTGGGTGGAAGGGTGCATTTCCCATCTCTGAAAATCCACAAAAGTTTCTAGCTGATGAGAGCTGGGGCTCAGACACAGCCACCATACCCTCTGGTGCTTTGCACCCAGGCAGCAGCAGGGGCAAAATCTGCATCCACGTCTAAGGACTTAGCATCCTTAAGGGCCAGACGGAGACTTCTCTACAGCCTGAGACAGATAGGATCCTTCTCTTCTGGTCCCTCAGAGAACTTGCTTCACCAATACAAACAAGGAGCTGGATTTTGGGCCAGACCAGGTACAGGGCTATTCCCATCTTGCCTGAGTCCACTTCTGGTGTGCAAACCTGAGTCGGACTGTACAGTGGCACAGAGCAGCAGAGTGACTGGCACCCTGAGGGATCAAGTTGCTCCCAAATTTTCTGCTGGAATGCAGTCCCTGACTATGGTGCTAGGAGTAGGCGTGATGCTCACTCCTGCCTGGTCAGCCTACAACATCTGACTGCAGCATTGAGCAGGGCAGTGACAAACCAGCCCAGTGTAAATAGATCGGCTCCAGATGCAGTGTTTGGGGTTGGAGCGATCTGCATGCTGACAGGCACTGGGAGCAGTACAGTTGAGGGCTCTAATGGAGGGCCTCTGAAAACAGGAAGATGAGCTTCCAAAACAGGATGAATACAAAAAGACTTCACATTAAATGTACACAGTATCCAGGAGGACAAAGACCTCCCCCTTGTTTTAATCTGTTTTTACCTGTTCCATTTTCTCTTACCCTAAAATTTTTACTTCTTAGGCAATTTATATACCCCTATTTTCATCCCTTAGAAATATTTTAAATATATTTTTATTATTATTATTTTTAAAAACTCTGCTTCAACTTGCTCTTATATTATTAATTATACAATGTCTTCAAATATTTATTTCCCCCTTCTTTAAATTTCTTTGTCTCTCTCTCTCTCATTTTTCTCTTTTCTAAGTTGTATTACTACATAGACACTATGTAGAGAAACTCCTTTAGGACCACAGTAGATAACTGATACTCCATAAACCACAGAGCCAGAGAGGAAGGAACAAGATGAAGAAGCAGAGAAACCATTCCCAATTAAAAGAACAAGAGAAATCCCCTGAAAGAATGATTAGTGAAATAGAAATCGATAGCCTACTTTATCAAGATTTTAAAAAAGTTGTGATCAAATTACTGAAGGAAATAAAAGATAGTGTTTAGAGATATAAAATATGTTAAAAATAAAATGGAAGCTATAAAGAAGGGCCAAGTACAATAGGTAAGCTCATTGACTTAGATGAGGAATGATCTAAAGGCATCGCAAAGCTGACTAGATAATACAGAGGAATGAATTAGTGACTCAGAAGACAGTACAATAGAAATCACCCAATCAGAAGAGCTACAAGAGAAAGAAAGAGAAACAAATGAGAAAAGCATAAGGGACCTATACGATAATAGAAAGCATGCCAATCTTGGCAAGATGGAAGTTCCAGAAAGGGAGGAATGATCAAAGGGGATTGCAAAAGTGTTTGAAGGAATCATGAGTGAGAACTTCCCAAACGTAAAGAAGGAATCAGATATCTAATACAGGAAACTCAGAGTGCCCCAAACAGGTAGAACCCAAATACACCCACACCAAGACATATACTTAAGACGGCCAGAGTCAAGGATAAAGAAATGACACTTAAGGAAGCAAGAAAAGAGCAAATAGTGAGTTACAAGGGAATCCCCAAAAGGCTCCCAGGTGATTTAACTACACATATACAACAGGACATATGATAGTGGCTAGATATATTCAGAGTCTTGAATGAAAAAAATGATATAGCCTAGGATAATTTAACCAGAAAAGCTTACCTTATGGTAGAAGTAGACATAAAAGATTACACAGACAAGAAAAATCTACAAGAGTATAGCAACACTAGACACATGCTTAAGGATTTATTGAAAGGTCTACTCTAAAAAGAAAAGCAGCAGGATGCTACAGAAATGTGAATCCCACAGCTGGAAAGGTGATAACTCATGAATTATAAATTTAAATAAACACAAAATTTTAAAACAAGACATACAAATCATTGGGAGTGGGAAAGGGAGGCAGGAAAATAGAGATAGTTTTTTTGTCTTTCTTTTAAAAATTTTTTGTTCTCGGTAGGATAGGTTTGAGATCTAGTTACTATCAGTTTAATAAAAGCAGTTATAATAATGGACTAAAAGACTAATATAAAAGGGTAACAACAAGACAAAAACTTATCTGGGTGTCAGAAAACTAAATAAATTTCATGACAATTATAAGGAGAATGATGAAACCATAAAAGGAAGATGAAATGAACAAAGAGGAAATACCAAATCAACCACAAAGATAAGGCCAAAATGGCAATAAACACAAACTTATCATCAATTATTGTAAATGTTAATGGACTAAATGTTCCAGTCAAATGTCATAGAGTGGCAGGCTGAAAAATAAAACAAGAAACTTCAATATGCTGTATACAAGAGACCCACTTAAGGGAGAAGAACACATATAGATTGAGAGAGAAAGAATGGAAAAGGTATTCCATACAAATGGAAAAGCCAAAAAGGCAGGTGTTGCAGTACGGATTTCTGACAAAAGAGTCTTTAAAACAAAGACCATAAAGAAAGATTAATGAGGACATTTGATAATTATTGAAGGAATGATACAAGATGAGGATAGATAACTCGTTAATACATATGCACCAAATAGAGGAGCACCTAAGTACATAAAATAATTACTAACAGATATAAAGGGGGATAGTGATGGGTATCAAATCATGGTGATTTCAACACAGCAATAACATAAATGGACAGATCATTGAGACAGAAAATAAATTAGGAAACAGAGAAGTTAAATAATACAATAGAAATATTACACTTGGTAGATATTTTCAGAGCATTGCACCCCCCACAAAATAGTATGTACATTCTTTCCAAGTGCACATGGGAAATTTACCAGGTTTCATGATATACTTGGGCACAAAAGAAACCTCAGCTATTTTAAGAAGTTAGAAATTACCTCAACCAACTTTACTGACCACAGTACCATGATGCTAGAAATCAACAAAAGAGAAACAAAGGAGAACAAAAGGAAAACATGGAGATTAAAAAAATATGTTATTAAAAAACCAACGGGTCAATGAAGGAAACAAAGCTGAAATGGAAGAGTACCTTGAGACAAAAGAAAATGAATGCAAAACCAAACAAACTTTATGGGACACATCAAAAGCAGTGCTGAGAGGGGAGTTTATAGCAATACAGGCCTTTATCAAAAATGAAGAACAATCACAAATAAACAATTTAACCCACCAGCAGAATGAACTAGAAAAAGAAGAACAAAAAACACCAAAAGGCAGCAGAAGGAAGGAAATCATAAATATTTGGTAGGAAATAAATACAATAGAGATTGAAAAAACCATAGGAAAAAAATCACCAATCGAAAAGCTGGTTTTATATAAAAGTAAGTTAAACCGAAAATCCTGTGGCCAAACTCAAAAAGAAGAAAAGAGAGAGAGCAAAAATTAACAAAATAAGATAGGAGAATGGAGAAATTACAACAAATAAAATAGAAATGAGTAATATCATATGAGAATATTATGAAAAGTATATGGAAACAAACTGATAACCTAGAGGAGATGGACAATTTTCTGGAAACATACTGTCCACCAAGAATGAATCAAGATGAAACTGAACCCTTGAACAAGCAGAGCACCAGAAATTAAATCAAAAGAGCAATATAAAACCTCCCTACAAATAACAGCATAGGACTGGACGGATTCAATGAGGAATTCTACAAAACATACAAAGAAGAACTCATACTAGTGCTTCTCAATCTCTTCCAGAAGATTGAAAAGGAAGAAATACTCCCAAAGTCATTCAATGAAGCCACAATCACCCTGATACCACAACCAGGCAAAGACACTACCAAACAAGAGAATCATAGTCCAATATCACTGATGAACACAGACGCCAAAATCCTCACCAAAATAGAAGCAAATAGAATCCAAACACAGAAAAAAGATTATACTTCATGACCAAGCGGGGATCATGCCAGGAACAAAGGGGTGATTCAACCTATCAAAGTCAATCAATGTAATACAGCACATGAACAAGAGAAAGGACCAAAACAACAGGATCATCTCAATAGATGCAGGAAGAGCATTTGATAAAATTCAACACCCACATATGATAAAAACTCTCAGCGAGTGGGCATAGAGGGAACATAACTCATGAAAGCTATAGGTAACTAACTAACAGCTAGCATAGTACTCAATGGTGAGTAAGTTAAAAACTTCCCACTAAAATCTGGGACAAGAGAAGGATGCACACTATCTCCACTCCAACTCATGATAGTCTTGGAATTCCAAGCCACAGCAATCAAACAAGGGAGAGAAGTAAATGAGATGAAAATTGGAAAGGAAGAGGTAAAAGTCTTACTATATGCAGAAAATATGTTACTATATATGGAAAACCCTGCAAGATCCAGATAAAAACTACTAAAGCTGATCAAAGAATTCAGCAAGGTAGCAGGTTACAAGATTAAGATTCAAAAATCAGTGAAATTTCTTTATGCTAATGATTCAGATAATACTATACAGACACAGTCAACATGACAGCACTTATTCGGTAGGAAAACATACATATAGACCAATGGAACAGAATATAGAGCCCAGAAATGAACCCACAAACTTTTGGTGAATTAATCTTCGACAAAGTGGGCAAGAAAATACAATGGAATTGAGACAGACTCTTCAGCAACAGGTGTTGGGAAAACCGGACAGCAGCATGTAAATCAATGAAGCTAGGGCACTCCCAATCAAGCTAGAACACCACACAAAACAATATAATCAGAATGGATCAAAGACTTAAACATAAGTCAAGATACAATAAATCTCCTTGAGGAAAATATAGGCAAAATATTATCTGACATAAGTCTCAAAAGTTTTCTCATAGAAGAAATAAAATAAGGAAAAAACAAATGATACCTAATGAAACTAACAAACTTCTACACAGTAAAGAAACTGGTAGTAAAACAAAAAGACAACCTACGGAATGGGAAAATAATTTGCATATGAAACCGACAAAGGCTTGATCTCCAGAGTATATAAGCGGTTCATCCAAATGAATAAAAGAAAATAAACAACCCAATCCAAAAATGGGCAGAAAACCTAAAAAAGCGATTCTCCATGGAAAACATACAAATGATCAAAAGGCACATCAGGAAATGCTCAATATCACTGATTATCAGAGAAATGCAAATCAAAACTACAATGAGGTATCACTTCACACCCGTCAGAATGGCCATCATTCAAAAATCCACAAATGACAAATGCTGGAGAGCCTATGGAGAAAAGGGAACCTTGCTTCACTGCTGGTGGCAATGCAGTTTGGTGCAGCCACTGTGGAAAACAGGATGGAGATTCTTCAAAAGCCTAGGAATAGACTTACCATATGACCCAGGAATACCATTCCTGGCCTTAAATCCAGAAGGAGCCTTACTTCAGGATGACACCTGCACACCAGTGTTTATAGCCAGCACTATTTACAATAGCCAAGACATGGAAACAGCCTAAATATCCATCGAGAGTTGACTGGATAAAAAGAGGTGGTATATTTATACAATGGAATACTAGTCAGCCATATAAACCGACAACATAATGCCATTTTCAGCAACATGGATACTCCTGGAGAAAATCAGTCTAAGTGAAGTAAGCAAGAAAGAGAAAGAAAAATACCATATGAGATGGCTCATCAGTGGAATCTAAAAACAAAACAAAACAAAACAAAAAGTGCACAAACACAAAACAGAAACAGACTCGCAGACATAGAATACAAAGTTTTGGTTGCCATGTGGTGGGGGGTGGAAAGAGACAGCCTTGGAGGCCATAATTGTAGAATAGATAAACAGGATTTTACTGTATAGCATAGGGAATTTTATAAAAGATCTTACAGCAGCTCAAAGATGAAAAAATGGGACAAAAATGAATATATGTTCATTGTAACTGAAAAATTGTGCTCTACGTTGGAATTGGAGACAACTTTGTGAAATGACTGTAAATCAATAAAAATAGTGAAAAAATAGAAAAAAATCATCCTAAATAATACAGGTGTAAATATAAATCATAGAGAAAAAAAACTATGCTAAAGAGTAATAAAACCAACGATTTTGTTTTATGTTTACTTTTTGAGATAAGCAATTCAAAGGACCTCTAGCCAGGTGCATCATGAAGAAAATGTATATGCCCCAAAGAAATAAATTAAGAAATAAAAGATGAGAAATAACAATTGCTACCTCAGATATACAAAAAAGGGATCATTTTGTTAACAATTTCATGCCAATAAACTGGACAAATTAGAAGAAATGGGCAAATATCTAGAAAGAGACAGAGATAAGGAGAAACAAATAATTTGAAGAAACTGTTTACTCGAAGAAAGATAGAATCTGCATTTAAAAGAATTGTTGAATATAAGTTCAGATTTAAGAGCTCCCTTGGAGAACTGTACAAAAATACAAACAGAACTAATACTCTTCAAACTATTCAAACATAGTGAAGATGTGGGAAACTCCCAAATTAATTCTATGAAGCTTTCATCACCCTGATAGCTAAACCAACAAAAAAAGTACTGGCAAAGGCAAATTGAAGTCATTATATTTGATAGATTTACATGCAAAAATTCTACAAAATATTATTAGTAAACTAAATCCAGCAATACCTAAAATATATCATACACCATGATCAACTTGGATTCATTGCAGGGTCACAAGAGAGGTTCAACATACACAAGTCAATCAGTTTGATACACCACATTAACAAAGTAAAAGAGAAAATGACATGGTCATCCCAATAAATCCATTAAAAGCATTTCACAAAATTCAACATTTATTCATTAAGACAGCAACAACAGCAACAACAACAACAACAACAGCAACAACGACACAAATCTCTTAACAAAGTAGGATTCAGGAAATATATCTCAACATAACTAAAGTCATTAATTACAGACCACAGACAACATACTATGCAAAAGTGAAAACCTGAAAGCCAAATTAAGGAATAAGACAAGGGTGCCCACTTTCACCATTTTTATTAAACACAGTATGGGAAATTCTAGCAACAGTAATCGGACAAGAAAAAATGTCATTCAAGTTGGATTGAATGAAGTAAAACTGTTATTATTTTAGATGACATGATAATCTATACAGAGAACCCTAAAGATTCTCCACACCAAAACAAATAAAACTAATAAAGACATTTAGCAAAGTAGCATGATTCATGATTAATATACAAAAACTGTCACATTTTTTACACAAACAATGAAATATAAGATTATTTTCTAAGATCCATAAGAAATCAGATCAAAAAATGAAAAACCTATGAAAAAACCAACATAATAAAATGACTAGGACACTGATAAAGAAATCTGAAGATGATGCAAAAAAATAGAAAGAAATCTCAAGGTCTTTGTTTAGAGGAATTAATATTGTTAAACTATACATACTACAAAAGATGTCTACAGATATAAAGTGATTCAGATTGAATACATGATATTTTCCACAGAACTAAAAACATTCCTATGATTTCTATGGAAATGCAAAAGAACCAGAACTGCAAAACAAACAATGAGGAAAAAAACAAAGTTGGAGGCATAACCTATAACCATCCCAGATCTCAGACTATATTACAATAATACCATAATCAAAACAGCACAATGCTGGAAAAGAACCAAATATCTATATCACTTGAATGTAACACAGTGGCAGAAATAAAACATCACACTTATGGTTAACAAAACTATGACAAAGGAAGCAAAAATATACAATGCCGAAAAGACAGTCTTCAGCAAGAGATGTTGAGAAAACTAAACAGGTACATGTAAATCAATGAAATTAGAACACTCCCTCACACTGTACAAAAATAAACTTAAAATGATTTAAATATCTGAATATAATACATGACACAATAAAAATCCTGGAAAATAACATAAGAAAAACAAGATATAAATTGTAGCAAAATTTTCTTATTTCACTCTCCCAAGCTGAAAACAATAAAAACAAAATAAACAAATAGGTCCTAATTAAATTTAAAAGCTTGTACACAGCAAAATAAACAAAATGAAAAGATGAAATTCCAAAACAGGAAACAATGCAATCAACAAGAGGCTAATTTCTAAAATACACACATTGTTCATAAAACTCCATTTCAAAAATCTACAAACAACTCAGAGAGAAAAAGAGCAGAAGACAATTCTCTAAAGAAGACACACAGATGACAAACAGGAAAACAAAAACATGCTCACATTGTTAATCATTATACAAAGGCAAGACAAAAATAAAATAATATTTTACTTTACACTATTGAGAAGGGCTGTCATTCAAATGTCTTCAAATAATAAAGACTGGGGTGGTTGTGTAGAAAATGGGACTCTCCAATGCTGTTGGTGGGAATGAAAATTGGTGAAACCACTTTGGAAACAGTGTGGCAGTTCCTTTAAATAATAAAATTAGACCTTTCTTATGACGCAGCAATACCACTCCTGGGCATATAAAATATAAATCCTGAAAACAAAGAATACTAGAGTAAAATATAAGAAGTACACTCTGACATTGGAATTAATATGATTCTTCATATGTCTCCTCTGAGAAGGGAAGCAGAAGCAAAACTAACAAAATACGATTGTATCACTCTAAACAGATTTACACTGCAGAATAAATGATCAATAAAATGAACAGTCAAACAACACAATGGGAAAATATATTTGTAAGTTATATTTTCGAATCTAGTGTTAACATCCAAAATATATGTCAAACTCTTTCCCCAGAACAACAACAAAAATGACCAAACAATCCAATTAAAAAAAAATATCCATAGGAACTGAAAAGATAGATCTGAATCAATTTTCTGTAGAAAACGTACAGTTGGCTAAATGACACATGAAAATATTTTCAGAGTTACAAATTATTAGGAAATTCATAAACCAAAAATGAGACAAGACTTCACAATTGTCAGAAGGCACTCATCAAAAAAAAAAACAAACAGATATTGGTGAGATTGTGGAGAAAAAGTAACAGCATGGACTCTGTTGATAGGAATGCAAATTATTGATTCCATTGCATATATACATCAAATTTTCTTCATCCATTTTTCGGTCTAGGGATGTTGGGTTCGTAGGCCCCTGTCTGAAGGCTCTAGAGAATAAGCCCATAGGCTGAACTGATAAACAAGCTGTGAGGAATGTCACATACCCAGGCTGGATAAGAAATGGCCTATTCAATGTATCCAGTATGAATGGCTGGATATCATATTCTGGGTAAGATACTCAGAGGAGGACAACCTAAGACAGGCACAGCTGGCTGGATAAGAGATGGCCTACTTAATGTAGTTCCGTGATGAACTTAGAAAAAAATCCGTGATCAATTAACATACTGTGCTTACTGCAGGAGCATGGGGACATAAATAGCTTAAGATTATTATCATTGTTCTAACTTAGATGATATGGGAGGCATTTTGCATATACTATATAAAGCCTTCTTCTAAGAATCAATAAACAGAGAACTGCTTCGTTTCTCTCCACAGAGTGTTTGTGTGTATATGATATCTTGTCACTGACAGGGTTAATTTAATTTGATGAGATTAACTTAAAATTATGTTGCATTATATACAATGCAATTTCTGCACTTATTGAAATGATTATGTGAATTTTACTTCTCATTCTATTAGTGTGGCATTTTACCTTTATTGATTTGAATATTTTGAAGTATCCTTAAACCCAGGGATTAATCCATTTACTCATGTATGTGTATTATATTTTAAATGTGTTGTTGAATTCATTTTGCTTGGGTTTTGTTGAGAGTTTTGGCACATATGTTCATCAGGGATAATATTCTATATTTTGCATATAATGTCCTTTCTATCATTGTTATGCAAATAAAGCTGGCATCATAAAACATGTTTGGAATCTTTCAAACCCTTCAGCTTCTTGGAAGATTTGGGGAAGGATAGGTAAAAAAATTTTCTTCAAGTGTATGACAGAATTCACCAGTAAAGTCGTCTTGTAAATATTTTCTGGTTTGGAAATTTGGATTATTTATTTACTCCTTCACACTTTTGCTCTATTTAACTTTCATATTTCTTCTTGATTCAGTATTTTAAGACATATGTTACTGGGAATTTGTCTTTTGTTCTAAGTCATTCAAAACATTGTCTACTGGTAATTTCTTATGATGCTTTGCATCTCTATAATATTGGTGGTAATATCTTCTCTTTTATTTCTAATTTTGAGTCTTTATTTTCTTAGCCAACCTAAACGTTTGTCCACTTTATGTTTAAAAGAAACAGACCAAGGTATATTTTTTTCATATTTTCAATTGTTTCTCTTGTTATTTGCCTTAATATGATTCATTCAATTTTCTTGTTTATTCTTTCTCTTTTCCCCTAGAATTTGTGGTGAAAGGTTAAGTAGTGTGAAACTTTGTATTTCATTTATTACTAAATATTTTTTATTTAGATATTATTTGTTTATTTACTTATTTACATATTTATTCATTTATTTATCATTGAAATACTGCCAGTTAAAATGTGTCAATCTGTGGTGTAGAGCACAGTGTTCCCATACATGCATACATTTTTGTACCTATTAAAGGTTACTTCGAGATATTTAACTTACTTCCCTGTGACATACTAAAGAAAGTTTGAAAAAATCTATTTTTATATATAGTGGATAACATGTATAAATCTAAAGCTCCCAAATATATCCTCTCACAGCCCCTTTCTGCAGTAATCATAAAAGTGTTTAGTAGGTCTGCGAGTGTGCTTAAATTTTGTAGATGAAATCATTGTCTTCTCGTCCAAAATTTTTTTAAGCTTCCACATATGTCATGTCATGTGTTATTTTTCTTTCTCTTTCTGGTTTACTTCAATTAGGATGACACTTTTTGGGGATATCCATTTTGCTGCAAATGTCATTGTTTTATCATTTTTTGTTGCAGAATATTATTCCATTGTGTAATACGGCATAACTTCTGAATTATGTCATCTGTTGTTGGACAATTAGGTTGCTTCCATGTCATGGCTGTTGTATATAGCACTGGTAAGAACATTGGGGCGCAGGTGACTTTTTGAATTAGAGTTCTCTTTGATATATACACAGAAGT
This sequence comes from Vicugna pacos, assembly GCF_048564905.1. Lineage (NCBI taxonomy): Eukaryota > Metazoa > Chordata > Mammalia > Artiodactyla > Camelidae > Vicugna > Vicugna pacos. Next base: position 28,224,449 of record NW_027328741.1, read on the forward strand.
GGGATTGCTGGATCATATGTTAAGTCTGTTTTTATTCTTTTGAAGAAACCCCATCCTGTATTCCAAAATGACTGCACCAAACTACATTCCTTCCAACAGTGTAGAAGGGTCCCCTTTCTCCACAGCTACCCCAGCATTTATTGCTTGTGGAATTTTGAATGATGGCCATTGTGACTATTGTGAGGTGATACTTCATTATAGTTTTGAATTACCCTTCTCTAATAATGATAGTGAGCAATTATTTTTTCATATATCTGTGTGGCATTTGTATGTCTCTATTGGAGAATTGCTTGTTTAGGGCTTCTGCCCATTTTCTGATTGAGTTTCTTGTTTTTTTATTATTATTAAAAGGTTGTATGAAGTCTTTATGTTTTGGAAATTAAGACTTTGTCAGTTGCATCACTTCTAAATATTTTCTTTAATCCTGTAGGTTGTCATTTTACTTTGTTTATGGTTCCCTTTGCTGTGCAAAAGCTTATAAGTTTAATTAGGTCCCATTTATTAATTTTGCTCTTACATCCATTACCTAGGAAGGCTGTTCTAGGAGATCATTGCTGCGATTTATCTCAGAGTGTTTTGCCTATGTTTTCTTCTAGGAGATTTACTGTGTCTTACCTTAAATTTAAGTCTTCAAGCCATTTTGAGTTTTTTCTTGTGTATGGAGTAAAGAGTGTTCTAACTCCATTGCTCTGATGCTGCTATCCAGTTTTCCCAACAGCATTTGGTGAAGAGATGTTCTTTTCTCTGTCATATTCCTGGCTACTCTGTCAAATATTAATTGAACATAGGCCTGTAGATTTATTCCTAGGCCCTGTAATCTGTTCCATTGGTCCATATGCCTGTTTCTGTACCAATATCATGTCATTTTAATTATTGTAGCTCTGCTATAGTGTATGCAGACCTGGTGTTTTTTTCCTCCATCGTCTTCCATTTTTTTTGAATATTGTTTTGGAAATTATGGATCTTTTATGACTCTGTGTAAATCTTAGGATCGTTTGGTTCAGTCCTAAAAAGAAATGTTTTCATAATTCGATAGGAAATCACATTAAGTCTGTTGATTGCCTTGGGCAGTATGTCCATTTTAACAAAATTGTTTCTTCCATTACATTTCCATTGGATATCTTTTCAATTCTTCAAATCTTTTTTGAGTTACTCAATCAATGTTTTCTAGTTCTCCATGTATAATATATTCACCTCTTTGGTCAGATTTTTTCTTAAGCATTTTATAATTTTGGGTGCAGTTATAAAAACGGTTGTCTCTATATTTTGTTTTCCTTTTGATTCAATGGTAGTGTAAAGAAATGCAATTGGTTTTTTGTACATTACTCTGGGTACCTTGCCCAGTTCCTTTTTTACCCTAAGTATGTTTTTGTGAAGCTTTTACAGTTTTCTCTATATAGTGTCATGTCTGCATATCATGAAAATTTTACCTCTTCTTATCCAGTCTGAATCCTTTTATTTCTTTTCCTAGCCTGATAGTTGTGGCTATGACTTCGGAGACTATATTGAATTGAAATTGTGAGAATGGGCAACCTTGTCTTGTCTCAGGTTTTTGTTGGAAGGGTTTCAGTTTTACACCATTGAGTATTTTGCTGGCTATATGTTGGTCATAAATAGCTTTCATTATGTTGAGATATGGTCCCTCTATGCCCACTGTGATAAGAACTTTTATTGCAAATATGTGTTAATTTTTATCAAATGCTTTCTCTGCATCTACTGAGATGATCATGTGGTTTTTTGTCCTCTCTATTATTGATATGGTGTATCACAATTGATTGATTTTCATAAGTTTAACCATCCTTGTGTTCCTGGTATGAACCTAACTTGATCATGTTGTATGATCTTTTTCTACATGATGTCGGATTCTGTTTGTTAATACTTTCTTAAAGACATTTACATCAATGTTTATCAATGATATTGGCCTATAGATTTCTCTTGGGGTAGTGTCTTTATCTGGTTTTGGTATCAGGTTGATGTTGGCCTTATGGTGTGAGTTTGGGTGTACTCTCTCCGTATCAATTTTTTGGAAGAATTTGAGGAGGACTGGTATGGATTTTTCTTTGAATGTTTGGTCAAATTCCCCAGTGAAGCTACTTGTGTCTGAATTTTTGTTTGCAGAGATTTTTTATTTTATTGATAATTCTTTTCCATTTCTGGTGATCTGTCTGTTCAAATGGTTAATTTGTTCTTGATGTAATATTGGTGGGCTGAATGTTTCCAAAATCTTCTCCATTTCTTCCTGGTTATCCAGTTTGTTTCCATGCAGTTGTTCATGATATTCACTTATGATATTATGCAAATTTGTTGTACTCTTTTTAGTTTCTCCGTTTTCATTTCTTATATTATTTGTGTTCTCTCACTTTTCTTGTTGGTGAGGCTGTCCAGAGTTTTGTCAATTATGTTTACTATTTCAAAAAAAGTTTGATTGATTTTTTCTTTTTTTAATGTGTATTTCAATTCTTTCTTCCTTGATCTTTCTTATTTCTCTCTTTCTGCTGAATTTTGGTTTTGTTTGCTCTTCTTTTCATGACTAGTTTACATAGAACTTTAGATTATTTATTTGAAATTGCTCTTCTACTTTTTGGAGGGCCTTGTCACTATGAACTTCCCTCTTAAGCCTGCTTTAACTGTGTTCCATAGAATTTGTTTAATGCTTTGTCATATTTCTCGGGATATTTTTTAATTTCTTCTTCTACTTCTTCAACTCCCCCACTTGTTATAGTACCATGGTGTTTAATTTACATGCTGTAATTTTTTCTCCGTATTTTTCTCTGAAGTATTTCTAGTTTCATGGTATTATACTCAGAAAAGACGCTTGAAATAATTTTTATCTTCTTAAATTTGTTGAGTCTTCTTCTGTGCCTGAGTACATAACCTTTCCTAGAAAATGTTCCATGTGAACTGGAAAATAATGTATATTCTGTTTGAGGAGGAGTTCTGTTTTGAAAATATCAACAAACTCCAATTATTTTACCATATCTTTTTGTATTTTTGTTTCCTTATTAGTTTTCTGTCTGAAAGACCAGTCTAGTGATAATAATTGGGAGTTATATTCTCCTACTGTGATTGTGTTCTTAGTGATTTCTCCCTTTTTATCTATTAGTATTTGCTTTATGTATTTAGGTGCTCCTATATTGAGTGCATATATGAGTAT